>NC_089223.1:105678917-105989917 GCF_963924675.1 Phocoena phocoena | reverse complement strand
CTACAGGCTCTGAGACACCTCTCCATCCAGGTCATTCTCTTTTGAGCGACCTACAATTACCTCTATACTTCTCAGACTGGTAAGAACCTACCAAAGTGTATTTTCTGTGCTGGAAAAAAATACGTATTTCTATGGAGCTGACCCAGCTTTTGGGCAGCAATGATACAGCGTTCAGTCATATTGATTTATTACCCACAAAAAGTCTAAAAGTCTTTCACACTTTCTGCTAAGTCCCATCTTTCCCCTCCTACAGCTGTGTAGGTGGTTTCTCGACCATGAGCTACACCGTGTATTCATCCCCAGTAGATTTCACCCTCTTAAGTGGGACCCATTGATCTAATCTTTGCATGCTGTTTGTGTCAGCGCACACAGTCGCTTTCTCCTCTGGCTTTACATTAGCCACAGATTGGTTAGTATGCCTTCAATATCCAGTTCATCCAAGTTGTTGGTAAAAACCTGGAGCAACCCCAGAAGAGCATCCTTGAGGGGCCGGAGCCAATCACCAGGAGCTATCCAGTCACAAGCAGCCACCACTTCCTTTCAACTTGTTCTGTATTATCACAGCCAAAGAACCATTTCAAACCTTTTTTTTTGTCTACCACTCTGTCAATTCTCTTCTCATTTTTCTATTGGAGGGCAAGTGGATTTGGGGTCACAACAAATTTAAACATTTACCTATGTGACGAATAATAGAAACCGTTGAAAAGTACTAAATTGGTTCTAAAAGATAGTATTTAAGTTCTAAAGCTCAAACATTTTACATAGACTGTCTACAGAGAAGTGCAATGAATTCTTCTGACTTTAGCATGAATTATTCTCCCCAGTGTATACCTTACTTGAAAGAGTTATTCATTACGACCATGAACATTATTCACCATTCTATCACACATGGTTGCTAAAGATCCTTCCTTCTGTAGCACACTACTCCAGGTCAGAGGTCACTCAGATCTACAGGCCTGAGATCTGTTAATCGGATCATGCACACAACCAGGACACAGAGGCCAGACTGGGTAGTGAAAACCCCAGAATTACGCTTCTGATGTTGTGGGCACTGAACTGCTGAGATGGCTGCACAGGCACTACAGAGAGGCCTGGATGGGAAGTCCATTCTTTAGCTCTGTGGCCTTAGGAAACTGATGTAACCTCTGGCCCTCTGTGAAACAAAAACAATATTACCTGCTTCCCAGGGTAGATAAGAGGATTAGATAAAACTGAGATGATGAATGAGTCAGGACTGTAGCTGGTATTAAATAAATGTTGGTTTCTCTCTTATTCACAGTTATCTATGATATTAATAATAATGTGGTCTGGCTCAGAGTTAAATAAGTGAGAGGGAGAACATGAAAGTGAGAATGAGAGGGAGTGTACTGGTGTGTGTTGGGGGGGGCATTAAAAATTATTTTATTGTTAAAAGTAATCTCAAAACTCCTTTGAGTTTGTTGGATACTCATTTTTTAAAAGCTTACTTCAAATTTTCATTTTTCAATATCTCTAACATTTCAATCTTAGGGGATCTAATGAATATATTTTTGCACGAATTCTTTAATAACTTGCTACTCAACATGTGCATTAAGGATGAGCCCTAAAATTATCCCCAAGGAGCGTGTGAGAAATGCATCAAAATCTACATTTTAACAAGGCCTCCAGCTGACCTGTGTGCACACTGACTGTTGAGAAGAGCTGGTTTTAACAGAGCATATCCTCAAGTTAACTTTTACATGTTTTGTGCTCTATCTGTACACTTGGGATGGTATTTAGGAACTAGGCTTTTAAAAACAAGTAACATACTTTTTCTTCATGTCTCGTATCTTTCATTTCTAAGTCTAGAATCAGGAGTATAAAAAGGAAAAAAAGAAACCAAACTCCTCACCCTTCCATTAAGTTGGACTCACCCATATAAGATTTAACTACTACAGGGAGGGTAAAAAGCCAACAATAATATGTAGCTTTGCTTCCTGAAATAAGATGACAAAACATATTGTAAGTTCTGAAACTTTATAGATTCATAGGAAGTGTGAAATTTAAAAGTCTTAGTTTTCCAAGGGACTATATTTAAATCTCCCTTTCTTATAACATTCTCTTGTGGAATAAGTGGTGGTAATTTATAACTAATTTCTCCAGCATCCAAATTAGACTGAAAATTAGACTGTGAGAGATATTCACAACTTCGCAGGAATTTCCACTGTCTCCTTCTGCTATATCTTAAAAAAGAAAGACATAATCAAGGAAACAACCACAGGCTACTATGATGGCTGCTGTACCACAATATTATTTTTATGCTTGGGAATGGGGCACTATACGTAACTCGGATATTATATTTTAGAATGAGTCTACATGTTTTATATATACAAAGCTTTTTTTGAGAGAAATTAGCTGGCCTTTTAATAAACTGCTTGTCTACTTAAAATTCTAATTGATAGCTAACAAATTCAGATCACCTAAAAAAATAGAAGATGAATGCTGGACAAGCTTTCTTTATCCTCTCTATTAAGTAAACACAGAGCTGCGTTATAGTATCCTTGGTTAGCACAACTGGGTTCCTCAGATAGGATCCAACCGAAATGTGTACTAGGGTTAGATGAATGGTTTTACCTGCTGGATCCCTCACTGGTTCCCAGTGCAAGTCACTGTCTTTTTCTCGGATCCATCCACAAAGCCCATGGTCAAAATTACAACTGTGTATCAGAACACCTGCAAGGAAATAACCAGCAACATGAGTAGACCACAAACCCAACAGCTAATGACAAAAATGAATCTGTGAACTAGGGGTATCTGTACAAGTGTTCTCTCCTGTCTGCACTTAATTATCCCACCAGAATGTCCCTTCATGAGATCAAAAGGAAATCACATGAATCCTTTCTCAGCACAATTGTGCATCAGTGTTCAGCTGTAAAAATAGAACACACAATTGTTGCCAAATTATGACCTTCTTACATCACTTATAAAAGATGATTTCCTCCTCAGCTTAAATGCTGCTTTTCTATATTTTTTTTAAAAAGATAATGATGATTCAGTTTTTGCTCAACTGATTTAACTAGAGAGGAAACCAAGTGGTTAAAAAAAAAAGTATAATTTTCCCAGATGTAACCGAACAATCTACAATTTAAAAGTTATTTTAATGAAATGGAGGGAAAAAATAAAATGTCATCATAACGGTCCGAAGAATATAGGGATCTACCTGGATCGTCCTTTGCTTCATCATCTGCACTGACTCCTCTTTCAATTTCAAATATTTCAAACAAGTCATTTGAAGGCTGCCGCGGAACTACGAGAGAGAGAGAGAGAGAGAGAGAGAGAGAGAGAGAGAGAGAGAGAGAGAGAGAGAGAGAGAGAGGGAGAGGGAGAGAGAGAGAGGCATTTTGTTTTGTTTCGATGAGGCATTGACAAAGAAGCATTACCTTTACCGATGGGGCAGGGGGAAAAGATCTAGGTATTTCACTCATCTGGAAGAATCCAAAATATTTAATCACAGTTCACATGAAGATTCATGAAGTTTGTTCTGCAGAGATCTTATACTGTAACATTTATCTGGGTACCATTTTTAAAAATGGGTTTCAAAAGTTTAAAACTCAACATAAAATACATGAAAACGTCTTTATCTGGAAAATACATTTTAAAACAGCTACCAATGGCGAGCAAAATATCTCTATGAAATTCTAAAACTTGTCTATGAAAGATACATTATGAACTCTAAATTAAGGCTGTTTTAATGGAAAACAAAATGCCCGTAATTGCAGCGAATGGTTTGACTTTCTAACCAAAACATGGACTCCTCTCCAGTGAACCCTACGTATGCTATGTCTTCTGGGCTTAAGCAGGTTCCTTGGCTCCTTTAAGATCAAATCCAAACTCCAAATTGCACCGCATTCACAATCCACCCCCAAAACACACAGTACTGCCCAAATATGCCATATTCATGTTCACGTCTCTGACCCCATCCCCAGCTTGGGATGCTCTTCTCCCTGGTAATTAACCAGCCAAACTTCCCCTCTCTGTTCAAGGGTCGGTGTAAATGTCACTGACTGGGTGAAAACTTTCACGTTCTGGGCGAGTTCAAATCTTCCCCCTTGTACTCTGATGGCTCACGTTTACACGCCTCTATTACACTCTTTCCTAAAGAACCGCAGTTATTGACACACGTGTGTCTCTCCCTCTGCTGGTCTCTGAGGTCCTGGAGGGCATCGATCATGTCTTACTCATGTGGCATTCCCAGGGCTTGACCTAGTGACAGGCACTCAACAAGTGTTTATTGAATGAATGGGAAGGTCTTGTCAGAAACCCACGTACTTTGTCAACCCTTTTCCTCAAATGAAACAAGTGGGACAGAGCTGAAAAATACACTTTAAAAAATGGATTCGTATAAATCATTATTTGCTCATTCATTCAATGTACATCTGATCGCCACCCATATGCCAAGCACTGGGGTAGGTCCCGAGGAGACAAGGTAAAAGGGTGAACAAGACCAACAAGGACCTGGCCCCTGTGGAGCTTGCATTCTAATGGGAGAGGCAAACATTAAACATGTAGATAAAAGAACACCACAACTCTAAATTCTGATGAAAACTAGGACGGAAAAACACCAGATGATGTCAGGGAGAATAGCTTGGTTGGGAGTGGGGAGTGTGTGAGAATGTTGGTGGTAGTGGAGGGGGATTCTTGGCTAAAGATCAGGGAATCCTCCCTTTTCTTTGCCAGAACTTAAATTAATTAGCTCTATTTTTATAAGGCAGGGAGTAAAAGATGTAGAACACCAAGAAACACACATCAGTCAAAAGGGTTCTTTTTCATTAATGTTCCAATTATTTTTAGCAGTAACTTTTTAAATCAAGTAAACGAACCCATAAGATTTGCACTGATTTTTTGAGCTTACTGCTTTTGAAGTTTTTCATTTTTGTTGCAAAAGTTCCAACAGTGAAGCCCCTTCCTCTTCCACTTCCCCCACTCACATATACCCCTCTACACACAGCCTGAGAAAGATGAAAGAAGAGAAGCGGGTCAACGGACAAGATCTGGGGACACAGCCTGATCACAGGTACCCTGGGAGAGGCAAACGGCCACCCTCTTTTACACTCAGATGACTGACAGCAATGACATTCAATTCCAGCTTTCCTTTCCTCATTTGGAGCTCTGAGACGGAGACCGCCTCCTATTTACTAGAAATATTACAGAGTTGTAGGCATACATGCTTCATTTCTCATGACACAGAAAGTTAAAACACACACACACACACACAACTCTATAGAACAACACTTTTTTGTTCCCTTCTCTTGTAACTTATAGAAATCATCTCTGGATTGTAATAGTTCAAATCTTACAGTACCATATTTTAGGGGCATTATGATGGTCTGTCAGCACACTTTTCTCCAAGTGAAGGATGGTCAAATGGTAAATGGAGTCTTGGTGCAGAGGGAGAGGATCCTAAAAAGGTTTCCTGGCACAGGGACCTGTTTTATAAAAGATCAAGGACATCCCCTCTGAGCAAGCACCATTCGGTCTGAGAGTGAAAGAACATGGAACCTTCCAAGCAAAAAGCAAAGTGCTGGAGTGGGGGAAGACGGAGTATTTCAGGCGGTAAGGAGTATTTCAGGCGGTAAGTACAAAGACAGTGCTCGGGAACATTAGAGAAAGGAGTTCACAGTGTCTGGAGGATGCTCAGAAACGAAGAAAGTGGGATGGGAGGTTAAAAGGAACGAATGAGACCACATGTTTGGAAAACAGTCACCCAGAAAATGAGTTATCTAACAACTCGCAAAGTGCCAGATGGTTATTAGTATTTTAGGCACTTGGTTTCCAAGAACCTTTTAATTTAGCAGTGGATGACCATGCACACACCTTCACTGCAGTTCACTGGGAAACGTGCCAAGGAATTTAGACCTGAAATGCTCAGCAGCTATTAGTTCTTACAATTTTGTGTGCTCCAGTCCGTAGCTCTGCCAAAGTACCGAACGAATCCTCCTTCCTTACGCATACCAGTATGGATTGGTAAGCATCCCACTGACGTGCCAAGAGAAGGTTCACTACTCACTCCCTGGTATGTTTTACAGCTTATATAAAAATATTAAGTGAAATAATTTCCACTATGTGCAAGAGAAACAGGTGAACAAACAAAAAAACAGACTAGAAAAAACAGTGATAAATACACTCCCACACTTCACACTTATATGGTCAATTAACATATGACAAAGGAACCAAGAATATACAATGGGGAAAGGACAGTCTCCTCAATAAATAATGTTGGGAAAACTGGACAGCCACATGCAAAAGAATGAAACTGGATCATTTTCTTACACGACACACAAAAAATGACAGAATGGGCTAAAGACTTGAACGTAAGACTTGAAATCATAAAACTCGTGGAATAAAAACCACAGGCGTTAAGCTCCTTAATGCTGGCCCTGGAGATGATTTTTTTAGGTCTGACGCTGAAAGCAAAATGAATAAGTGGGACTACATCACAAAAAACCTTCTGCGCAGGAAAGGAAATGATCAATAAAAATGAATGGGAGAAATATTTGCAGATCATTTATCTGATAAGGAGTTACTATCCAAAATATATAAAGAACTCATACAACTCCATAGGAAAAAAAAAATCTGATTAAAAAAATGGGAAGATCTGAAGAGAGATTTTTCCAAAGAAGATATACTAAAAGTGCATGAAAAGGCACTCATCATCACTAATCACCAGGGAAATGCACACCAAAACCATGATGAGATATCACCTCACATCTATTAGGGTGGCTACTATCAAAAAGACAGTGGGCCCCGGAACAACATGAGTTTGAACTGTACGGGTCCACGCTTATGCATCTGAGTATTTTTCACTGAATATGTGCAACAGATCCACCACACCGTCCACAGCTGGTTGAATCCACCACATGATATGGAACCTTGAATGGGGTGGGCCAAATGTAAAGTTAGATGCAGATTTTCAACTGTGCAGAGGGTTAGTACTCCAACCCTTGAACAATTCAGGAAATTGACTGCCCAGGAAATAACAGATGGTTACTTGCATGCGGAGAAAAGGGAACTGTCATGCACTGTTGGTGGGAATAGGAATTTGAAAACGTTATGGAGAGTCCTCAAAAAATTAAAAATAGAACTGCTGCGTAATACAGCAATTCCACTCTTGGGTATATATCTGAAGAAAGTGAACACACTAATTTGAAAAGATATATGCACCCCTGTGTTCACTGCATTGTTTACAACAGCCAAGACATGGAAACAACCTAAGTTCCCATCAATAGATGAATGGGAAAAGAAGTGGTGGTATATACATACACACAATTAAATGTTCCTCAGCCATAAAAAAGAATGAAATCCTGCCATTTGTAACAACGTGGATGGATCCTGAGGGTATCATGCTAAGGGTATTATTATGGCAGACAGAAAAAGACAAATACGGTATGATCTCACTTATATGTGGCATCTAAAAAAAAAAAGCTTGTAGAACAACAGATTGGTGGCCGCCAGAGGCAGGAGGTAGGAGGTGAATGAAATGGGTGAAAAGGGTCAAAGGGTACAAACTTCCAGTTACTAAGAGAGCACATCTTAAAAGTTTCCAATCACAAGAAAAAAAAAATTTATAACTATGTTTGGTGACAAGCGTTAACTAGACTTATTGTGGTGATCATTTTGTAACATATGCAAATATGGAATCATATTGTACACCTAAACATGTCCATATACATCAATAATAATAATAAAGAAATACACCAATATGCTAATAGAAGTAGTCTGAGTACTGGAAATAAAAGTAATATTTTATCATTTATTGGTTTGTCTTTTGTAGTTCTGTATTTTTTAAGATTGTTTATAAAAAGGATTTCTATTATGAAAGAAAAAGTACCTAAAACATTGAAAGAAAAGAGAGTTCTGTCAGAGTATATACACAGTCTCCTACCCCATAGCAGCTATATGTCTGTTATTTGAATTTTGATTGCTCAAAGAGAACTTTGTTTTTTTTTGTTTTTTTGCGGTACACGGGCCACGCACTGCTGTGGCCTCTCCCGTTGCAGAGCACAGGCTCCGGACGCGCAGGCCCAGCGACCACGGCTCCCGGGCCCGGATGCTCCGCGGCATGTGGGATCCTCCCGGACCGGGGCACGAACCCGTGTCCCCTGCATCGGCAGGCGGACTCTCAACCACTGCGCCACCAGGGAAGCCCCTCAAAGAGAACTTTGAATAGTCTTGATACCTGTTATTAAATGTGAGGCTATGAAATTGAGATGTATTTGTGAAATTCAAACATATTCTTTGATTCAATGCAGAAAATGCTAATTAAAATACATGACTAGCCTTATCTAAAAATAGAATTATAACTGGGAGAGATGCTAACACACACACACACACACACACACACACACACACACACACACATATATTTATATTTATAAAGACAAACACATATCTGATACTTTCTGTAGTTGGACCATTAATCCTTAGAATCAGAATGGTATAATTTGAGAGATTAGAAAAGGATAAGAGAAATGCTAACAACACAATTCCTCTACCATCTGTCTGTCCATCCTCCCTAACTCTATTCCATCCACTTATTAATGCTCTCAATCAAGAAACTGACCATCCGCTGAGTACGAGGCACTGGGCTCACTTTTGTGAAGCAATGAGGATACTCTTTCCTTCATGGGATCTACATTCTAGAGGTGAAGACAGACATCTAACAATCTCCCATGTAATGAATGCTTTAAAGGAGAACTAGAGGATGCTACGTGAGCTTTGGTGGTGAGGGGGAGAAGGGGGGCTGTCTAAGCTAGCCCAGGAGGAAGATGCATGAAAATCTCTGAGAGGTGCTGCTTACGCTGCGACCTGAAGGATGAGTCACTGAGCTAGCGCCCTAGAGAGTGAATGGGTGTGAACTCAAACATCATTCTAGGTGTAGAGCTCACAGCAGGAGAGGAAGGGGGAGGGAAGGAGGGAACCAAATGAAGCTGGAGATGCAGGCAGACGTTGCGGGGCCTTTTAAAGCTCTGTAAATATCGTGGACTTTATTCTGGCGGAAACTGGAAGTCTGAAAGATTCTAACAGAGGAGCGCCAAGATCAGGTACATCATTCTGGCTGGAGCACAGAGAATGAACAGGAGGGAGGAGGGAGTGGCTGTCAGAGGGCAGTTATGACCAAAATTAACATAAAAAAAAGAATGTTCATATACTCTTTAGAAGATTTCCTAAACATTTTTCTCCCATTAGTTAACGTTTCATCCACCAAGACGTATGTCTTATAATCTTCCGCGTGAACTAAAACACAGGGAACGTACAGGCACTAAAGCCAGCAGACAGCTGGATAAAAACGTGGCTGGCTGGGGCTCAGGGGCCCAGTACGTTCCTAGTGGCTGGGGAACCCGGAGCCCTGGAGCCTGTGAGAAGAATTGGCCACACAGATAAGCAAGAAACTTCTTAAAAGGAACTCCATCCCAGAACATTCTATTAAATATATTTTCCCCAGGGATATAATATTAATATATAGCCTGTGTTCATGAATGAAGTTTCCCAAAGAGTCGACTGCATATTTTTACCAAAAAGCATTAAAAGTAAGCACAGTGAAGTAAATGTAAATATTATCACACACATCTCCCACTGCCAGACTTCTTCCAAACAGTAAGTACTATAGCAGAATGTAAGCACAATTTATTAAAGGTAGGTTTGCAAATTCTGTTTCTGTTCTAGGGTGGCTCCCATGACATTACCCAGGCCAGCTCTGGCATTTGTTGTTGGACTAAAAGATTAAAGATAACACGGTCTTAAATTCTTTCTGTGCTTAGGGATTTAGTTCATCTGAAGAGAATGGTATGTATGTAACTTTCCTAATATCCTGAAGGCTCTTTCTGGTGGCGAAATTTAGAGATGACAGGGTGGGGATGAGTGACAAGGGTTTTAAGAGGCCACCTCTTGCATCTCCCCTCCACATTGCTTTCTCTTCTCCTCCTCTCCCTCTGCCCCCTCCCTTTTCTCCTCTGCCCCTTTCTTTCCCTCTCCAGATGAAGAACATACACCTTACAGCTTTAAATTACCAGAGAGAAGCAAATAAAAAGATTGGAAAAGAGACTCTGACATTTCCTTAACTACATTAGAGAGAAAATTCCCAGCCGTCTACTACTGATTTCTAGCAAAAAGCAAAAGGCTTCTGGGCTCAACAGAAATAAGCCCTTGTGTGCTAAAGCTTTCACTGTGTAGGAAAAATCCAAAAAGTTCAAAAGACACCTTTGGACTGAGAGTAAAGAGCAGAGCTGGGAAAAGTTAAAGTTCTAGTGAAAGGTGCGACATACACACAGCTAACAATAATGAGCCCCAACTTGTGACTCCCCTCTCTCTCTTCTAATAAAGTTTCAGGACAACTTGAAGCACTGCCTGGAACAATTGCTAAGTGTGGCCATAAAGGTGATGGATCAACTTTTCTAGATCAGGAGATCATTTGACAGGGAACGTGGAGGGAGAGAAGAAGGAAGGAGACGAGAGAGGGGATGCAGGGGCGAGGCAAGAGATGGCATCTTAGACCCCTTGTCTTTCATCCCCACTCTGTCATCTCTAAAGACCCCTGGGTTTTGCCACCAGAACCGTTTTTATCCCCTTGCCCTCTTCTAAGCCAAAGGAAGTCAGAAGGTTAGGCGCTGTCAGGACTGAGTCCGAGTACTGGAACGGAACGCAGGCGGTGCCACGGCCGACTATTTGACTACAGTACAGCTGCTTGGGTAAGCGCGGCACGAACACCCCCGAGGTGACACAGGTGACACGTGTGCGGGACAGGTGTCAATGCGCTCAGGCCACATGAATCACTTTAGAGGAAGAAAGGAAGCTTTTCTTTCTAATACTTATCAGACCCATCATGTATGTTTCTCATCTAGACAGATTCATCTCTGAAAAGGCTGTTGTTACTATCTGCTCGGTAAAGAAGTTGAGGCGATCCGGTCTCTGTTTTAACATCACAACTGTTCAGTTAGGTACCGTAAACCCCTAAATAAAACAGGATGTTCCAATTATTTGGTCGTAAGTAAAGGGTCTATAAAATAGCAGCTTCCTTCTATTTTCATTTTCTCTGCTCCCCTAATAGCTCATACTTGCAAATCAATTTGTTTCTAAAGGATCTGGTTAGCCAAAAATAACATTTAAAATATTGTGAACATTAAAACTGTAATGAACCATAATAAAAAGCATCAGAAAAATATAAACTCAAAACCAGAACACAAAATAGGGCTGTGTTTTTATAAGTTAAGTAGGAAATGTTATCACTACCATATAAATGAATTCAACAACATCAACAGAAGTAGTATAGCTATTGTGTATTGAGTTCTTATTATATGCCAAGCACTCTCTCACCTAATTTTCACAACAGCCCAATGTAGTAAATACTACTATTATCGCCACTTACAGATGAGGAAACATAGGAAGATTTAGTAACATGCCCCAAATCTCAGAGTGGCTATGGCACAATACTTTTCATTACAACTGTATACACTAATGTACATAAAACTCAACAAAAAAATCTGATTTCTGACTTTGGTCACGTCCACTAAGAACTCAATTTATACTTTCCGGAAAGAGCTATTTTTTTCTTTACCAGCCATCATGGGATCCAATTAAAATATACATAAAACGCCTTGAAAACTTTCAGAATTCACAGCACCAGAATCTGACCTACAAGCAGTCCTTCAAAACCCTTGCTGAAATTTCATCTTCAGGGAGATGTCAGGCATCTTCTCAGGGTCTCTCTAGGCCTTACGGTTTACGAGAAAGCAAACTAGTTTGAAGACCTGTTCACCCCTCAGCAGAAGCAATCTTTTCACTCATCACCACATAGAATCAGAAAAGATCGTATTTCCATGACTGAGCACAATGTGGTCACACCAGCCAGACTGTAAAATCCGTAAAAGGGAAATGAGAGGAAAAGACCTGTGGACAGCAGGCAGCAAAGCAGCAATCATTAAAGTGCAAACAGTTTTGTTCTTACTGGTGGTGCTTGGAATTTCAACACATTCTCCAGAACATCACAGCAACCATGAGTCTGGTTTCCCGATATGGCCACTCATAAGAGCACCTGATACGTATTACAACGTATTCTATGATCTTTACTCTGCAACACTTTTTTTCTTTATATGACCCAGAGGCTATATGCTATACTTTAGGCATAATTTTAAACAACCCACATCTGGCTAATTCTGTCTCCATTCAAGACATGGTTCTGCTGGGTTGGAGCTGCCATTATTGGTTTAGAGAGCCCTACTCTTCAGTGTAGTCAGCAGATCAGAAGTGTTACTTACTTCTGAGCTTGTTAAAAATGCAGAATCTCAGGCCCTAACCTAGACCCACTGAATCAAAGTTTTCATTTTAACAAAGTCTCTGTGTGACCTGTACACACACTAAAGACTGAGACGTACGTCCCTAGAAAGTCCGATTCAGTAAGTTGGTGGTAGGAATTAGGCATCTACATTTTCAATAAGCAGCCTAGGTTGTTCTGGTTCAAGGGGGCTTCTGATAACACTTTGAGAAAAATCTACTTCCTGATCCAAGTGCTATTATATTCCTTGCAGAGCTTCCTAGCTAAAACTGGACAGATCTGACATGCTCAATTGTAAAGAAATTTTGAAAGGTTAAAAATAAGTTAAAACTTTGAATGAATTTTTAAAAACCAGTAAGTTCTAAATAAAGTTAACATGATTCACAATCAGAATCCCCCAGGGTACTTTTTCAAAACACACGACTCAACTCTCCTGCTGGGAGAGCGGGATTCTATTACCCCTGGCCCTTCTCCTAAGGATTGACTACTATAATAAATTACTGTGACCAGTGACAGTGGGAATGGGAAGATTAAAAATCACTGCATGAGGATAACACAAAAACAATGAAAATCACCTCAAATATCAACAGCTGGATAGATTCATGGTTACTATTTTGGTCTTTTTTCTTCCAGACTTTTATATTCACCCAGACATATGAAGACGTGTATTTTACACCAACTGTGTGTGGTATGCACAGTTTTGTATATTCTTTTCACTTAACATTTTTATAACCTAGGTACTTTCCCAAGTCATTAAACATTTTAAAAAAAAAAAACATTACTTCATACTATTTCATGGTATTGCTAGACTGGAATTGTTTCCCCTAATGTCCTTTTCTTTGGATTCTACATAATGTTTTTCTTATGTTCTCTGCTCTGGGATAGCTCCTACCAGCTCTTATACCAGATTTTTATCTTTGGTGTTCACTTGGTCTCCAACATTTTAGCAATCCCCTACAGCATACCTCTGGTGTCCAGACAGGCAGCCCACCAGTTAAATCTGCCTTTCTTGCTCTAAGTCTGCCCAGCCCTTTTCTGCTCTCCCCTCCCCCCCAGTCTCTTCCAGAGTCCAAGATCAACCCACTGTTCTCAGAAACCATGCAAATGAGAGCCAATGGTAGAAGGCTATTCGATTCGTGGAGCATGGTTTCTATAATTCTTAGTTCAGCCCAGCCTGATCTGAAGTGGGTTATAATAAACTCTAATCCCAACAGTTAAATAAACCCAGTTAAATCCACTCAGGAAATGATGCACATTATATACCTCTCCAAGAGATTCACAGTGACCATTAGCATATTGAAAAGTCCACACTTAACAAACCTATTTAAGTGGCTAAACCAAGGGTCTCTTAAATTTATTTGACCTCAGAACTTTTTTAGGCATACACTTGCATAATATTCCAGAGAACTAATATTCTATGAAACACACTTTAAGAAGCACTGGTCTGTCCCATTAGTGAAGGAACAAGAATTTCATGCTGTATCAGGTAACTTTAGTGTTGCTCAAATCACGCCTATAGAACTAGCCCTGAAAATACATCTGGTTATAATTCTGTTCACACAATCTGAAAAACCTAGGGTTCCTCAAGTTAAAATTATTTTTAAAACACGTTTAATATTTCATATCATACATAAAAAGTCATTTCCTTAATCATGTATTATTTAAATGCTCCTGGGACTTCCCTGGTGGTGCAGTGGTTAAGAATCCGCCTGCCAATGCAGGGAACACGGGTTTGAGCCCTGGTCTGGGAAGATCCCACGTGCTGCGGAGCAACTAAGCCCATGCGCCACAACTACTGAGCCTGTGCCCTAGAGCCTGTGAGCCACAACTACTGAGCCCATGCGCCACAACTACTGAGCCTGCACACCATGACTACTGAAGCCCATGTTCCTAGAGCCCGTGCTCCACGACAAGAGAAGCCACCACAATGAGAAGCCCGCGCACCACAACGAAGAGTAGCCCCGGCTCGCTGCAACTAGAGAAAGCCCGCTCACAGCAATGGAGACCCAGCGCGGCCAAAAATAAATTAAATAAATAATAAAAGTGTAACAGAAAAATTATTTGAGCTAGTTTCAGGAGCTAGGAAATATATACTTTGAAACATTATCATCGTTTTCCTTCTCACTAACTTTGACTTTTCAGATTTAATAATCCACTGAATAGAACATCAATCTCCAAAAATGAAGGGAGGAAAGGGAGAGAGAGAGAGAAAGATGGTGGAAGCACAATTAAAAACCTCCCCATATAATAAAAATAAGTCACAATCAGGAAAGCATATTTTTTATTTCTTAAATATAGATTTAATGTGTTACTAAACTAGCTTGTGTATGGAAATTGATTACATGATGATAACTTTTATTTTAAAATGTCAAGAGTGACTGATCTAATCATTCATTTCTATGTCTCACAAATAGTATTCAATTGCTGATTATGTGCCAGGCACTATTCTAGGTTCTTGAGATATAGCAATGAGCAAATCCGAGAAAGACCCCTGCCCCTCAAAAAGCTTATATTCTAGGCAGAAGAGACAAAAATAGACATTATAAATAAGTAAACAAGATAGTATATAGAAGGTGATAAATGCTATTTTTAAAAACAGTAGAGAGTTGTGAGATCAGGTGTGCTGGCAGTGGCTGCAGAGGTCACAGTATTGAAGAGGGGGGGTCAGAGTGGCCTCACTGGCAAGTTGAGATGTGCATGAAGAGGTGAGAAAGTGAGACAAGCTGATAGCTGGAGGAAGAGTGTTCCAGAAAGAGGGAAGGTCTGGAGCAAAAATCCTAAGATGGGAGAAGCTGGAGGAACAGCGAGGAGGCTGGAGTGAAGTGAATGAGGGGAAGAGTGCTAGGAGATGTGATCTGAGGACATTGGAAGCCGCCGGGAGGGCTTCTGTTCTCACTGAAGGAAGTGAGTGCTAATGCAGAGCTTTGAACAATGACATCTCATTTAAGTTTTAAAAGATGACTCTGGCTGCTGGGTTGAGGAGAGACAGCAGAGGGACAAGGGTGGGAGCAGGCAGACCGGCTGGAAGGCTACCGCAGTACAGATCCGCGGGTCCTCACCCGTCATTCTCAAATCCAAAAGCTGCTTCCGTAAACTCATTAGGTGGCAAATCTAACCTTCACTTAACCTAACTTAAATGGCTTTAGTAGCCAAATTAGTGTAAATATTCATGTTTCCCTGCAGAAACATTAATATGCTTCAGTGTGTGCTATACAGCAAATGCGCCTTATTACTTTTCTAAAATCTAAAAAAATGCTCTATTACGTATCTGGAAAAAGGATTTTGGACCTGTACACTAGGGGGAAGTATGGCCTGGGCCAGACTGGTAGCCCTGGTGATGGTGAGCAGTAGGCATACTTCAGATATAATTTGAAGGCAGGACTGACAGGATTTCCATACAGCTTCAATGTGGGTATAAAAGGTAATTTTAAATGACTCCAAGTTTTTTGGCCTTAGCAATTGGTAGGATGGAGGTGACATCTCCTGGGGCGGGAAAAGCTGTGGGTAGAATGTGTTTGGGGTGACGATCAGGAATGATTAGACAAGATGAGTTTGAGACATGTATCTTCATCCAACTAGAGCAGTTAAACAGGCAGGTGATATACAAGTCTAGAGTTTGGGGAGAAGTCTGGGCTAGAGATGTACTTGTGCTATAATTGTTTTTCTTCCTTGATTTCCTTTTAGAATATCTTTATAGTCTTTTCTTGGGGGACAATACATACCTACACACACACACACACACACACACACACACACACACACACACACATACACATCACAGAGGAAAGTTCTGTTTAACAACCTCGTCCATTAAACATATATATATCTTTCAATGTAAAGAAAAACACAACTGAAGTATGGGGCTATTTGGAGACTGAGCAACAGTGGCTGTAATTAACATCACCTGAAAATTCATGGAATGAGGAGAGCCAAAGTCTACTCTCAGACCAGTGGAGAATAAGGATGGCTTAAGAAATTATTATGCCAGAAATGAAGAAAATAGTCAATGAATAAATGGTGTTGAACTAAAATAGTGCTAAGGTTCCTTTCTGTTTTCACAATGAATAAATACTAGTTATTTGTTCTGAATTAAAATCAGAACCACTCCCTTATTTGGAATATATGCTAAAGTCTCCAGACAGCAAATTAAGAAGTGTCCAAAATATCCTTATCCATGCTGACATTAACCAGCAGCTAGGGCTGAAGATGAAATGAGGGTGGAATTAAGTTTTGGCAGGAATATCCAAAGGCAGCAATGCTATCTGTGGCATGCAACAGCCTTGGCATGGGATCAAGGTACTTCTTTCCCAGGGCATGTCTTTAAGATCACACTCTCTTAGAACAAGTGCTCTCAGACATCATCGGAACTCCGTGTCTCCCCAGTTTCATCCTGCTAAATTCTGTTGGTGAACTTCAATGTTATTTATTTATTTATTTATTTTTGCGGTACACGGGCCTCTCACTGTTGTGGCCTCTCCCGTTGCGGAGCACAGGCTCCAGATGCACAGGCTCAGCGGCCATGGCTCACGGGCCCAGCCGCTCCGCGGCATGTGGGATCTTCCCGGACTGGGGCACGAACCCGTGTCCCCTGCATCGGCAGGCGGACTCTCAACCACGGCGCCACCAGGGAAGCCCTTCAATGTTATTTTTAATTCGTATGTGTGTTGGTATAGAGAGGAATAATGGGAAGCAAGAGAAACTTTTAAAAAGAGAACACATTAAAAGGCTCAGAAAGAGGTTGAAAAATTACAAATTTTGTTCTGGTAATAAGGGAAAAACCTCTTCCTCCTTCAAAACTTCTCTTTTACCTATAGCCTCTATCACCATTGGTGGTACCCAGTCACCCATTAAAAATCTGGAGTCTTTAAATCCAACCTAGCTCCAGTTTAGATTTAACCACCAGCTTACAGTAAATACAAGGGGTAGCTGTCCAGTTTTTCTCATCAATCCTTGACTCAAACTGCCAGTTTGTTGGTAGTGTGCTGCTTCCTACGCTTGTGCCTCTGTTGTGTGGTCCCCGTGAATTATAATGCCTCCCTTTTTTCATCCCCTTTGCCCCATTTCACTCAAGAAGACTCCCCATTCCCCAAACTGTCCCCAGCCAAAGATGGGTTAGGTACCCTTTCTCTCTACCCCCATAATGTCCCACACAAATCTCTCCCACTAACACAGTACCACAGTTATCTTCGGGGCAACTGTCTTTTCCACCAGACTATAAGGTTTTCTGTTTTACCTTTGTAAGCCCAATGCCTAATATAGGGCCTGGAATTCTAAAACACACTAAAAATGTTTACTGATTGAATGAATGAACACTTAGATTAAAAGTTAAATGGCACGTGCTATATTAAGCTCCCCATCTCTGATAGTTTTCAAGTAAATATGAATATATTAGGAGAATTCTCATACTGGATAGAAGCTGTGATCTACTATATAACTTTGTGATACTCCATTTCTATTCACATTCTTATTTGCCCAACTGACTGGCTTCTATATAGCTCTTTACAATATTTAACAATAGGGATATATAACTTACACTTTGTATCTATGAGTTTTATTCTTATTCAAGCCATGGCCTGTGGTTGAAATGCCATCATAAAAAGCTTATTAAAAATGTGCTAACACAAAAGACCCCAAAGAGCCAAAGCAATCCTGAGAAAGAAGAACAAAGTGGTATGTATCACACTTCCTGATTTCAAGCTATACTAAAAAGATATAGTCATCAAAGAGTATTGTACTGGCATAAAAACAGACACATAGACCAATGGAACAAAATTAAGAGCCCAGAAATAAACCTAAGCACATGTGGTCAAATAATACTTGACAAAGGAGCCAAGAATACTCAAGGGAGAAAATTCAGTCTCTTCATAAATGGTGCTGGAAAAATTGGATAGCCACATGCAAAAGAATGAGTCTAGACCCTAAACTTACATCACTCACAAAAATTAGCTCGAAATGAATGAAAGACTTGAACATAAGACCTGGAACCGCAAAACTCCTAGAAGAAAACGTAGGAAGAAAGCTCCTTGACATGGGTCTTGGCAATGATTTTTTGATATGACACCTAAAGTACAAGCAATAAAATAATAAGTGGGATGACATCAAACTAAAAAGCTTCTGCACAGCAAAAGAAACCATCAACAAAACGAAAAGACAACCTATGGAATGGGAAAAAATGTTTGCCAATCACGTATCTGGCAAGGGGTTAACATCTAAAATATATACGGAACTCATACAACTTAATAGCAAAAAATCCAATAATCCAGTTAAAAAGTGGGCAAAGGACCTGAACAGGCATTTGTCCAAAGAATATATACTAAATGGCCAGCAGATACATGAAAAGATGCTCAGCATCATTAATTATTAGGGAATGCAAATCAAAACCACAACGAGATATCACCTCATACCTGTTAGAATGGCTGTTTACCAAAAGGACAAGAGATAACAAGTGGGTGAGGGTGTGGAGATAAGGGAACCCTGATGTGCTGTTGGTGGGATTTTAAGCCGGTGCAGCCACTATGGAAAACAGTATGGAGGTTCCACAAAAAACTGAAAACAGAACTACCATATGATCCAGCAATCCTAGTTCTGGGAATATATCCAAAGGAAATAAAAACACTATGCGTAAGAGATATCTGCACCTCTTCATTCACAGCATTATTTCCAATAGCCAAGACATGGAAACAACCTAAGTGTCCACTGACAGATGAATGAAGAAATTGTGGTATATATAAACATATCTACAGTGGAAGAACATAGATGAATGAAGAAATTGTGGTATATATAAACATATCTACAGTGAGCCGTAACAATGAGAAGATCCTGCCATCTGAGACAACATGGATGGACCTTGAGGATAGAATGCTAAGTGAAATAAATCTGACAGAGAAAGGCAAATACTGTACATGACCTCACTTACATGTGGACTATTAAAAGAAAACAAACTCATAGAAAAAGGGATCAGATTTGTGGTTACTAGAGGTGGGAAGGGAAAACAGGATGAAGGTGGTCAAAAGGTACAAATCCAGTTATAAGATACACTAGTACCAGGGATGTAGCATACAACAATATATACAACAACGACTACAGTTATACCTGCTGTATAACTTATATGGAAGTTGTTAAGACAGTAAGTCCTAAGAGTTCCCATACCAAAGAAAAAAAATGTGTTTTCCTTTTTCTTCTGTTTAGTATCTACGTGAAATGATGGATGTTAACTAAACATATTGTGGTAATCATTTCATGATACGGATAAGTCAAACCACTATGCTGTACTCAAACGTATACGGTGCTGTATGTCAATTACATCTCAAAAAACCCTCAAAAAAATGTGGTAACGTTTATGACTTACTGAACACATCTCCTCGGGGTTTCTGAGGCTCTGTCTGTATCCTGTTGTCAACTGTAATCCTTCTTGGAGACACAGTGGCAACTGATGCTACACTTGTCAGGCTGGTGGTTGGTCCTCCTGGGGCTGCTGCTGGCGGAGGTGTTCTGAGTTCTGTGGGTGGGGCAGGCTGTGGCGCTGGCTTCAGGGCAGGTCTTGCTGTTGGCTCAGAGGTGGGCCTGCTGGTAATGACAGCAGGTACATAGGGTGTCTTCAGAGGCCACCTAGTACTTCTGACATCAGGGATCCAATTACTGTGTCCTCCATCGCCCCTTGAAATGGTACCATTTTCCTTTGGTACGTGAATTGGACCTGAAGGTTCAATCATGACTTTTGGAATATCTAAAACAGTAAATGTATTTAAATTAGTGTACAACCCTCTCACCTTAAGAAGTAAAATATCAAATTGTAAAAAACAAACACATCAAAATACCTCATGCCAACTGGCTTACTTTTCACATTGAGAATATTCCCCTCCTGTTAAGTCAGGCTGTTTTCCAAAAAAATTAGTATGTGTGTGTATATGTAATATATACACATATATATTCATACACACCTATATCTATTTGGTGGATATACACAAAAATTATATTGTTTTTCTGTAATGAAATGTATCATCTGAAACAAAATGTTTTAAGTATTTGTAAGGTGGAAAGAGAGAAGAATCAATGAGATTTTTAAATGCAGAGATATTTTAAAATTTTAAAATATGAGAAATGTATATTTAGAGTCTATGTTAAGTGTCTCCATGGTATGTGTATATTATAAAATCATGTTTAGAATTGTCTGAAGACTAATAGTTTTCTCTTCCACACTTTATATAAATTAAATTCACACAAATACATTTTCATTAAATGTTCTACTCACTGTTTTATATTTGGTTTTCCTTCCCCTTTACTAATTTATACAATTGCTTTTTAAAAAAAGTTTCAGAGGTCACCAAGATCACCTGTGGAAACTCTGTCCTTGATTGTATTCACCGAAAGGAATTAATATTTAATCTTCTTGTAAGCATATATTCCAGACTGGGAGTATAACTATATGACCCTTCAAAAATCCTTTAATCCTCATGATTTTATGCCCCATGATTTTCAGTAAATATTTTACTCCAGAAATTTAAAAAATGATCTATCGTTGCATGAAATGTATGCTAAATTGTGGCCTTTGGTTTGTGAAACTTTCATCTTGGAGGGTACTTTTTTAATGTTTATCTACTGACATACATAGCCATACTACAAATAGAGCTTGTAAAAATTTAAAAAGCAAAACAGTCCTGAACGTAGAGAAAATAAATATGGAAATGATTCTTTAAGAGCAGAATTGGAGGCATAAAACAGAGGAAAGAATATATTCAGATTATCCCACCATTATAATCTAATGCTAATGACAAACATACATTTAAGATCAAATTCTCAAGGAGGGCTCTATAATTTCGTACCAGCTAAGGAGAAGCTACTGAGAGAGTTTAGTCAAGGAACTGAATGCTTTTAAGATTAGAATGTATTACTGAGTCTTTAATTTTTAAAAATTACTGAGCAAGTGATTTTATTGTTTGTGGAAATCACGGACTAGTATTACTAGATATGAAAAGTGATATTCGTTTGATAATTAATCTTGTTCCTTATCTTTCCTAGTAATGGCCTTTGTGTAATCTTGTACTTCCTGCTGGAATTTAGAGCTGGGAGACAAGCATGACTCACAAACACAATTCAGTCCGTCGCCCTGGTATCCGTCTTTACATTTACACTTGTAGGACCCGTGTACGTTGTAACATCGAGCAAAGCTGCTGCACTGATACTGACCAAGGGAGCATTCATCTATATCTGCATCAGGAAGTAGGAAAAAAAGAGGTTTATTTGGGAGATAAATATGATTACACATAAAATACACAGTTTCAAATAAAAATTTTTTTTGCAATGTGAAGGTTCACGTAAAATTGGCAGATAAAGAGAAGAAATAAAGTAGTGTGCGTCCAGAACTACTAGTGTTTGAGTTTCACTTCTGTTTGTTTAATTTAATGCCAGTTCCCTCCCCTGCCCTTGACATCCCAGTCATCACCATAATTAAGAGACCTTTCCGCTCCACAGGAAAAAACAACACAAAGCAAGGGTTGGGGTTCATTACCGTGACATTGGTATTTGCCTCCAATGTACATGAGGTCGAAGCCTTTATGACATTTGCAGATGTAACTCCCAAAAGTGTTGACACACTGCCTGTATCTAGGGCAGGAGGCTCTTCCAGTAGCACATTCATCAATGTCTAGAAACATAAGCCAATGCGTCTTAGGAAGGGCAACAGCACGTTCAGATGGAGGAGCTTTTAAAATACACTATCTGCAAAGGGTTGTGCGCACGTAGTGGCTCATCATAAATGTTATCCAGCTGGTTGCCCTGACAGGCAACATAAATCCCGTATCTCCAAATTTCAACTCATCCTTCTAAGCCAAGCCGTCCTCCTCTTGTACCGTATCTCAGCATGTACTGCACCTGTATCCCCCCCGCCGTTGCTTGAACTAGAAACATGAGTCATCCTTGACAACCATATTTCCCTTAACCTCAGCTGATTCTACCTCTGACAAATTCTTTGAACTCATTTACTCTGCTCTTCACCCACTGCCTTTACCCTAGCCCAAGCCACCATCTCCCAGGATAGACTATTCCAAGAGCCTCCAAACTGGCCTTTTCCCTGCCAATCTTAGCCTCTCCAAAGCATTCCCACTCAACTGTCAACAAATGATTCTATTAAGACATAAGAAGGGATTATTCCCATGCTCAAAACTCTCAACTGTTTCTACTTGCTTTCTGAACTCATTCCTCATTCCTCATCACGTCTTTAACGACCTTGTAATAAACAGTCCTCACCCACCTCACGGGCTGTATCTCAAGCCACCTCCCCCCCCATACTCTGTACTTAAGGATATGGTTTTCTTTCTTTCAGAACCTCAAACAGACCAACCTCTCTTTCACTGCAGTGCTCTGCAACGTTTTCACCAGCTTGGCTGATTCTCCATGGGGCCAATGGTCCATGTCTAACTTCAGGGCTTTCCTTGACCATTATTTTCTAAAATAGATCCTTTTTGTTTTTCACTCCCTTAGTTATTCATATTAACACTTGGCATTGTTTGTAATTTTACTGAATATTTCTTTCTTTTCTGCCTCTTCCAGAGGATTGAAATCTTGTCTGCTTTGTCCATTACTCTATATCCTTGCACTTAGCACAGTGCCTGATATATACAAAGTACTCAGTAAATATCTCTTGAGCCCCCAGATACCTCCATTCATTCAGTGCTTACTACATGTGAGGTACCGTGCTAAGCCCTTTGCATTCACGATCTCATTCAATCCTCACAAGAACATTATTCCCATTTTAAAGATGAGAAGACTGAAGCTCCAAGAAAGGAAGCCTCTTACCTAAGGTTACATATCAAGTCTATGGCAGAGCCAGGTTTAAAATCAAAGCCCAGACTCTTAACCACAATCTTTTACTGCCTTCCTAATTTACAGGGGAAAAAAAAAAAAACGAACCCTTTAGTGCAATATATACAGTCTAGCCCTGTCTACCAGCTCAGCTTCAATACTCATTGCCTCTTACGTCCTAGAAATACTGAGCTCTTCTTGTTCCCTGAATATTATGCTCCCTCTAAACTTCGATGCCTTTGCACGTGTGGTTTCCTCTGCCTGAAGCTTCCTCCTGTCCCTCATTTGTTTTTTGGAAACAAAGTTTCCACCGTCTTTTCACAGAGAGAGGTCCCCTGAGACATCTGATATTGTCTAAAGGATAGCTGATTACCTGATGTTAAGTAACTCCCCTTTTCCTTCCTGCCATCACATTTCACTTTCTTCCTTACCCTAGAGAGACTGCTGATAGAGATGCTTGATTTTACAACTCACCCACACAGGTCCTCCCATCAGGAGCCAGCCGTAGGCCAGGAGAGGGGCACTGGCACCGAATTTGTCCTTTGACAACATCACAGCCATACTGACAGTTTGCCATGGAGCACGTCAGGGCACCTGGAAAGACAGTGACTGTCCAAGGGAGGCAGAGGGCATACTCTGTACCTAATATAACTATGTTTTCTACTTGTCCTGAAATCAGTGACACTGAAATCAACAATGCAGATGAAAAGGGCTTAGTTCTCCAACAGTCTAAAGAAAGTCAAAAATAGGAGGAAGAACACAAAGACCTTCTTCCCTCAGGGATAATTAAGAAGGGAACCAGCTCTGTTAGCATCTGGGGAAGACCTTTAATGTATTTGAAGAAATAGAAGACAAATGTAAAACTTTATCTCAGAGAGATTATCTGGAAGCTTTTCCAGTGGCCAAGGAAATTGGAGCATTGAGGTATTTTTCCAGATTACTCATGTTAAGTGCTGGTCTTAACTAAGGCATCCAAGTAACTGTCTCAACCATCCATTAAACTTCTCCAGGCACTGAGTTGTACAATGTTAGAGGATTCTAGCATCACTGCCACATGTTAATAAACATGAACTCACCTTATTGCAAATAGTTCCATGCTAAATATGCAATGATAAATAAAATTAGCTAACCTTTTTTATTTTATAAAATGCAACCCAGTTAGAGAGAGACAACTGATAATTAACTGATTGATAATCAACCAATTTAACTGACAGTTCAGTAAAATTAAAAATCAAGGCATCAATTGTTGGATATCATAGAACCACAATCTCAATTCAATGTTCAGCCTGCAGAGAATTTCAGGCCATTGTCTGTTTTATAAACACATCAAAATGATAGTAGGAAACACCATCCATTTCTTTCTTACAAAGACACACATGAAATCTACTTTTATGTTGTTATAATCATTTTTTTAATTTGAAGTAGGTTTTTTTTTTTTTTTTAAGAAAAAAGCTTAGTCTTCAGACTATTATAAAGAAATGTAAAAATGAAGTGAGGGGCTTCGCTGGTGGCGCAGTGGTTGAGAGTCCGCCTGCCGATGCAGGGGACACGGGTTTGTGCCCCGGTCCGGGAAGATCCCACATGCCGCGGAGAGGCTGGGCCCGTGAGCCATGGCCACTGAGCCTGCGTGTCCGGAGCCTGTGCTAGGCAATGGGAGAGGCCACAACAGTAGAGGCCCGCGTATCGCAAAAAAAAAATGAAGTGAGGAGGTACTTATGGACAGTTTATACTCAATCACCAGGCTGGATGGATTCTCTACCAGCAAATAATTTAGTGTCCATCCTTACCAAGAGCACAACAGCCCTCAAATGGTCACCAATGTTCTTTTTCTACATGGAATAGTCCTATGTCCAGATAGAAGACAAGCAGAAAAGTGCTAGGAAAAACGTTAGAAAATACATTAGTTTTGTGATTCTTGTTCTAAAGACTATTTCTGAATCAATTTAACATTGGCACCCCTGACAAAAGAATGTTAGACATCTACAATGGGCAACTCTTATTTTGATTTTTCCATTCCTTAGGCACACATACAAACACATGCTCACATCCTGTTTAGGAGAAGGGCTAGGAGGCCACTTTTCACACACTCCCAGAGCACAGCATGAAGTCAAGCCCAAAGCAGTTAAGATTCTTGACATACTTGAGCAGGATCCATCCGGCATAAGCATGTATCCGTTGAGACAGTAGCACTTGTAGCTGCCGTAAGTGTTCATGCACCTGTGCTTGCAGGGCCGCGGCTTCAGGCCACACTCGTTTAGATCTGAAAAGAATGGGGTTGAAGCAGAAATTTGACAAAGCCTCAACATTAAAGCAAACCACTGAAAATGCTTCTCTATTCCGAAGAATGAAGAAGAGTCAGTCAAGCTATAGTAACCAGCCATTTACATGAGAGATAGAGTCTGTTCACAATGTCTTCGTTTTAATGCTGGTTACACTGGGGGCCACCAGGAGTTTCCTATCAGAGGCGACCGAAAGCCTTATAATAATGGAAGGCCGTGTGAATTTCTGGAGCTTAAGTAATGTAGTGCATGTGATCTCTGTTTACAAAGGACAGTTGGGAAGATTCCCCTCACAGACACGTGGCTTATCATCCCTAGAAAGAGCAGAGCACAAACCATCTTTCTGACTCCAGAACCTCAAAATATCTGGGTGATACTACTAGATTCACTCCTGACAATGTGATCTTCCTATTTCAATTTCTTCCTGTCTCTGTTTAAAGAACATACTGTGTGAGCCTACCTTAGTTTACAGAAAGTACATGGATTTTTAACACCAGACTGCTTTGACCTTCCCAAAGAAAAGCTCTTTTTTCAGAGGATAGAAGCTCATTGAATTAGAGTGATCAATACTGAGGTTCCTCTTGTTCAATCTTATAAAGTGTATATTGATCTCAGATTAAAGAAGAAATGTCAGTCTCCTACTTTAGTAAAGCATTTGAGTCACAAAATAAACTTAAAAAAAAAAAAAAGACCCTCCAACATCATAGTTTCATTCATTCTGCAGTTAGGAAGGGCATAAAGAAATACTAGTGGATAATATATAATAGATTATCATTATGTATTTCAGGTTTATTGGTTTAAATATCAATATGAAGTGAGTTAATAAACTTCACGAGAATTTTCCAACTCAAGTTGAACACTGCCTCAAGTGAAAATAAATCTCATAATGACAAATATACACTGAAACAGTAATGTCCAAAATATAGACTTCATTAAGAAGAAATGACATGTTTATTTTGTCTGCACTGCCAGCATAAGCATAATTTAATTATCTACTAATCCATATTGTCAAATCAGAAATAAGGATATATCTAGTTGCAAGTTGTTTTCAAATCTAACCAAATTTAAATCTTGCCAACTTGGCCTTTTTTCTAACCTTAATACAACTGCAAGCAGATCTGCAGCTGGGTGAAGCCTGCGGAGGTTACGTAAATAAACCAGACGCCTTCATCATCTCCTATGCTTTCTTTAATTTTAAACTTCATACTCTCTTGCCCAGTCAAGGGTATTCACTTCACTTCTCATATTCTTCTACCTTGTATTTTAATATTTATTAAAAATTAGAGTCAGGGAATCTTTTCTCATGTTCTAAGAGGAGTTAATTATCATGCCTAATATGTCCCTGCAGATTCACATCTGGCTTTGAAAAATCCCTGACTGACATGATAGTAAATAGTATTTAAATCTGAATATATTGTTAGAGAAAGGCTTTGTGTTTTAAATATTCTTTTGCACTTAAGTAGAAATATAACAGCATAGTACAACAAATAACAGAGTAAGACTGAATTCTATACCTCAAGGGTAAGATACTGATGGATATAAAATGTGTCAATTAAGAACCCTTAAGTTTAGTCTTAACAAGCCTCAGAAACTTCCGTGTGTTCCTGATGGGAACTGGTTAGATATTTATAGCTCCAGGCTGCTCACATACAAGGTGTATTTACGCTGATGGAAATTTCTTCAGACACTATGGCCATGAACTAAAGCTGAGGCCACTCCAGTCTTGGCTGATAAAGGGCCCCTTAGGATGGCTATGAGAGTCTTTATGATCCAGACTGGGGTTGCTGGTGGTCTTCAACCCAAATTTATCTTTCCCTTCCCATAAGCAAAAGCATTTTGGGGTTAAGAATCATGAAATTGAAAGGAAATGTAAAATCGATAAGATGTCATAATTCCAATAAAAAGACCCAAACCAACCTGAGAATCACCTATGAAATAATATGGAAAAGGAAATAAACATGCAGCATTCAGTGGGCAAATGTAGAGATGCTTGTTGGCTATTTTACTATTAATAAACTGACACGTAAGTATCCAGATAGGCTGAAAGCAATTTGAGAAAGCTGTATTCTAACAGTTGGTGACGGGCTGGATGACACTCCCTGATAGTTGGCTGCTGTCGATGTCCCCCGTGACTGCTATCATTGCCACTGACCACACGCATGTGTCTCCTAAAAACTTCCCACTGACCCTTACAAAACCACTGCAGAAACGATGAAATAGGATTCCATAATAGTCAACAATGATCAATTTTTACCAAATATCAGAACTTTGCTAAAGCAGGAAGCTTCAAAAGATTAAAAGCATCTGGTGTCCTGGTGATGAACTTTTTCCTCAATGTTCAGGGTTTCTAGTCTATGATTATTATACCTTATTTTCTTACTGACCAAATGCCTTATAAAATTGAGTTAATACTTGCTGCTTCCAAAATGTCTTGGATTATAGACCTAGTGACAGTTTTATTACTATCAGATTAAGTCAGAAATTCAAAAATGACACTTCCAATTTATAGTAAATGCTCCTATAATAATAAGCAAAATGTAGAGAACAATTACTCTTGATCTCACTTTCTCAAATCAATCTTAAAAGTTGATAAGAGAATGTAGGAAGAAAACTTTAGTGTCTTTATTTTAAATTTACTTAAATCTTGCTCTTTTTTCTAGAAGTTTGTAATGTAACATACACTATAAGGAAAATCTGTGATAAAAAACTAATGAATTCGGGCTTCCCTCGTGGCGCAGTGGTTGAGAGTCCACCTGCCGATGCAGGGGACACAGGTTCATGCCCTGGTCCGGGAGGATCCCACACGCCGCGGAGCGGCTGTGCCCATGAGCCATGGCCGCTGAGCCTGCACGTCCGGAGCCTGTGCTCCGCAACGGGAGAGGCCACAGCAGTGAGAGGCCCGCATACCACAAAAAAACAAACAAAACTAATGAATTCTATCATGTACCTATCTTACATCAAGGACAGAACTTTACAATTAAACCACTTATGTTCAAATGCTTAAATTGTTGTATATACAATTCTTAAAGAGCATCTATTCCAGTCAGGAGTATATTTTAGCAAGTTGGTGAGTTCAGGAGCTTGGGTTGGGGGAGAAGGGGAAGGGGCTGGTTCAGAACAAAAAATGCAAGCTGCGCAGCATTATAATTACACTTCAGGAAGAAAAAAGAATCAGAAATTTTATTAGCATGCAGACACTGAAAAGTGCTTGAAAATCTGGAAGAGATTAATTGAGTATGATAACCCAATGGATTTTTAAGGAAAATAATCTTTCATTCATTTAATGTAATTTGGACCATTTTTTTCCCTTTGAGGCTTAAACTGTGCAATGTCTCAGAAGTCTAAGCTTTTACATTTTATCTGACTCAAGTGGAGGTCACAGGCAAACACATTTCAATATGTCAACTGCCATAACTTTTACTCTTTAAATTTTTAATTATATACTTCAATAAAAAATTTTTTAAAAGAAAAAAAAATAAATTTTCAATGATTCTGAAATTCATCCCATTGCCCTAATTTCTTGATCCAAAGGCATCAAGCTCCCTATGAGCAGAAACAGTAATTAATAATTTAAATGAGTTTAACTCAGTCATTCTAAGTTCCTAAACGTATGAGTGAGTGAGGAATAAAGTCTTTTAGAAGTACTGTAGAGTCATACTGCCACCTAATTTTTCTACAAAATCTTCCAGCCTAATGAAGACATTAATACTTTTGGTGTTTCTATTCTCACACCAGTCCTGTAGGTGAAGAGAGCAGGAGTTACTCTCCTTCTATTACGAACTGGTTTGCTAAGACTTGCTCTCAATCATTGAGCTACTTCAGCGCTGTGCTAGAACCAGAACTCAGGCTTTCTAGTAACACAAAATGTTCACCAAAAGAAGGAAGCTAATGTATGGTTTGATTTCCAAGTGACCTAAAAACTCTACACCCCAAATGTGGTCATGGGGAAGAGGACTTGGGCACTTCTAAAATCTATTTAGCGAAAGTCATCAAAACCCCAATCTCAGGTGCTTTGGAATTCCTGACTTCACCTACACAGGAAAACAAAAGTTATTTTGTTATCTGATTTTTTAGAAAACATTTTGAAACCCAGAGAAGAAGAAGAAAAGCAACGGATACTTGAGGCAGGGAAAGGACAGCGGAGGCTCCAGGCTTTGTAGAGCACAGAGAATCACCACCAGGTGACAATTCCTGCTGCTTGCTTCACATGCTCAGGAATGTGGAGGACTAGGTACTCCGGGGGTGAGTCTTCAGAACATTGGCAAGAAGTGACAACACTGCAGGAAGCCGTGCAGGTGGGAGAAGCAGACCACCTGAGATAATGCACGCTCACCCCTTGAAGGTAAACTTGTGGCTTGATGATCCAGGGGTTGTGAAAGAGGCTGTTCACTGCCTTGGTCAAGAGGAGTTGGGTACAAGTGTTCATCTTCACACCAGGAAGAAGGTAACAAGAGTCAGCTTTGAACTGTTGTCATTTTTAGCCCTAAAAATCTTTATAAGTGTATATTAAACAATTACATAAAGTTGGTGGAGTTCAAAAAGAATGCTTTAGATACTTTACAAAAATTAGTTTCTAGTTCTTCTGGTTTCTCTTTTTTAATTTTAATTTCTATGTTCCTTAAAATTTATCACTGCTATTTTGTGTCCCAAGAACACACAAACATTATAAGTTAACATCCACGTACATCCTCATATCGATTTTTTTAAGCACCAAAAAGGAGATGGTCCTTTTTCGAAAGATGATTTTAGTCATCAACACAGACAGAAAACTCAAAAAAACAGATTATGTAAAAACTGATTATTATCAACCTGCTCTGTTTAGGTACACCTAGGTCTTATAGGACCAATTTAAAATATTTTCCTATATTATTATATTGTCCAATAGTTTAAAACACTCCAGAATTATGCATAAATTTATGATTTGCATAAAGATCTCATTTAAATAAATAACACAATAGATCATGGATGTTTTAATTCAAGTGTAAGAACTTATGTCACCTTTAGGTCACATTTAATTAGAATATACATAAGACACCCCATGCAAAGACGAATACGACTGAGATATGTGGGGCTGGAAATAAAAGAGAAGAATATACATAAGATGCTTTCTGCAAAAAATGGTAACTGTGGCCATTATTACCTAACCAAAATATTATAAGATGGGTGAGACCCAAAGTAGAGTCAAAAAGGCAATCCCATCCTTTAATATGGGATTAAAGGATCCCATATTAAAGGATATTAAATATCCTTTAATAATATGAAGTTTCAAGACTTCATATTATCAACAGCCAGTTAAACTACCAAATTAAATGAACACTGGTTCCTGGGGTTGAAACCACATATCCTTCAAACACTAAGGCCTTAAGAAACTCCTTTAATATTAGGGTTAAAGCACTTCGACTATTGTGCTAAGGAAAGCAATCAACTGAGGCTTAACCAGCTCACCAAAGTTTACTGTCTGGTTCTGTGCTATACGATACCGATTCTTTCCTTGGGGTAAGGAATTCAACACGTGAAACATAAACCATGTCAAAACATTAATAATTGATATTTGTAAATTGTTTCTTCTGAAATTATTATAAAGCATGCTGTAAATTCAAAAGAATATCTTTCATTCCCGAAAATATGCAATGATATGGTATATTACATGCCCCAAATTATTCTCTAATGGGAAAGTTATGAAAAAGATTATTATCTATAATAGTATCCTTTTTTGGCTGAGGAGATTTGTATGGGTACAGAGACTCAAGGAGGGGGGAAGTCTGAATGAATTAAAATTACCAGAGGGCTTCTCTGGTGGTGCAGTGGTTAAGAATCTGCCTGCCAGTGCAGGGGACACGGGTTTGAGCCCTGGCCTGGGAAGATCCTACATGCCGCGGAGCAACTAAGCCTGTGCACCACAACTACTGAGCCTGTGCTCTAGAGCTCACGAGCCACAACTACTGAAGCCCATGCCCCTAGAGCCCGTGCTCCGCAATAAGAGAAGCCACTGAAATGAGAAGCCTGAGCACCGCAATGAAGAATAGCCCCCGCTTGCCGCAACCAGAGAAAGCCCGCGTACAGCAACGAAGGCCCAAAGTAGCCAAAAATAAAAATAAATAAAATAAATTTATTTTTAAAAAAAATTACCAGAGAAAGTAAGGTGGGAAAAAGCAAATCTTGCCAGAGTTCAGGTTAGAATTTCATCTACCATGAAAGGCACCTTGTGCCTTACAGAATATGGTCAGTCCAAGGCCATGATTTGATACATGATCTGGCTATGGCAAATCCAGAGAATAACTCAGAGGCAAGCAAAAGTCACCACCAGCAGATCCACACTAATCTTGTAACAAGTCTGCTAACTTAAGCCAGTTCCACAGTGGGCCTGCCCCGCCATCCCTGCTGCTCCCCAGGTAGCTCTGAAAGCACTCATCTACTCACGCTGTTCACTCAGCCAAGCAAGTTCCCAGGGGGTGAGTTCCCAAAGCACACAGCTCGCAACACAATTTTTAGCGGATATGATTTTTGCCTTATACCAAAACCTCCTTTTAATCAAATGTTAATTTCCAGTTCTGTGGAAATTAACTATTTCAAGTATACCTCTTCTTAACATTTCTCTCCTCAAGAAAAAAGAAACTAGGGACTTCCCTGACTGTCCATTGGTTAAGACTCCACGCTTCCACTGCAGGCGGCACAGGTTTGATCCCTAGTCGGGGAACTAAGATCCCATATGCCTCGTGGCCCGGCCAAAAAATGACAAACAAACAAAAAAACCCAAAACAAACAAACAACACCCCTGCCAAAACCTCTGCGCTTAAAAACAAAGAAAAAAGAAACCTATTTGACTTCCCATATCTCTGAGGCATGTTTTCCATTTTATTAAAATGTATGGTCTGAATAAAAAACTGTCTAAGTTAATTTGTTATGTAGCAGATACAGACAATTTGCTCTAATAACGTTTCTGGGGGTCTCTGGACAGCTCTCCCACTTACCCGGCTCACGCCTGGCTGCCTCTCTCACTCTGACAGATAGTCCACGGATTCAGAGACTAAGGAGCTATACCAGACAACTCCATGGAACTCTTTCCCATTCCTATGGTGTTCAGGACCAAGAGCCATTATATGAAACAGTCACTAAGCAAATATTTAATGTGCACTTATCATCTGCAAATCATTTTGATAAAAGTTTTCGGGAACCTAGAAATCAGAGGGACCCCACAAAGGGTTCCTGCTCTCAAAGAACATAAACCTTCCCATCAAGAACTTGCCACAATTGCTTTTATGGTAAGGAAGGAAAAGAAAGAGATGATTAAAACACATAGGTTTAATATGGACTGGAATTTTATATTCAAGACTGAACCTGAAATTACATCTTCAGTGGCAGCACTATTTTTACAGGTGTCAAATCCCATTTTGCCACTAATAAAATCCTCTTCCCCCTAACTATATTTAGTTTTGGGAGGCAAGATTTCAACTCAGTATATTTTGATTTTTCTTAAGAGAAATGGGTATGTATTGCAGGGTAAAGTACATGGTAAACTGGTTTTCTGAAAATAAGAGCTACCCAGAGATGGATCCATGTTCCAATGATAGTTTTAGTGTCTGAAGCACATTAAAGTTGATGTAGTTCCTGCAAATAAATTTAAATGAATTTCTCTGCAATCTTGACAGTGGCTTCTTTTAATAAGTCTTCTATGTATACATTCCTGGCATCAGGACAACAAAGTTTTATGGTGTTGACATATTAAGGGAACCTTTGATGCTTTATGTTCAGCACTTAAAAAAAAGAAGCATGCTGGCACTCTCAGATGAACACTGACAACTCAATAATCAGAACTGAACATGCTGCTACTTGAGAACTTACACTGGAGAGGAAAAATCAGATGGGGTTTTAAAAGAGTGAACTGAGATAATAAGAACCCCACTTATTTTGAAAATACTACCCACGTATGTTAGGTAAATTCCAAGTTAAAAAAATATATTATTAGAAAAGAAACTTTGGAAAATATCAGCTATCAGTCAAGTAGCTGATACTAAAGAACACACTTTAGAATAAACAGCTTGTCCTACCATTGGACACATCACATTTTACTAACATGGATTTCATCTGGTTCAGGAACAATTACATATACTTTCAAATTTCAGTGTTCCTAGTTCTTGTGAAAACTATGTCTATAAATCATGAGTTTACATGACACACTTAAAGGAGTATCAGATACTGAAGAATAAGAGTATTTCAACAACATTATTTCTGTATCAGGTGAGGCCAACTATGTATCTATGGGACAGTTAGACCCTACATAACTCTTTCATTTGACATTTAAAATGCTAGGAAAAGGACTTCCCTGGTGGTGCAGTAGTTAAGAATCTGCCTGCCAATGCAGGGGACACAGGTTCGATGCCTGGTCCGGGAAGATCCCACATGCCGCGGAGCAACTAAGCCCATGAGCCACAACTACTGAAGCGCACATGCCGTAGAACCCGTGCTCTGCAACAAGAGAAGCCACTGCAATGAGAAGCCCGCGCACCGCAACAAAGAGTAGCCCACGCTCTCTGCAACTAGAGAAAGCCGCACAGAGCAACGAAGACCCAACACAGCCAAATAAATAAATAAATTTTTAAAATGCTAGGAAATATTACTTTAAGGAATAAGTGAAAAATTTTACTCTTTTATCCTTGCATCTTTCTAGTGAAATCTAACCCTATCTTTTCTTTATTTCTGTATTTTTCTTTTTAACACCTAATGGTAGAAAGTTCTCGGTTGAAATTAATGAAAAAGACAAGTCTTGTCAGCCTTGTAATGCAGCATGCGTCAGAGGATCACATTTCCAATGACGTTTTCTTCATCTAAAACTACACTGGTAGAAAGAACAGGAGTTATATAGACAATTGCTCTAAGTTGACATAGCAGATCTTTTACCAACCACTTTTGTGAACTTGGACAAGACACTGAATATCCCTGATGTCTCTTCAAATGAAAAATGAAATATTATTTATAGCTTATTATAATAAATAACACTCTACCTCCTAATGCTATTGTAGTGATGAAAATAGATAATATATGTAAAATACCCAAGCACTGTGAGGGCTAAATAATCATTTGCTTTTATAAGCATCTGATGCCAATTAAAAATAACTTGCTAAGTTAATCAAAATCCTTCTCAGAGGAACATTACAAACTGGTCAACAGTTGAAGGGAATTTAATCACAAAGATCAAAGAGCTCAGAGTTGGAAGGGACCTCAAAATTTCAAGCCAAACCTCCTACCTATTAAAGTGTTTTCATCTAACAGAGATCCAAGGAGGCTATCAATTTGCCAAAGCTTCCCAACTAGTTAGTGGAAGAACAAGGAGAAGCAGAATGTAAGGCTTCTAAGGTTACTGATGCTGCAATTCTCTTTTTCAAAATCCATTTTCATTATTAATAGTGAATAAGAGTATAAAATTATTTTAATTGCACTCCGATTAAACAGATTTTAAAAGATTTACCCTTATTATATTTTTGTCTTTCAGCAAAATGGCATCTCATATATTTGGTGACAATAGTTATAGAAAAGTGGTTTGCATGAGAACTTAAATTTTTATATCAGGCAGGAGTAGAGAGGGCTTATGACTGTTTACTTGTGTCACACAGTTTCCCTACCTTGATTGCAGGTTTTGCCGGCATATCCAGGATGACACTTGCACTTGTTCGGTCCGATGCATTCACCGTGTTTGCACTGTGGCTGGCACACAGCTGTGAAAAAAGGTTATCATGCATTATTTCTAGGTCAGGAGCATGTCAACCAAGTAGAATCTACATCATGTACTAGTTTGATAATAAAAGAAAAAACTAAGAACTTACAATAGAGTAACAGAAATATACAAGATCATTGTGTCCTGGAGCAGTAAACATTGTCTAGACTACAGACTCACACACATGTGTTGTGTGTGGGGGGGGTGGGGGTGGGGGTGGGTGGGTGGTGTATTACTTGGGGCTGAAAATTTTGCTAAACTTGAGGACAATACTCAAATAGCCAAATAGAAGAAAAATTGGAAAACTATGCATAAACACAACTGATGTTTGTCAATAGCTATCCCTTTATAATAACTTGCACCCATACTTTCAAAATCATTTTCTCAAATATGCTTCAAAACATACTTCTTAATCCAAAGATACTGGTTAAGTATGAACTCCAAATAAATTTCCCATTAAATAATATTTTATTGGAAATGGTATTTCCAAGAATAAAATGGTTCAAAATGAATTTAAAACTAAATATTTTTGAAACCTCAACTTAAGAATTCTTCTGTCATTTTGCCCATTCTTAACCTTAAGTTGCATCGTAATTGCTCATCAATCTATAATACACTTTCTACAGCCTAACACAGAAAATAGAAAGTTCTATTTTACATTTCCAGTCTTCCATCAACTGAGTTTGTCTTCCTTCAAGACTCCAAAATGCTATAAATCATCATCACTCAAATCTTTTCACAGTCTCCAATTCCTACCAAGATACTGGTTAGAATTTATTCCGTTTATACAGCGATTCTCAGCAGGGGATATTTTTGCTGCCTATGGGGCATTTAGTACAAATGGAGACATTTTTTATTGTCACACTGGGAAGAGGGTGCTACTGGCATCTAGTGGGTAGAATACTGGGATGCTGCTAAACATCCTACAATGCTCAGATAACCCCTGACAGAAACAAATTATCCAGCCCAAAACGTGATGGTGCCAGACTGAGAAATCACTCTATACCAAATATACGTATCGTGCTACACCAGATACTAAAATAGATGAAAAATAATTGTACAGTGTGGTCATTGGTCCCATAGAGCTTACAATCTAGACGAAGAGACAAAACAATCATGTTTTAAATTCAAGGCAAATATTTATGTATGAGCAAAATTGGTGGCACATATGAAATTTGGGAAGAAATCATCACACAAGCATATCCATATAGAGTTGCACAGAAAACCTCAAAGGAGAGATCTTGAGTTGGATCTTGAAGCTAGGGGAGACAGAGAAGAGAGCGGACCACCCAAGGCATGGAGAACTGTAGAGCCAAACAGGCCATCATTTATTTAGAGGACACTGAGGAGGCCTGTCAAGCTAAAGAGATGGGCAAATGCTGGGGGAAGAGTAAGAGGTGGGCAATCATAGGTGAGTGGTACCAGACGATGATGTTCCCTAAATTTCAGACTGAGGATTATACACTTTATCTATAAATGAAAACTTCATCATCATCAATCAGGAGGATTACCTGACAAAATAAAAACTCTAGGAACGTGAGCATAGTGATGATACGTGGGATAGACTGGAGTCTAACTAACACGCAGAAGGCATGATTTGTTCTTAGGACAGGAAGGGATGGGCTTCAGTAACCCCTGAGTGAAGAGCAGACAGGTCTTGAGGACCAGGTGGAGTGGGGTCAACAGTGACCCTGTTTTCTCCAGTCCCTCTCACATTAGCCCATGCTTTTCTCCATTCTGGGAGATGCTCCCATTTTCGGACAATTCTCAAACATTCCCTTCAAAACTCTAACACTCCTGTGAAGCTGATGCGCATGTTATTTTTGATGTTTTCTACATTCCCTCATTCAACTCTCACCAACCCTTCCCTCGCCTGGCACTCCACAGGCTTTATTTGCCAGTCTTACTTTCAGGTCTTTCCTACCTGTATATTTGTCACCCCAACTGGACCCTGTACCATGATTAATCCTTACTGCTGCTCGGTACGTATTTAATGCAAAAGTTTGCAGAAAGAAAGGGTGAGCAGAGTGTAAATAGTAGAGACATGCAATGAGGAAATTCATAAAAATCTGATTTTAGATACGGCATGACATTCAACAGGAAACAATTCTGTTCAGATCTGTGAAAAGAAATGCACTACCTAGGAAGGCCTTCCAGTATTATGCTTCAGTCAATTATATACCTGGTTGACGGTTTATACGCAGTTTTAAAAGCAAGTCCCAGGTATAAACCACCTTTTATGTAATTTCCAGGCCCAATCACCAAGAAATGCAAGTTAGAAAGAAATTTCTTTAATCTTAAAAAAAGATGTTCCATAAATTCTAACAATTATATATGGATACAACCTGAATGAATCAAGTTATCACAGAGGCATCCAAAGTGCCAGATTTAAAAAGAAAAAGTAGGATATCAACTACACTTGAATAAAATAAATTATTAAAAAAGAAAAAGAAAAAGTAAACACCTCAAAATAATTAAATGCAAGTCTAGGTAATAACCTCCCCAAATAACTGGAATTTGAAAACATCTCAAAAACATGAAAAAGAAGTTTAGAAAGTACCACTAAAAATCATGAAAAAGTTTATTTATGAAACAAATGTGAGGCGCTCAGGCTGTGTTGCCTTTTGACCCACTGACCAGCTTGAAGATCATCCATTTATAGTACTTTCAGGTGCTTTTCAGGAACAAAGGTTTTTATTGTCACCCTCCCTTTCTCATTGTTTGTTCTCAGTGGAGTGCCCCAATGTGGGGCACATCAAATGCCCTCATTCCAAGAGACCCAGGTTGTTAATGTTTCTTACATGTTTAGGGAGCCAGTATTTTCAAACAAACTGCTGTTTGCACGTCTACCCAACAGACTATTCACTGAAGTAACCAACGACCTATATATTAGCCAACAGGTATTAAACGGAATAGGATACTCACAATGCTGATGTAACCAATTTTTTTTCTCTTACAAAAAGAACACCCTTTGAAAACGGTTGCACAAAAGACGATCTCCTATTATCTTGCTGGCATTAGGTCTGCAATGTGATGTTCAGTCCAATAAACATGAACTGAATATTTAATACATGCAATTATTCTGCTAGGCAAGTGAGGGTGATGAAGGAATCACAGAGGATTTGAAAATTAACTGTGAAACTTTAATACACTGGCTGAAAGCTAACAAGGGCTATGATAGATGAGATAAAAGAAGGGGGGAGGGGCAGATCATAACTGTGACTGAGGTCAAAAAGAGTCATGTACCAAAATGTTCATTGCAGCTGTATTTACAATAGCCAGGACATGGAAGCAACCTAAGTGTCTGTCGACAGATGAATGGATAAAGATGTGGCTCATATATACAATGGAATATTCCTCAGCTATAAAAAGAAACGAAATTGAGTTATTTGTAGTGAGGTGGATGGACCTAGAGTCTGTCATACAGAGTGAAGTAAGTCAGAAAGAGAAAAACAAATACCGTCTGCTAACACATACATATGGAATCTAAGAAAAAAAAAAAAAGGTCATGAAGAACCTAGGGGTAAGATGGGAATAAAGACACAGACCTACTAGAGAATGGACTTAAGGATATGGGGAGGGGGAAGGGTAGGCTGTGACAAAGTGAGAGAGTAGTATGGACATATATACACTACCAAATGTAAAATAGATAGCTAGTGGGAAGCAGCCGCATAGCACAGGGAGATCAGCTCGGTGGTTTGTGACCACCTAGAGGGGTGGGATAGGGAGGGTGGGAGGGAGACGCAAGAGGGAAGAGATATGGGGATATATGTATATGTATAACTGATTCTCTTTGTTATAAAGCAGAAACTAGCACACCACTGTAAAGCAATTATACTCCAATAGAGATGTTAAAAAAAAAAAAGGAAATGTGATCTGAGCAATGCCTTAGAGGTAAGAGGCAGAGATAGTTGGGATGGGAGACAAAGCCTTTCAAACTATGAGCAAAGGATGGGGAAGGACAATGAAGGGAGTTCTCAGGGAGCACCACGGCTCTGGTGGAGCTACAGTACAAAGTGCTTAGAACAGTGGATGGCAGCAAAAGACAGGGCTAAGGCAGGTCTTAAAAGGCACTGGTGGCAGAAACTGCTGGGTGCTTACTAGTACTATTTTCCCCTTCTTCTTGAAAACAGAATGGCTTTTTTTTTTTTTTTCTGGAGGGGATAATGAGTCAGCAGTGGAAAATTACATTCCCTATCCTCCCTGACATATTTGGGTAGCCAAGAGACTAAATTCTGGTCAATTGTATGTAATCAGAAGTTATTGGGTGGGGCTTTTGGAACTTAAAAGCTACTTAAAAAGGTGAGTCTGTCATACAGAGTGAAGTAAGTCAGAAAGAGAAAAACAAATACCATATGCTAACATATATATATGGAATCTAAAAAGAAAAAAATTGGTTATGGAGGAGAACTTAGGGGCAGGACAGGAATAAAGACGCAGATGTAGAGAATGGACTTGAGGACATGGGGAAGGGGAAGGGTAAGCTGGGACGAAGTGAGAGAGTGGCATGGACTTACATACACTACCAAACGTAAAATAGATAGCTAGTGGGAAGCAGCCTCATAGCACAGGGAGATCAGCTCGGTGCTTTGTGACCACCTAGAGGGGTGGGATAGGAAGGGTGGGAGAGAGACGCAAGAGGGAGGAGATATGGGGATATATGTAAATGTATAGCTGATTCACTATGTTATAAAGCAGAAACTAGCACACTATTGTAAAGCAGTTATACTCCAATAGAGATGTTTAAAAAAAAAGGTGGCTGACAGGTGGCTCCTCTGTCTTCTTGCCTGGAATATGGAAGTCATGGCTGAACTACAGCAGCTACTTTGTGAAATGGAAAAGAGGCAAAGCTGGAAGTCATAATATTAACCCTGAATGGCCATCCAAGTAATTTAGGACACTGGTCTTTGTGTCAGTGTTACTTGTAGCCGGACACAATTACAATACAGTTACAATTACAATTCCTAACTATCCTTGAGCACAAGGCTGAGGAATGTGGACTTAATCTGTGTTTACCATCAAGCCAACAAATGCTTTCTTTGGATACACAGGACAGAAATGTTATGATTAAATCTTAGTAAAGAAATAAAATTTGTCAAAGTTATCTTATACCTATAATATCATATACTTTAGAAGTATCTAAAGAATTTCATTTCTACATCTAACAATTAGATTAGAAAATACTTAGCCACCTTGAGACTAGAGGAAAATGATTCCCAACTTCATTTTCAGACCCACCTTTTGACAACCCACTTCACTGTAACGTGAGTTCTCAGTGGCCAGCACACACCAACCTTCACAATCTGCTGTGAATAGCAGGTCAGGAAAGAGAGAAAATAAGTGGACTATCTTTAGTAGTCTATTTTAGAATGATCTTCTCAAAACATCAAAAATAGATGAGACACTGATTTGTAGGAAAGAATGTGTCTGTTGTCGCTATAGGTTAATCACAAAAGTCAGCATTGTTTCTCTGACCTTCACATGGATCAATGACAAGAAGTTGGGCCACATTTGGTCCACTGGCCACTAGCATCCACATATGGTTTGGCAGCTCAAGAAATAAAATTCAGGTGAGGATCACAGGTAGTCAATTAATGACAGATTCTTTTTCCCCCAAAATCAGATGCTGGAATTAAGGTCAAATGGGCAAATCACACTCCAAATTCACTCTCTCACATTCCTGCAACACGATCTCCAAAGTGCCCTTAAAATAACCCCTAAGTCATTACTTTAACTAGAAAAAGAAACATGTCTCAACTGGCAAAGCAAACATAGCTCTTTAATGTCACATGTTCCAAGCCTCTTCTGTTTGACTGCAATCTAAGACTTTATTCTTAAAAATTCATCCTAACTGATGTAACTGGGGTTCTGAGAGTCGGACAATGTTTTCTGACACTGAGTTGGACAATGTTATCAAATAAGTCGGGGGAAAATTAAACTCCCACATCAGTTCTATATAATATTTCTTAGGTAATCTAACCACACTTGGGAGTCAAGTGCCAACATTTGTAAAAAAATAAGGACATGTTGAGTTGCCCAAGCAGGTGGTGGCTCTGGAAAGTGACAAGGGAAAAGCCAACTCAACCTCAGGTGTTGTTGAAACTTGAAAATGATTTTTTTTTCTTTCTTTTTTTTTTTAAATTTCTTTTTATTTTTGGTTGTGTTGGGCTTGTGGGCTTTCTCTAGCTGTGGTAAGCGGAGGCTACTCTTTGTTGCAGTGTGTGGGCTCTAGGCGCGCAGGCTTCAGTAGTTGTGGCACATGGGCTCAGTAACTGTGGTTCATGGGCTCTAGAGCTCAGGCTCAGTAGTTGTGGCGCACAGGCTTCGCTGCTCCGCGGCGTGTGAGATCTTCCCGGAGCAGGGCTCGAACCCGTGTCCCCTGCATTGGCAGGCGGATTCTTAACCACTGCGTCACCAGGGAAGCCCGAAAATGATTTTCTTAATGTAAATAAGATTGTCTTTCGAATCCTAAGAATCATTTGTAATTTTTGCAATCTACATCATGTTGCTATTCAGACATGGAACACTAAAAGCAGAAAAAAGAACCTTGTCCTCCAGAGTCTGTAACTTAGAAACAGGTTACATAAAGTATGCAAGTTGGCCTTGGGAGAGAAAGAGTAACTGAAAGAGGCATTACACAAGTCATTGCTATATTGCTATATTAACGGGACCTGGAAGGAATGGAGGCAGAATTTTTATAGGGCTCCACTGGAAAGGACCTCGAGCTTCCCTATATCATAGGTATAACAAATCCAGAGGGAAGAATCCTACAGATTCCAAGATCTCCAGAGGAAAATAACCCTCCAGCCTTCCTAATATCCTGTATTCTAGTGTTGAATATCCTATTTTCAAATCTAAGTTCCCTCTGTAGTAAAAACTGAAATAAAAGGGCCTCTGATTGTTACCACTATAAAATACTATCTGTTAAACGATCTCATGAATACAGAACGCAAAACCACTTTATATGACTGATTAAATTTACCCTCACAGTATCCATATAAGGCAGGAGAGAGACAGACATTATCCTCATTTTACCAGCAGAGAAGCAAAAGCACAGAAAGTTAAGTGACTTGCCCGATTTCAGTAAAAATTTCTTATCCCAGTTCCATGGAGAATCTGCTAATACTTCCGGTAGTCAGAAAAAGGCCAGAAACCCAGCTTTTTGAGTGGATTTGGAAGAGAGTGAGATCATAGTAATATTAAACAGGAAAGGATGAGAGGGATAGAGAATATCAAAGGTAATTAAAGGCATAAAGGTATTTAGGTTACATTTCTAGGAAGGAAAAGTTGCAGTTAAGAATACAATCTGTAAGTTAAGAAAATTAAAGTAACCCTGCCAGAATGTTTCAACATAAAATAATCTCTTTGCTCTACTGCTTGTTTTGGGCAGAACCCAGATTTTGAATCATTAATGAAGTACAGAATTGTTATCTCTTCTGATGTATTACTACAACTATGATTATTTTTGTTCTCATATTTTAAGTAACATCATTTTTATTAAGAATTTAAACTAATCATAAACTACAGTCAAATATTAAGTCAACCAACTGATTAATAATTTAGAGTATGACGTTAAAATAAATAAGGATTTATGCTCTATATAATGTTATATCCCAAGAGCTATCTGGCTACCTTATTTTATTTTTGTCTTTGGGAAAATCCAATTCAACTTTCTCAAGTACCTATTTAATCTCTATCTAACCTTTAATTCCTGAAGTAGACCAAAGAAAATAAGTGCCTGCATCTGCATCTTTGAATCTCAAGCTAACTTTTATTCACCATAATTAAACAATATCCATTTCCACTTAAGAAATCTTCTGAAAAGTGTTGTCATTTTTGGTTTACTTGAAATTTTAACTTTTCTTTCTGTTTTCGTTGTGGTAGAAGAGTGGAATTTAGATTAATGCCAAATGAGACTTTAAGAACACATCAGAAAGTGTTATTACTTATCAGGAAGTATGAAGTAGATTTTTGTTTTTGTTTTTTTAAGTAGGGTAACAGTAGCAATGAGCACACGTAACACCCAGATCTTTGTTTCTTTTTTTTGTCAAGATTTTTTTTTTTGACTTGGACCATTTTTAAAGTCTTCATTGAATTTGTTACAATATTGGCTCTGTTCTTTACGTTTTGGTTTTTTGGCCGCAAGGCATGTGGGATCCCAGCTCCTCGACCAGGGATCGAACCCAGACCCCCGCATTGGAAGGCGAAGTCTCAACCACTGGATCACTAGGGAAGTCTCCAGATCTTTGTTTCTAAATACCGTCCCACAATAAAAGGAATCAGGGCTGGGGCAGAGAGGCTGAAATGTTTTGCTGTGACAAAAAGCAAGGACATATTGAAAGAATGATGGAAACAAGTGAAAAGGACACAGGAGCTGCTTGGAAGTGTTCCCATTGGCCAAATTTGGGATAATTTGAGCACCAAGAAGAATAAGAATAGTAATTGATAACAACTGAATAATAAAAGAATCCACGGGTCCAAAGTGATTCTAAAAAAGAAGAGAACAGAGCTCCTCTTTACAGAATGCCAGTGAACACGCAGAAGGAAGGACAGAATCTGAAAAAAGCAACTTTATAACCACCATCAAATAATTTGAGCAAAAATTATCCAAAAGTTTGTTGGGGAACAGGATATTCAAACAGTTTCAATGTATCACCCCATAAATTATTTACTAATTACAAAGAGAAGGAGGTGCCTTTCAGTGGAAAAATCTGGTAGTCAGAACCTTAATCTAGTGATCAAACTTAGCACCACCAGTAACAGAACAAACTGACATTATGTGCGATGGGCATGTTATAATATATGATCACCTAGTAATATTCTTGCAAAAAAGGTTTAACTAGTATCTAATTATGAGGAAACCTTAGACAAATTTAGATTGTGCAGTATTCTACCAAGCAGTTGACCTGGACTCTTGAAAAATGTTATTGTCAAGAAGGAAAAAAATAGTAGATCTAGAACTCTTCTAAATTAAAGAAGACCAAAGAGGAATGTCAACTAAATGAAATATATAATCCTTGATTGGACCTGGATCAGAAAAAAACCATAAAAATCATCTGGAGGTAATTTGGGAAATCTAATTACGGACTGTTTGTTACATAATATTATTGCACCTATGCTAAATTTCTTAAGTGTGATCACGGTATGCATGCTGAAGTATACAGGTACAAAGAGCCATTATGTTGTAAGTTACTTTCCAATGGCTCACTAATATGTGTGTATGTGTGTGTGTGTATATGTGTGTGTGTGTATATATATATATATATAGAGAGAGAGAGAGAGAGAAGAGTGTGCATACATGCAAATATGTAAACAACTGTACATGAAGAGTATATGGCTATTTACTGTTGCTATACTTTCAATTCCTCTGTGGATTTGAAATTTTCAAACACAAAAATGGGGAAAAAAATTATAAACATGAGTAGATAATATGTATACTTTGACAAATATTTCTTAACATGTGAGCTGTTGCTCACTTAGGGCTCTCTAGAGAAGAGGGTAAGGCACACGTGCTGGAGTTAGACTGCTGGGTCCCAGCTCTACCACTTGGGAAATGAGTGACCCATGCAGATTACCCAGCTTCTCTCTGATCTAAAATGAAGATCATAGGTTGAACCAGAGGAAGTTGTCAGCACTGCCATTTTTTACTTACAAAATAGTAAAGCAACATGGTGCATATAGAATTTACCCATAGGTTTACTGGGATGATTAAATGAGAAAATCCAAATAAAGTACTTAGAACAGTACCCATCTCATAGTAAGAGCTCAATAAAATGTTATCTATAATGAGAATTATAAGAATGACAAAGAGGAATAGCTACAGTGTCTAAGAAACTGCATTAAGAACTGGGGGTGGGGCTTCCCTGGTGGCGCAGTGGTTGGGAGTCTGCCTGCTAGTGCAGGGGACACGGGTTCGAGCCCTGGTCTGGGAGGGTCCTGCGTGCCGCGGAGCGGCTGGGCCCGTGAGCCACAACTAAGCCTGCGCGTCTGGAGCCTGTGCTCCGCAAAGGGAGAGGCCGCAATAGTGAGAGGCCTGCGCACCGGGATGAAGAGTGGTCCCCGCTTGCTACAACTAGAGAAGGCCCTCGCACAGAAACGAAGACCCAACACAGCAAAAATAAATAAATAAACTCCTACCCCCAACATCTAAAAAAAAACAAAAACTGGGGGTTTCACCATGTCACTCTCCCCCTTATACTCACTGAGTCCTCACTATGTTTACTTATCATTACACTTATCATACCAGTTCAAACTCTCAGTATGGCATTCAACCCCATATTTCATAATTTGACTCCTGTCTGTCCCACCGGCCTCATCTCCAATCATATCCACAAACAGACCAACTGATGGCAGTTCTCAGGAAGTAACATACTCTAATACTTGCATGCTTTTACATAGAATGTCATTCTTCCCCTTGTCTGATGGACTAACATCTAGACAGACTTCAATACCCAGCTTAAACAGTATTTGCTTTTGCCCCTCCTTCTGAGTTTGGAGCCCTCCTCAGCGCTTTCCTAAACCTCTGTGCATACCTCTGCCATAAATTTTATACACATATATTTATATATACACATATATCATGCTTTATTATCACAGTTATTCTTCTTATCCTGCTCCCCCACTAGCTTTGAGCTCTTTAAATACACAGTACCTGCTCTGAAATCTCATACAGTCTCCTGACAAAGACAGACATGACAGGTGTACAAGGTGTTAAAAGAATATAGAAGGAAGAATTTCTCTGCAGACAGGAGGGAGTAGGAAAAATGTCAGGAAAGGCGGCAGGAAGAAATGTGAACTGAATCGTAAAGGGTGGGTAGGAATTCACCATGTGGCTGGGTGAAGGGCCTTATTCAGAACAAGCAGCATAAGCAAAGCCAGAGAGGCATGAAGCAGCAGAGGGTCTGGCAATGAGAGGGCAGTGCACTGGGACTGGGTCCACATTGCAAAAAATAGTCCTTTATAAAATAAGGCAATCATCAGCCTGAAGACTCTCGTACTCAGGGAATCAATATTCTATCCATAATGGCGAACAATAATGGATTATAAGCAGTAGATGACACAATCAGGTTACACTTTATGTGTTTTCAGACATGTAAATGGATTTAAGAAGCTTCATCAAGAGTTAAGATCTCTAGGGCTTCCCTGGTGGCACAGTGGTTGAGAGTCCCCCTGCCGATGCAGGGGACACGGGTTCGTGCCCCGGTCCGGGAGGATCCCACATGCCGCGGAGCGGCTGGGCCCGTGAGCCATGGCCGCTGAGCCTGCGCGTCCGCAGCCTGTGCTCCGCAACGGGAGAGGCCACAACAGTGAGAGGCCCGCGTACCGCAAAAAAAAAAAAAAAAAAGTTAAGATCTCTAATATGTAATAAGGTCATAAGATAGGCAGACAAATTAAATATATTTATTTTCCCAGTAAACAGTCTTTCCTAAAACTACAATCTGCTTATTAAGATTACATCATGTTCACACTTTTCAGGCCTTTTGTATAGAAGTGCCTGGTCCTTATATCTTCAAAGTACTGACTGAGCTAGACTAGGCACTGCAGAAGCTAAAGATGTATAAGACACAGTCCCCCAGCTTCATGGAACTAACAGCCTAGCAGAACAAATGGTATAAATCCACAAGTAACCACAACGTAGGACAGGATGAGATAGGCTCTGTGCCAGTGTTAATAACTAAATGTAGAGAAAGAAGAGACTTCCTGTCGCTAAAATCAGGAAGAAAGAAAGGGGGAGGTGGCATCTGAGCCAGGCCTGGAGGCAGGGCTGATTCTCAGTATGTTCAGCTAGGAAAGAATATAAATTTCAAACATAAGTACAGTCATTCATTCCTAACAATGATTTACTTTTAGTTGAAAATTTGCTTTTAGGAGTGATAGTGATGGGAAACAGAAAAAGCCAACCAAAAGGGGAAAAAAGATAGAATGATTGTAGAGTGTGATGTTTTTCAGCCTTTGATATAAACAAATATTGAATTACTCATTTCTTTCGGCTGGAGGCCAAAATGGTAAACTGGAAAGAAAGTTTTTCAAGAATTGAAAACTCTCAGAGAACATTTCAGCCAACAGTCAATATAGTATTTTACCTCTCCCACATTCTTCTGATACTGTGTAATGTTGATCCTCTATGGAGGTAGTTGTGAGGATCATTAATGTTGACTGAAGGTGACGGAGGGGAAGGAAGGTTTGGGTAGGACAGGGGTGGAGAGATCATCAAATCACAGCCTGTGCCCTTCTCACATCGCGCCCCTGAGCTCCAGGCCCTGGAATCCAACCACGTATCACATCTCTCCACTTCAAAGTCTCATAAGCACTTCACACATATCACATCCAACACTGAAGTCTTCGTCTGCACTTTCTCCCATGTTCTCTAGCTCACCAAATCACACACCAGAAATGCAGGCATCATCCTGGAGTCCATCTTCCTTACAACCATCCTCACCACCACCAGCCACCGTTTTCCTGAATGTGAATCAATGGGAGCCAGTTACTGAACTAAGTGTTTTGCATTTTCTCATTTGATCCTCATAAAAACCCCATAAGGTAGGGCTCTTATCTATATTTTACCAAAAAAGAAGCTATTGCTCAGAAAGGTTAGGTAAGTTTCTCAAAAACACAGGTCTGGTAGCAGCCAAGTCTGTCTACGAAGCCTGCATTCCCCAGCACTGTCCTAAAGCATGCCTCCCCATCCTTTCTTTTTCGTGTCTTTCAATCCCTATTCTTCCCTCTGGTCCCACCAATACCGCTTAAAACTCAATATCTCACCAGGTTTACTGTAACAGCCTCTAGTCCCGAGCCTCAAAGGGCTATCTCTTAATTGCCAATCAGCAAAATGTTCAGAAATTGGCCCCAGAACCCCAAATGCCTACAGATCCTGGGCATCTGCCTGAAGCAGTGAGCCCTATGATAAAAAGGAGTACATGTTTCTCCAAATGGGGCAACGCTAAGCAACTCCAGTCCACCAATTCCTTGCAGCAACGCAGAGCTACTGATTTATCAACAAAGCCTGATACCCACTTTTCCTCAGAAACACTGGCGACTATTTCGAAAAATCTTAACACTCTCTGTGAGCAAAATCAAATTCACCTGTATGCTAGATCTGACCCATTGGCACCAGCTTACAACTTATGAAACATAAATCTGATTATGTAATTCCCCTGCTTAAAATCTGTACAATGTCTCTCTGCAACTTTGGGATAAACCCTACTCTATTTAAGATGACATCAAAGGCCTTCCATGAGTCAGCCCATTCCTACCTCTCCCACAGCATCTCTCATCAGATATCCTTCAAACACATACCCCAATGCCAAATGAAGGTTCTTACATTTCCTGGAATGTGCCTCTCACTCTGGCTTCTGAGGTTTCAGTGCATTTTTCTGTCTGGCCAGGGTGCCCTTTACTTGACTTACTTATCCCTCAGGATTTAGCTAGGCCGCCCGTCCATCACTCTTGGGTGGGGATACTGCCCACTGAGACGTGCTCTCACAATATCCTATCTCAAAACACACCTCTCATCCAATATTGTCTTCATCTGTGGGCCTTCAACATTGACAGGGAATGACATAAATGCCTGTAGCTTCATCTTACTAATGTATCTGCAGTGGCTGGCACAGGATCAGACAGGTAATCGCCCTCAGTATGTAGCTACTGAATGAATGAATCAACTGAACACTACTGAGTCTGTGAAATCTTCCTTGATCCTCACCAGCAGGAAGTAATTCTTCCTCTAAACAGCCTCAACTCTTTATCCTTAACTCTTGCCTACTTTAGAATCCTGGAAGGAATAAGAGACAACCATCTTACCAAATCAGCTCCTCCCAAGTAAGAGTCCATGTTTTACTAATCTCTGTATCTCTGCCAGCCCCTAACTTAGCTCCTTGCCTCTAGTAAACTCTCAAATGTGTGTCAAATAAATGACTAAGTAACTCTACATGTAATTCTACAATTCAATTCTCGATCCTTCCAGTTCCTTTTCCTTGGGTTAGGTAACCAAAGCCCTACTTCACTCTGACATTTGCAAATGAATGTTATTAAAGAAGTGGAAAAGGAATGGTTCAAAAGCACAGATGGTCATCCAATGACAGTTTTTATTTTAGAAATGAATAATCCGAGAAATCTTCTACTACTTCCAATGGATTTTTTCCAAACGATGGGCATGGTAAACAAAATTTATTTTAAAATATGCTATACCGTGGATGCCACCATGGACCCTAGTAAAAATAAAACACTGTTTCAAAGTTAATTTGTATTCTTTATATTGACCATACAATAATAATAGCAAACATTTATCAAGAACTGTTCTACATGAGGCATTCTCCTTATGGCCAGTAACAATCTTGCCAAGTAGCTTTAAAGATTAGGAAATTGTGGCTCAGAAGATTTAAGTAAAATATCTAGTATGTCATAGTTGGTGAGTCACAGGAACAGGTCCTGAACCCACATCTGTTGGTGACAAAGCCCACATTATACTCTTTGTTTGTTATGACCTCCTTAACCTCTGCCACAGCTCTGCTAGTTAATACTATAGCTGATAGTAAATATAAGATACATACGCTTTGGTTTTTTAAGTGTCCCTGAACAGAGAAATTTCTTATCTTTTATTTCTAGAACTATCAGTTTTGTTCCCAAGTGATTTTATTAAAATCTCCCCTTAAAAACATTTTCTCTGACATGTCATAGTATCTTCCATCTATCAGATTAAAGTACATTGTCCTCTTGGCCCCAACTCCATTAAATAGAATTTCACATATTTCACCAAAACTTTCCACAAAAGTATCATAAGGGTGATTTGTTAGGTAACACTGTTCACTTCCAAAAATATTTAAAACAAGAAACACTTTACGTACCAAAACAATAGCATGAATACTACGAGGTGCTATTATAACATCTTACATACCTTATACAATAAAAATATTTCTTACCTGATTCTTTCCATGGAGAATTAATGAATATGAGATACAATTCCCTCAGGTTAATGATAGGATGGTGTTAGTAATTTCATTTGGTGGACTTTTTTATTTTTTGCTTCTTTAAGTATTAAAAACATAAACTGTCCTTTAGGTTAGAATGGAGGTCAATTTATTAGATTCATAAAACAGGAGAAAGGAATTATAAACTGAAAGGGAGAAGTTTAATGTAATAACAGAAATAAAATTATGAACAGAAGAAACACATCTCTAAGGAATATAGTTCCCCACCACCACCAAAAGCAACTCAAAAACACAACTAGTGTTACGTTTTATTAATAACTTTGTAAAGTTATTATTTAGAAGTACTGTATGTCTTTCAAGACATAGATTAGCCAAAATTATTTCAAAAAATATGTTCATCTAACCTTTGAGCTGGCACCTTATCCTGGCTATTCTCTGCCTTAAGACGTAGAAAGCTGCAAAACAAATGTCCAAAAAAAGAAATTCCAGATCTTTTCTCTGTAAGGAGGCTGGACTTGGGTATTTATCAACTTGTTACATTCCCGGAGACTTACACATATGCAACTTTCAGTGCTTTTCTGAAACAAACAAAAAAATCTAGGACATGTTCAAAATAGTAATATTTTAGTCACCATTTTGTCATTAAAAAACATTTTGTAACAAAAATATTAACCAATAATTGAAGTTGTGCTATTCTTTCATAGTTCAAATTCTAAATTAAAGTATTTCAGACCTTTTGTGACACGGTACCTTCCAATCCAATTTTTCATTTTCAGAATATTAATTTTTGGTTCCAAGAGACAGTATCCTTTTATTTAAATGAGTGTTGGACAAAATATCTGAAAAAAATTAAAACTTTTGATAAATTAGTAACCAAGTCTGGTAGTTTTTAAATTGATATATCTTTACTTACCTGTTTCTTACATACTGTGTGTTCCCTTTTCTCTCCAACTTTGCGGAGGAAATATTAAGGTTTTTTTTTCTTTCTTTCCACAGCATTTTCTTCTTGCATGGCTGCTTTGGTTGTCAATAGCAACAAGAATTAGTGTGAAAGCTCAGCCATTTCACTTGAAGATACGTAAATTACCCATTTTAATGAAAGTAAATGGAAGAAACTTGAAACACTACTAGTAATGGTCAGCATTCGACCAACCTAGAGATCCTAGAGGTAAGGGAAGAGATGATTGTATGACTTCTCTTTTGGATTAATGTCTTTCCTCTTTAAAGCATAAAATATGCTTTAAAGAGGAAAGACTTTTAACTTTCCATTTGTGTATTTATTTGTGTAATTTAAAATCAGGTGAATGGAGCCTTCTTTTAGGTAATATTAGAAGAAAATAATTCTAAGTCCAATTTGATTCAATTAAAGTAATAATCTAACTACCGATCCAGAATGATTGCTCTGTACTTTTAAAGGTACACATTACATTTGCTTTTTTTGTGTATTGGTTAGGTTTATAACTTTAAAAGAACTCACCAGATCTTGATGTTGATACATTTCTTAAAAAAAAGTAATGAAATATATCAGGCACAATCTAAGCAAAAAGCTGAAAATAAATCAAAGTATAAATTGCAAATTAATTCTGGATCACATATTAAAGAAAACTGTTTATGACTATGGTTATGTATGAGAAGGGAAAAATATAAAAGGATACCGTTTCTTTAATACTCTTTAAATGCCAATTTTGAAAAATCTAATTTATCAAGAAAAAATATTAAATGATTTTAAACAGAGGTAAAACAAGCTAATAAAGAATAGCAAACGTCATTGTTTTCTAAGTAGTTATGTTAGTACCAAGCATCCAACAGTTCTGTATAGTTTATTTTTGTTCATAATATCTTAAGTTGAGTCACATTTCTCTTACTTAATTTAAATCAGCCTTGACACACATAGATTTAGCAAGTTTTATGTTATCAGTATGTATAGCCATTAAGTAAGACTTCTTAGCATGAAATTTTAGCCAATGCCCCATATTCTAAAATTTGCATTTTAAAACTATACAAAACTGCATTTTAAATCAAAGCAATTTTAAACATGGAGAAGATTATTTCCAGAAAGTTTCTGGAATCTATTCTCTATTGACACGTAAGGAAATTTTCATAGGCAACCATCACCACGTTTTTTTGTGAAAGCTGCCAAAAATAAATGCCCTACATGTATTGTTTTGTGGTATAAATCCCACTAAAATAGGATTCATTACTAGCACATAATATAGAAAAATCTGTACCATTTTTTCCTGATAACCTGCTTCCTGACAGCCACTGTAAAGAGCCACAGTGGTTAACACATGCAATCTCGCCAGCAAAGCCACCTGGTGAGAATTCACAACTGTATTACTCTCTCCTGCGACTTGTCCCAGACCACTGCTTCAGTTCACCTGAGGGCTCTCAGTGACACTACGCTCTACTGAAGGGTGTCAGTGATTATCAGGCATGGTTAAAGATCATAAGCACCCTAATGATTTTATAATTGTGACTAATATAAACCAAAGAAACTGAACTATTCGGGGATGACTTTTCTTGCCTGCTAAACACAGGTTACAGATTTGGAGTCCATCCTGGGCTTTGGACAGAGTTAGGGAAAATGAGGGATAAGAAACCCAAAGGAACTGAGCCTCCTTATTAGCCAAAGGTATCCCTATCTTCTGGCATATCGTCAGACAGTCTCTTAAGCATGATACAGGCACCTCTTTCCAGGTGATAAATGCCAGGTACATAGATGAAAGGGAATGGTCCTCCCTGACACTGTACTTCTACCTTCTAACCCTAATCTCTAGCTAGGAAAAAAGTAACTCTAAGATGTTCTCCATACCCCAACCCTAAATCTCACATATTTCTCATTGTCAAAAAAGTTAATATTAGCCTGGCAAACTCTATTCATAGACAGCTCTCCAACTCTGCATGTTTGTAACACCAACATCCAGGACAACAGATCCCACGCCCATGAAGAGCATTTTGAGTAAGAATTTGGATGACCCCAACTTTCAATCTACTGCTTTATATGCATTAAAGCTATAGCATTCATCAGACCTCAACACAAGATTAGAGAACAGAAAATTTAACAAATCTACAAATCATTTCTTCATAATTTTATATTTTCTCCCCCAATTTACCTGTTTCAAGAAAACACAATTCTGCCTTAATTAGGAAATAAACTATACAGGGGAATATCCTAATTTTTGGCCATACACAGACACCAAGATGCAATGAACCTTTTAATTCATCAGTAAAAACTCAATTGAGTTTTGATTTAAAAACTCAATCCAAGGGACAAAAGAAATTGAAACCACCATTATCTATATGAAACACCACAAAATATTTATGTAATCAGATGAGCTTGGGACAATTTACCCAGTAGAAACTATTGTCACAGTAAGTTATATAATATAAAATCAACTCTAAACATCCATGTACATTAAAAAAAAACACATACACTTAAGCATGAGCTGCAATTTGTGTTTTTCTATTATTTGCTATTTGTTGGCATGAAAGCATTTGGCAGATAGTTACCAAGTACCTACAAAATCAACATTAAAATAAAATAGGAGGTAACAAAGGCTTTAGAAAAATATTTTGGGTGGCAGGAAGCTTATGTTCAGAAAATCTATCCAAGGAGTTAGTCTCTGTGCTAAACACACACCTTTGACCATTTAGGGATTTTTCATAGAAACTGAGTTTGAAAACTCTGATCTATAAAAACAAGGCTAGAGATTTTTGAAAACAACACTGTTTTTGGCAAAGTAAGCATAAATCCAGAAAGGTCTAATAGTTTCTTCTTTTGTGTACATTAGCACAAATTTAAACTGTGATGACATAGTTCCTAAAAGTTCAGAATAAGTCAGTAATATTTACAAAAGACAACCTTAACCTTGGGATCTGATGATGTTATAATAGGAAAACAATGTCAGTTTTGGAGAATTTATAGCATTAATCTACAGGACCATTAAAGAGATACTAACTAAATGAAGTGTTCAGTTTTAAAATTTATTTGATTCTAGACTATCCTCATGCAAATCACCTACAGCAAATTCTTAGTCTCAGGTTGGCTTTCCCCAGCATCTAACACCTACCAAGGCTGTCTCCAGCCTTTGGTTAATATATGGCAGAAAATGAGGGCTTCTAATTAAATATAATTAGGAGAAAAACTGTTTCTTCTACAAAATCAACTACTATATTGTAAAGCTACGAAACCAATTTGATTATTCATATCTCTTTTTCTTTCTATCAGACATAAGAATAACAAGTTGACTTAACAGTGTTTCATCAGGCTAAGTTAAAACTAAAATTCTTGAGACTATCTATGAAAGAATATGTAATAACACATGGATATCTACATTATTTTACCATACATAATAATACATTATCGCATCTAGGCTGTAACGTACTCTTTTATGCTGGCTTTATTAGGAATTTTCTTAGTATTTATATTACGACCATAATTATCTCAGCTAGGCACTAGTAGTAATTACATGATGAAATTGGAAAATGAAGCTTTAGTGCATTAAAATGCACTAAATATAATTTAAAATGCACAAATATAAATTTCTTTATATTTGATATTACTTAACTGAACTCTATACCTTGTAACACACTGATGATTTTTAAGTAACTAGATATACATTTTGAAACCAATTTTCTCTGGTAGATTCCCAGGGATGCACTGTCAATCACATTAGGCCTATGCTACAGTATTTTTCTATGGTCAGCGATTGATATTACTTTGAAATTTTTTCAAGCGAAATTATCTTGGCTGCATTCTATTATATTTGAGAACTGATCATTTATTTATTCTCACAAAGAAATGTAAGATCTTGGCCCTGGCAATGTAAACTCCTTGGCTCCCCTCCAGGTTGATATAGGGTGACAATTCTTGGACAGGTTAGATCCTTGGTTGGTGCTGATCTCTGGGGAAAGGCATTCAAAGTCCCTTTCTCTGTTTCTCCCAAGGAGATGGGGCACTTACTGGATTGGGGCCCTCTCCAGACACATCAGGTTGAGCTTTTCTCTTTCTTTTTTTTTTTTCTTTTTTTGAGAGAGAGATTCTCCTAGGGCATAGGTATCCCAGAGTTTCAGGTTCCATTGCCAATGGAGCTTCAGGAGTGCATGAGGATTAACCTTTCCTCATACCCCAGTGAAAACAAGTTAAGTTTGTGTCTGGACGGTGACATGAGACTCTGCTTTGAGTCTATTCAGGCCCCAGTGGCTTATTTAAAGCAGCCCTCCATGAGATCCAGATGAACTAGAATAAAAACTAAGGGTCTGGGCTTCCCTGGTGGCACAGTGGTTGAGAGTCTGCCTGCCGATGCAGAGGACACGGGTTCGTGCCCCGGTCCAGGAAGATCCCACACACCACGGAGTGGCTGGGCCCGAGAGCCATGGCCGCTGAGCCTGCGCATCCGGAGCCTGTGCTCCTCAACGGGAGAGGCCACAACACTGAGAGGCCCGTGTACCACAAAAAAACCCCCCAGAAAACTAAGGGTCATTTGGGCTCCTTTGCACACCTATAACAATCAGGAGCTTTGGGGAAATAAGCACTGGTCAAAGATTTTGTTGTTCCTGGGCTCAATGGCCCTTACTCCAAGTAACAGCATAAGTAGGATAAATGATGCCTGGAAGCCACGTTTGTGCCTCACCTCTTACCCCAAGTTATAATTTGCATGAAAATGAGTAAGTACATACAAAAGGGTAATGACTTTTTATACTGATATTCAATGAATATAAAAATAATAACTCATAAAAAAAATAAAAAATAATAATAACTCATACAAAATTGATACAAAAAATTCTCCCACTGATTTCCCACAGAGCCTCCTAATACTGGATCCTAGGAGACACCTATCTGTATTCCATTCCCAATGCCTCTGGGTACCAATTCCATCAACTGCTGACTGATTTTTAAAATACATGGGCTGAAAAAAAAAAGAAAAGAAAAAATATATGGACTAGCTTTTAATTAATATTACAGCAAACTTGACATTGTCAGAGATCCTAACTTGACACTGTCTTTTGTCTAACCTGGAATTGTCCACCCAAAGCCCTGTACTATACAGTTCACCCATCACTGCTAGATATTCTGGGCTGAATCAAGCTGAGTCATCAGAAAGCTAAGTATGTATAACGTTTCTGAAGCTGCTTGTAAAATAGTTTTCTATGAACTGCAGTTCTAGAGTAAGGGTCTCTTCTTAGGTTGGAGGCTCTTCTATGGAACAGCTTTACAAAACGACCACTTGCTTCATGATAAAAACGTTGCTGTAGCCCCTTCCACTCCATCATTCAGCCCCACTCTCTGAAGACCACATGAAAGTCTTTTTTCAGTACTATATGTGGGGAAAGCCATAATTTCCCCAAATAACTGGCTTGATTTTTCCCTAACAAACAACATGAATTATATAAGCAATGAAACTTCCCTTTTTCCTTTGGCTAGCAGCAACTAAGAGCTAAATTATGAAACATTAATTTAAATCCTATGGCTTACATATCTGCACTTATTAACTCGCCTCCCAACATCTTATCTTTTATTCTATCCTTTTTTCTTCCTCTAGCCATTGTTAATTCTATCTTCCTATTTTACTGCATTCATTCCTGGAAGCCACGTCATATCCTTTCCCACACAAGGTAGGGCATAAAAACATAGAAATAAATCCATTCTATTCGTCTTTTAAGGTATCTTCTAAGGAATCAAAAATAGAAAATGACTGAATAGAAGGTTTCCACTCTGTATTATCCGTGATTTAATCACCTTTAAGTTACATATTTCATGTAAGAAAATTTATAAAAATAAAATGGTAACTCTTCAACAACTGTACTTACATAAAAATAGGATGACTATCTCTCCCATATCTGTATGTATATAACAGTGATGATGAATGTGTAAAGATATTCACTACAGCATATTTTGTAAAAACAAAATATTGAAAACCACCTAAATGTACATAAATAGGGGATTTTTTAATTAATTAATTTAAAATTAATGATGGTACATCCCTATTTAAAAGAGATATGATACACCCATATTTAAAAGAATGGGTCAGGGGCTTCCCTGGTGGTGCAGTGGTTGAGAGTCCGCCTGCCCATGCAGGGGACGCGGGTTCGTGCCCCGGTCCGGGAGGATCCCGCATGCCGCGGAGCAGCTGGGTCCGTGAGCCATGGCCGCTGAGCCTGCGCATCCAGAGCCTGTGCTCCGCAACGGGAGAGGCCACAGCAGTGAGAGGCCCGCATACCGCAAAAAAATTTTTTAAATAAATAAATAAAATAAAAGAATGAGTCAGGTTTACATGAATTGATGAGGACTAGCCTCCCAAATGTAATATTACATGAAAAAAGAAGGTACAGACTAGTTTTACTTCATGCCATCATTTTATGAACAAGGAAAATTTTGGAAATGCCTAGAAATCTCTGCAAAGATTAACAGGGAACAGTGGTGGCCTGCTGGAGGCTGGAACTAGGTGTCAGGAAAACAAAGTTAGAAAGACTTACCTTCACTGCCTTCTCTCTCTCCCAATCTGGTTCTTTTAATTTTTAACTTATGCACGCATTTCTTAATTTTTAAAAATAAGATGACTTAAGATATAATTGGAATAAGGATTAGAATAACTAATGGAAATGATATGCCCCTACAGTTCTTTTTTTTTTTTTCCTCCTTTGGCCACGCCGCATGGCTTGTGGGATCTTAGTTCCCCGACGAGGGATTGAACCCGGGTCTTCGGCAGTAAAAGTGCAGAGTCCTAACCACTGGACCACCAGGAAAGTCCCACCCCTACAGTTTCAAAGTCACTTTTTAAAAGTATTTTGGTACAATAGTTTAATATTTCCTGAAAATACTCATGTCATAGCAGGTGTCCCAAAAACCTTTATTCAGGTATCAAAATTCTACATACTCCTCCCTAACAGGTAATGGGTCTAGTAAAAAAGCAAACACTATATACATAGCTGTAAGAATTACGGCTGAACTATAAACATAATAAAAGGTCAACGAATTAAGCAATTCCTAAAAGAATGTATGAGTCTTTCTTATAAGTAAAAAGGACCTCACATCCATAAAGAGTAGATAACTGACAGGCAGGACGCCAGGTGGGGATCCTGGCTAACGGACAACCTCACCCCATCCTCCCAACCAGTTGCCTCTAGTCCAAGATTAAACAGATGAAAAATGGGGGCAGAGGAACCTTCACTGACTTATCAGAGGGGTTTTTTGGGAAAAAAGTAGGGATTAGAGCATCCTAGAGTCAAGCAACAGATCAGATTCTGGATGTGGAATTGCCAGAGCCTTAAGTCAGCATTGCATCCAGTCTTTCGTTTACCTGCTTACTACCAAGGAAGAAACCATTGGTCACCTGGTCCAAATTACAACTGTATATGTCATTTGATCACATATAAAAGTTATCTTGAAAAACAATATTTTTTTCAATGTATGTTTAAGGTTGCTTATTTTAGAATTATGTTAGCAAAAGATCAGAATCAACATAAATGTCCACCAATAAGAAACTGGTTAACAAATTATGGTACAGCCATACAGTGGAATGCTACACGTCCATAAAAAAGTGAGCAGGCTCTTCATGTGCTGATGATAAAGAAAGTCTTTCAAGATGCAGTTTTAGGAAAAAGAGGGTAAAATGGTGTATATAGCATGCTATATATAAGAATATATATATATATAAAGATATATAAGAATTTACCCATAAGTATGTAAAGTACTTCTGAAAGGTATACAAAAACCTGGTAACATTTACTGCTCTAAGGAGGGGTATTTGAGGCGATGAACGCATCTTCTCTTATAAAATGAATAAATATTTTTAAAAGACTGATGGGAGGGGCTTCCCTGGTGGCGCAGTGGTTGAGAGTCCGCCTGCCGATGCAGGGGACATGGGTTCGTGCCCCGGTCCGGGAAGATCCCACATGCCGCAGAGCGGCTGGGCCCATGAGCCATGGCCGCTGAGCCTGTGCGTCCGGAGCCTGTGCTCCGCAACGGGAGAGGCCACAACAGTGAGAGGCCCACATACCGCAAAAAAAAAAAGGCTGAGGGGAAAAATTGTTAAACCTGCACAAAATCGGTGGGAAAGGGGCAAAAGTATCTGTTATGGCAGTGGGGGAGGGGAGTGATGAGGATTAGACCATTGTAACCCTTCTCTCGTTCCCTTTCATCTCCCCCGTGATGAAGGCGCAGCCCCTGTGATGAATATCTTCCATTACTCACTGAAGGAAACTGCAGGGAATCACTCAGCATCTCTGGATTCGCTTCAAAAGCAAGCAATTGATTCAACCGACTGAAAATGCCGGGAGATGCAAGAGGGAAGAGATATGGGAAATAGGAATATGTATAACTGATTCACTTTGTTATAAAGCAGAAACTAACACACCATTGTAAAGCAATTATACTCCAATAAAGATTTTAAAAAAAAAAAAGAAAATGCATATAACATGAATTCTACGGATGAAAACCACCATTACCATTGCTACAGAATGGGGTGGGGGAAGCACACCTACATTTTCCAAAGCTTATCAAAAAGTTTCCCAGTAGCAAAGTGCTGTTTCTGGGCTGGAAGCGGCTCCTCAGGACCAGGTGTACGCACACGTGCGCTTTCAGGTAGCATCTCCTTGTGGCAGGTATGTGAGGGCAGATGGAGCAGCTGAAGCCCACTGAAGGGCTTCCCTTGATTTGACCTGACCTCTCAGCCTGAGAAGTGCTAAAATCTTCTAGTCTGTAAAGGTTAAGACCTTCCCAGATTAATTTATGAGGGGATCTAAGGAAATCAGTAGCTCTCAACAGTATGATATAAAGATCAGTACTAATGTGGGGAAAGAATGAAGGAACAAGGTAATTTCTGTGAACCTTAACTTTCAAGACGACACATACTCCAGAACTACCTACGGAAAAAGGTCAAACTTCTTCAACACTGATTCTAGTTTGGAATCTGCATTCCAGGACCACTTGAAGTCACCCAAAGTACATGCTGTTCTTAACCTTTTCATGGAAAGTGGTAGTTGGATAATCTTAATCAAAAAACTGACTTGCTGGGCTTCCCTGGTGGCGCAGTGGTTAAGAATCCGCCTGCCAATGCAGGGGACACGGGTTCGAGCCCTGGTCTGGGAAGATCCCACATGCCGCGGGGCAACTGGGCCCGTGAGCCACAACTACTGAGCCTGCGCGTCTGGAGCCTGCACTCCACAACGAGAGGCCGCGACAGTGAGAGGCCCGCGCACCGCGATGAAGAGTGGGCCCTGCTCGCCGCAACTAGCGAAAGCCCTCGCATAGAAACGAAGACCCAACACAGCCAAAAATAAATAAATAAATAAATTAAAAAAAAAAAAAAAAAACTGACTTGCTAAGGATTTGGAGATTCAGGTTTAGCGCTGAAAGTAGTTATAAGATTGTCCACTGCTTTGCATTTATTCCTACCTCAAAAAATAAAACATGAGATTTTGCATTCTCACCCCAAAATTAGAGGAGGAAGCTGATAAACATTAAGACAGTGAAGAGTGCTCAGCTCCATTAAGCTGGCCTGGGACCTGCTGGCAATCTTCAACACGGCTCTGAGCAGCACAACCTGCCTTGAGATTCCCAGTTACTCCTGGAGCGTGTACAGTTGTATGGATATAAAAACCTGCTTCATCTATAAAATGCTGATTCATGGCCAGTGGAGGTTGCCATGGTTGTTCACTACTAATGGAAAGGCACTCACTAGGAACAGTAGGGGAACACTATGTGTGGCCTTCAAAGTCACTTCCAGGCATTTCCTTGGTGGCACAGTGGTTAAGAATCTGCTTGCCAATGCAGGGGACATGGGTTTGAGCCCTGGTCTGGGAAGATCGCACATGCCGCGGAGCAACTAAGCCCGTGCGCCCCAACTACTGAGCCTGTGCTCTAGAGCCCGCAAGCCACAAATACTGAGCCCGAGTGCCACAACTACTGAAGCCTGTGTGCCTAGAGCCCGTACCCTGCAACAAAGAGAAACCCTCACAATGAGAAGCCCGCACACTGCAAAGAAGAGTGTCCCTCACCCCCTGCAACTAGAGAAAGCCTGTGCACAGCAACGAAGAACCAATGCAGCCAAAAATAAATAAAATAAATTAAAAAAAATTTTTTTTAAAAAGTCACTTCCAATATTTCTTGTTTACTCTTAACTATTTTAAAGAAAGTACTCAAAATCCAAAAAATCAATGAAGGGTGTAATCTATATACTTTTGTGACTAGGGACAGGAAATCAATGACCGACATAGGGAGCAAAAATTAAAAAATCATGTTCCTTTTAAGAGGCTGATTTCTGAACCCAGATATGAATAAGGAATGAAATATGAAGTGAACATTTAAATGTTTCACTTACCAAATCAAAATTCTCTGCTTAAACTAATAATCATTTCATTTGAAATACAGAAATAAATAATTCAATGCTTTGTTCATCATTCTTTCTAGTGGTCCACGATCCTTAGCCATAACACACATTATCCAAGTGTAATTATTTGACAACTCCAAAACAGTTTCAGATTGAATTACTGTTTCTCAGTCCTTAAGTTGCACTAACCTATAAGTTTATCTAGCGCTGATAAAAATCCAGAATTTTCACTTTACATGGCAATTGTACAGTTGTAGCCTTTACTAACTTCAGAGAGGAGGGAGGAGAAAATGAGGTTTAGTACTAATAAAGCAAAGCAAACTCCAAGAGTAGGTTTCACTTCTCACCAAAATCTCCAAAGAAACATAACAAAACACCTGCATTTTGCCTGGTCTTAAGGAAAAGTGATACAAAACCATCCTAATTTATATAAATTCTTTCAAAAACCACAAATTGCTCAATGACAGCCAAAGAACTCAGGAACTGAACAGCTTTGTTGAAACCTAGAACTAGTTGTATTTTGAGTTTTTCTTCATACCTTTACAAAGTGCTTTCAACAGAAACACTATTGTTATAGCCACATATAGAGCCAAATGTCCAAGTAAAGTAAACAGAAAGACAACCATACAGAAATGCAATATCTAGATCCTATATAACCTTTTCAATGTTAAGGAAGTTCTCAGATGGGGTTTAGAGCTGCAGGGCACCTTAGAAATCCACTTGTAAAATAAGAAAACTGCAGCTGAGAAATGTTAAATAGCTAATCAGGTACAAAAGTCAGGGCTCCACTCAGCTGTCCCAAATTGTTTAGTGCTTTTAGTTAAGAACTGTTTCCACGGAATACATGGCTTTTTAAAATCAGATATACAAACCCTGAGAAACCTTTATTACAGAGATCTCCACTTGAGTAGAGAAATTGTTAAAATAATTAAAATGAAATGTGCCATTAACAAGATGGAAAAGTTAAGGAAGTTAAATAGAATAACTACAGAGCAAGAAACAAGTATTCTGTGATAATCTAAGTGATTAAGGCGCTGTGTGCTGTAAATATGGAAGCATCGGTGTGTTATAAACATATTAAGAAATTTCCCGTTTACAATCAAGAGCCATATCAATAGTCAATAAAGGTAAAGCCCAGGACAATTAACTGGAAAACCCAATTTTGAATTCTCAACATGTAGAGATCTGTTTATAAGTCAAGAACACAGAACAAAGAATCAAAGGATAGAAAGAAGGTACAGGTATGATCTCTAAAAGAACAATGAAAACATAACCTGCTTATGTCTGGAATAGGTCATGCGTTCCCCAGTGGGGTGGGAATATTGGGTGGCACAGGCGGGAGGCAGAAGGACAGCTCCTGTGCCTGTTTGGGTAGCAGCTCTGGTCCTTCCTTCCTCAGTCCCAGAGGGAAGGGCGGGAAGTCTGGCTGAACACGGCTTTGGGGGTGGACTTGGTGAGGCAGGAGAGAGGCTGGGCAACGCAAGCCCCCTGCCATGTCCGTTGTCCTCTCCCAACAAGTCCATGGAAAGGGGGGCAGCAAGTGAAAATGAAATGCAGCATGTTTTGTGTAAATACACATACTCGACTCACACAATATTGAGTCAATATGTCTCACATATGCTCAACCAAATGGAGGTAAACACTCACCCAAGGGTTAGTGCTCTAGGGTGTGAGACCTGACAAACAGTACGATGAGGGTATGGTCTCCCCCAACTTATGCATCTTCTAAGGGATAAATTGGGAGCTTCTACATGCAGGTGGGAACAGTTTCCTTTTGCTTTGCTGTGCTGATTTGAAGGAAAATTCCAAAGTGAATCATTCCAAAAAACGAGAACCAGGGCACTTTTGCTAAGGAAGGGAGAATGCTCCTCGTGGGAAAAAGAACTCTGAGATTATCTAAGGGTCAGGAAGGCAAAAACATTTTTCACATTAGATTTCCCAGAAGCTGTTTGGAATTTTTATAGGTAATCCATTACCAGATGTAACTGTTAAAGAATAGCAAGGTACTTTCCTTGAATAAATATAGCGACAAAGGTTTTAATTTCACAAAACGTTTCTTTAAAAACTAATCAGGACTTTTCCATTTGTCCCCGACAAGCCTCGTTTTGCCGCTGTTCTTCCTTCCCACTCTGAGGTGACCACATTCCTCTACCTGTTTATAGCAAAACAAAGACAGGGGGATCTCTGAACTGGCAAGAGACTTTTGGACCATCTGAGGTTCTGCAAAAATAAAACACAGACAAGGCAGCATCCATCTGTGAACTCATTTTTACAACTCTGCCATCTGTAATATTAATGGTAAAGATCCATCTGGCCCTTTTTAGTTTAAAGGCATTTTGTTTTATTGCAACACAGAACCTTGGAACCATTTTTTTATTTCAGCAGTATAAATGCAAAAATGCATATATCATGCCTAAAGAACAAAGAATCTGATAGCATGGGTATGTCCCATCCTAGAACACTGTCAGTAGCAGTAGTCCTTTATATTTCTTTAATTTCACCAAACACATGTAACAGTGTTTACTCTGTGCCAGTAGTTTTAAGTACTTTACAAATCATAACTTACTTAAGCCGTGTTGTGGTCCTAGGAGGTATTGTACTATTTTAGATCCATTTTAGTGACGAGGAAAATGAAGCACAGAGGGACTGAATAACCTGATCAAGGTCACACAGCTAATAAGAGGTGGAACTAATTTAAACCCAGGCAATCTAGCTCCAGAGTCCACGTTCCCTCCATTATGCTGCCTCTCAAACTTCTACCAAATCTAAGGTAAACTGTGATTTGTGCAGGATCACCTTATGCATTTATTACCATTTCAGTAATTACCTCATGCCATGTTGTAGCTTCCACGGATTCAGTAACAGGAAGGAAAAGATAAGTACTATCCAATACTATATTTGACCACTGTGCAGTCTTTTAGAAACAAAATGAAGGTATAGAAAATAATAGAATAGTGTCCCACATCTGCTGGGAAAGCTACTGTGCGGAAAGTGGAACGCTAGGAAATCACTTGGATGTTTAAGTTTTGTAAAGCCACTGGACCTTTCAAAGGTCTTTAAACTCATTCAAATTCAGAACTGCCAAGCCAGTGTACATTAAAGAAAATTTAATCCCGAGGTAAAGAGACATAAAACAGCTCCTAGAGGTTCTTTCTGGGGAATTCCGCAGGTGATGAACCTCTAAGAGATCGAGTTTTCTCCGCGGAATTCTTTTAGCACATCTGGCAGAGTGCAAATATACTCCTCCGCGTGCTTCTGCCGACTGCCCTGACACGCTGCCTTCATGGAAGGTGTACTCCACTGAGCTCAGGGCACTGTGCCAGGCAGTCTTGTCCTGGGTGGGGCTGGCGGCCTGTGCACACCCAAAGCACTGCAACATTTGCTTTGGGAGTGTCCTGAAAATTAAGGCAGTGAAGGAGGAGGAAACTGTCTCCCTTCCTGCAAAGAAACTACTTATTTTTTATTCAGGAGAGATGTGTGTATTGGGTCAAGAGAAGAATCCTCTCTTCACCCTTTGCTTATCAACACCAGATTGCTCTTCAAATTCCACACCTGTGGCCTCCAGCTGTGCAAATACCTCTGGCCCTGTGGCATAAGACTTTATTTCACCAGGTACCATTCTTCTTTTTTGACCATCTTCCCTTAAAAACAACGGGAATAGACCAACCAGTGGCGGCACAGAACCTTTACCTAGTTCTTTTGTTTACTGAAAACTGAAGTTACCACCACCTGCCTTGATAAAAAGCAGCAATGACCCAACTGTGCAAAAAGTCTGGCCCAGTGGCTTGCAGGGAGCAGGTAGACAAACTTTAGTCCCCTTTACCTTTCCATCCCTAAGCAGAGAGGTCAACCTGGGACTGTCACTCTCCCTCCTTCACAAAGTTAAGGACAGACATCACGCACAGTTCTCAAAGATTGAAATAGCTGAGGGAGTGCCTAGCTTTCCAAACTGGAATCTACCTGATTCCTCATCCTGCCAGCACTTCTCTAAGGCAGGCTCCTCCCTTTCCAGCTCCAGACTTAACTATCCTTCCCTATTTCTCTAAGCCCCTTTCTCATCAGCAGTAAACACTGGGATATATGGCACCCAACTCAGTTCCCACTATCTAACCAGACATGCCAACCTCGTGCTCCAAAGATATCCCAGAAATTTACTTGGTAGTTTGTGGATTCTTTTGTTAGGGAGAGTGGGATAAAATGTTAAGATCTAGATAAAATGCTGGGAATGAATTTCTCAAACTTCTGGGATGTGGCTCTGACTTCTACCATTAAAATACCCATTTGTGATCATGTAAAATTAAAAATCAGTGTTCTGATTGGGTACTTATTACGTGATTTTGATTACTCATGGAACTTAAAGATGATGGGGTTTTTTCCAGAGGTATTATTGGATTATACTGGGTGGTCCATTTAGAAGCCAGTCAATACCATCTCACTTCAAAAAAAAGGTTTACAAATAGGCCAGTTTATACAACAGCCAAGGTAAGGAATTTATAAGTGCTACAAGGTTCAGAATTTATTTAGTGTAAATACAGTCTAGACTCACTATCTTACTCCCACCTCAGAGCCCAGAGCAAAGGGAAGAGTAAGCCTGATGGGAAAACAAGAGCTGGAGGTATGGGGGACAAAAGCTAAAACGAGCGTCCTAGGTGGCTCTCTGTGAATAACAAAACTGGCACCTTCCTACAGGTGGCTCAGGTTGGAAAGTGGCAGAATAAGAGGTCAGGGACTGCAGATTCCGTCAGAACCACACCACCAAGCCTTGCTCAGGAATGAGCCCTCCGACGTGCAGAGCGAAGCCATGACGGATGGTGGACAGCCCGCCCTCAAAGGAAGCTGAAGTCCCAGGGGTGATACTCACGCTGACACTGTCCCCAGGACCGGCGGGCCCAGGCCCAGCAGCAGTCAATCCTCCCACCATAACGACACAGGCCAATGGATGACACTATTTGCCTGGGCCACCTACCAAACAAAAAGATTCGAATTAAATAAAGACACTTTCGAAATTAAAAATAATTTCCTCTTTGTTATTACTTTGGAAAAAAATTTTAATACACCCAACAACTTTCTATGAACTCCTTCATGCCTGAAGAAATAAAACAATAACACACCTTCAGGGAAATAGTTCTGCCATGATCTAATTTCAAACATCAGACAAACGCAGATACAACCGCCCAAGAGTAGGGGGGTGGGGAAGGGAGGGGAAGAGCCTTTCTTACAAGGAAAGAGCACCAGCTAAAACCAAGAATTATCAAGGCTGCCACTCATAGGATGGTTTCTGAAGCTTGAAATAAAACAGATTCCTCAAAGGCCCACACCTGTTCCTGAGAGGAAAGTCAGTTTTGACTGATACACTGTAAACTGAAAAGTATTAAGTAAGACATGTCAAAGCAGAAAGAAAAATTTTTTCTGCCTTATATAACAGGTACATGTGGGAAGGAGAAGGAAGGGAGGTTTCTCAAAATTAAATGAAACAGAACTCTTTGCCAGGTATGACTCTTCTTCAGAAAAAGTTCCCAGAAAATAATGTACTTGAGAAAGAAGACTAAATAAAACCAAGGAGAGTTTAAAGTGTAGCTAACATCTCAAGTGTCCTTGTGGTTTGAAACTTTCCTGCATCAACTATTCGTGTTACCGTCCTCTCTAATGTAAATAAGGACTAAAGCAAGCACTCGATTTCAGGATAAGATTTACTACCAGATTCCACTTTGACACCTTATTTGGTAAATCGGTTCGTTGTTTAGATTCACACCTACCTCAATGACATTTTCCCCCTAGAGGATCAATATTTTAATTGTCTGTTTTAGACATCTTTTTAAGGCTGTATGGAAATCTTATACATAATCATGTGATGTATTTCTTGTTGCAAATATGTGTGCAAAGAAACGCACAACAGACACGAATGTGGGCAAATAATTACTTTAATAAAATAAAACAGCCTCTGGCCGCTACTCACGTTTTTTTTAGCTCCCTAATCTTTTCAATTCCCCTTCCTTTCATCTCCCCCTTATGCCCCCAAGCCCAAAGGACAAATAACCACGAACTTTCCATTTCCTCCAACCAGGTGGTAAACCAGCGGCTGCGCTTCTTCTCTTCAGCGCTCCACTGGCTTCCCTCCGTTCCTTCCAGGTAGAAGAAAACCAATCAATTGTGGAATTGATTCGTTCCAAACTTGCAGGAAAAACAGGTGCGGCAGTCTTTCCGGCTGCGCGGGGGCGGGAGTGTGGGTGCCGGTCGTTGCCTGAGGGCGACTGCAGGGAGGTGTGACCCAAGTTAAAAACTCTCCTGGCTGCTCCTGCCTGGTTTCGGGGCGAGTCTGGTCTGCAATTGCGCCGAGGTGGGGTAACCGAGCACGCCCTCCCTACACACACAGACACACAGAGAGAGAGACACAGACACAGACACACACACACAGACACAGACACACACACACACACACACACACACACACACACACACACACACACACACACACAGTCGCGGGAACCGATCCGGCGATGGGGAAGAGGGCTCCGCGCGCAGAGGCGGGAGGAGAGGCTGAGTGACAGTGGAGCGGAGCACAGCCTTGGGTTGTTGGAACCTGTCAGAGCACGCAGGAGTCAGGCTCGCCCTAAGTCTCGGGAGCTGTGTGTGCGTACAGACACCCCACAGACACACGCACGCACGCAAAGTTCCCCACCTCCGCCAAGGAAACCAAGTGGGGAGGCAAACAGGTCCCTCCCTGAAAGCCCAGTCGCTTCCTCTCCCCACCCTTTGTGTGAGCTGCCCTGACAGCTCCCAGCCGGGATTTGGCCCCGACCACCTAGAAGTTTCCCCACTGCAGAGATGTCTAAACCAAGAGCGAGAGTTTCCCAGCCAAGAGATGTCCCGCGCGTCACCTCCTCTGGGGCGGCTAACCCGCGCCCTCAGAACCCAGACGCCCGGCTCGAGCCTCCCCTCTCTCCCAGCCCTCTTTGCCGAGCCGTGGGTGGGCGGCTCACGCCGCCGCGCAGCCTCTCCCGGGGAGCCGCGGCCGGGTTCCCGGACTCGCAGGGGGCGCGCCCTCCAGGCCTCGGGCAGCCACTGGTAGAGAGGGCGGCTCGACGGCTCTCCTCCCGCCGAGGCTGTGCGGTGGCCCAACTTCTGGAGCGAGAGCAGAGAGGGGGAACCCCAGGGCGGTGTGAAATTAGCGCTGCAACGAGCAGGAGAGGGCGCCCCGGGGCTCACTCACCTCCCGTCGAACTCCGCGGCCGCCTGCAGATAGAGCGAGGACCCGAGCACCAGCGCCAGGAGGAAATCCATGTTGGGCGACGAGTCCCGCGCGGCGGCTCAGCTGCGCGCGGCGAGCAGGTTGGGGGTGCTGGGCTCGCACGAGAGGCGCGTTCGGCTCCCCTGAGGAGCTGCGGCAGCCGGGAACCCCTGCGGCCGCCGCGGCTACTGCTGCCACTCTCGGAGGAGGGCGGCGCGGCGCGCAGCCGGAGCAGGTCTGCGCGCGGCGTCCCGAGCCCCCTCCGGCTCCCTCCCCGAGAGGGGAGGTGCTGCAGGGGAAGCTGCGCCGCCTGCGGGGAGGGGCGGGGGGCGCGCGTGCGCCCGACTAGCCGCTCTCGGGGCCCCGGGTGAGGGGTGAGGGCGCTCGGCCCGGCTGCGGGAAGCTCGGGGGCGGGGGCGCCGCGGGAAGGCAGCGTCTCTTGGGGACCAGCCAAGCGGGGTGAGCGCCAGGCTGGGAGGAAAGTTGCAAGCCTGGCCTGGGCTGGAGAGAGCAGGGTGCTCGGCAGGAAAGGCAGAGCCGGGGAGGAAAGGGGCCCGGGGCGGAGGTGCGCGCTCCGCGGGTTCCTTCAGAACAGGTGGTGACCGAAGGGGCGAGCCGCAGCTTTCACCGGAGGGCGAAGTCCAAGATGAGAGAGGTTTGTGGGACTGGAGCTGAGAAGTGTCTGCGTGTAGTGAAACCGCAGCACGACTTGGACAAATTAGCAAAGGCAAACTCCGGGAGTTTGCTTCTCCCGCAGAGTTGGCAGAGGCAGATTTTTAAAATTTTTGTAACCAAGCGAAAGAAATGCTTGGCTTCTTTTTCGAGTTTTGAAGAAGAGACGTGCAGACTGTTTCCATCTCTGCCTGCTCAACACTGAGCACATTAGAAGGAGAGCAACGGCTGCCCTTTTAGGGGCACGTGTTCCCCGGAGAGGGAGGGCGGTTACTACTTAGCAGTCCTGTGGTGCCCGATACTGCGGAGATCATTTAGAAAACCATTTTGAACCATCATTGTTCTGTTGTTGCAGAGTAAAATGTATTATAAAAGGACTGTGTTCAAATGAAAACACTCAGTGATTAACCTAAAATGCACGTTAAAACATCAGTCCAATCAAGTCACCACTCTTCCCAAGCCCTACCCGGAATAACTGCCCAGGCCGGTGATCTGGTCTCCCATACTTCTCCTCTAATCCATGGCCTCCGTGCCTTTCTCCCACACTCCAGGCATGCCCCTTGCCTCGGGCCGTTGACTGTTACTTCTGCCTGGACCCAGATATCGGTATGGCTCCCTTTCTCACTTCAGTCTTTGCTCATATGTCACCTCTTTGAGGAGACGAACCTTGACCACCCTATTTAAAATTGCAACCTGTCCCTGCCTGTTCTAATTTGTCTTTTCTCCAAAGCACTCATCTTCTAGTTTCCTATATAATTTGCTTATTTCTTGTTTTGCATGTCTTCTTTCTGCTAAAATGCAGACTCTACAAGGGCAAGTTTCTTTGTTCAGTGCCTGGCATGTAGTAGGTGCTCGTAAATGTTTATTGAATGAGTTTGTTACATTACAAACTCCACCCCCATCTTTATTGTTTTTTTGAGATTTCTCCAACTTTAAATTTTTAATGGAAAGTTCTGTGGAAGAGGGACCTCATTATCTCTATCTCTTAGTGTGTATAAACACAGGAATTTTCTGCAAGAAAAGGAAAAATAATGGTTTCAACTTAAATGACTCTTTGATTTCCAAGTTGTTTTCTGTTAGCAAAACAAGTTTCTATTTTAATCTCAGGAAATATCCATTCCATTTCAGGCTTGGGACATTATTTTAGGCAAACAGCTTGGTGTCATCCATTTCAGATCTTTCTAAAAATGTAGGAGTCAAAATATTTTTTCTGCAGAAAATCAAATTTTTGTAAGTGTGATGTAGGCCTGGTTCCAGGTTTCAGTGGCTGCTCCTTAGCCATTTTCTTTGTTTATAGGTTCCTGGCTTGAGCAATGGATGATTAGAGAGAAAGGGGCTAACCTACAGGCTAAAAACTGGAGATAGAACGAAAGGAGGATGAGTGGTAGGTGAAAATAGGACAAATGTCTGGAGTAAGTGTGTAATACCCCCTCTGCCTATCTCTTTTTTTTTTTCCATATATTTTCTTTGGTCTAGAAAACAGTCCATCTTCCTTCTTTTTTTTTTTAAGTTTTATTGGAATATAGTTAATTTACCATGTTGTGTTAGTTTCAGGTGTACAGCAAAGTGAATCAGCATTTTCCTTCTTCATAGGGACACTCTCCACTTAGATTTTGGATCCAAGCTTAGCTGACAGTTACCCAGGAAGGAAGCCTTTGTGATTTTTCGCGTGCCTGTGGCATGTGCTTCTATAGCCCTATGCGTCCCCTAGAGTAACTCTTTTTTTTTTTTTTTTTTTCCCTAGAGTAACTCTTAATGCACTGTGGTGGAACTGCTTCTCTACCAAATCTAGGTTCCCTCGAGACACTAATCTAACCAATAGGAGGGCAAGGGCAGTCGTCATTGTATCCATTGCGCCCAGCACAATGCCTGGCACAAAGCTTAAATTCAGCAAATATTAAATAGATTGCATTGGGTTGGATTAAATTCTGCCTGGTGAACTTTAGCTTCTCCCTTGAGTCAGCCGTAGCTAATTATATCAGTCTTTGTTGAATCATGGAGTGAGGAGACTCTAAAGGAATTCCAAGGTCTAACTGGGTAATCTGCTGCTATTATGACCACCAGTGCCCATTCCAAAAAAAGAGGTGGAGTTCCCATGGGAGTGACATTTCACTATCTCAGTCTTAAAAACAAACAAGAGGACTTCCCTGGTGGTCCAGTTTTTAAGATCCACCTTCCAATGCAGGGGAGGTGGAACAATCCCTGGTCAGGGAACTAAGATCCCACATGTAGAGGGGCAACTAAGCCCACATGCTCTAGAGCCCACATGCCACAGGGAAAGATCCTGCATGCCTCAACTGAGACCCAATGCAGCCAAATATATATATAAAATAAGACAGAACCATACCAAACAGCTTTTAGCAATATCTGTACTTTTCCGGTAGTACGTTTTGGTTAGGTTTCATACCAGATAATGCCACCTTGCAAGGAGTAATCCCAATTTCCTTGCACACAAATAATCATCTATTGCTGCTTACAATGTGATACAGATAAACGGCAAAATAGAACTAAGCGCACACAACTTCCAATACCTGGAAATCAGAAGCTCTTAATTATTTAGTCTTTTTTTTCCCCCCCAGCGAATATTTATTGAGAGCCTACCCTGTACCGGCCATTTCTAGGTGCTAGGACTTCAGCAACAAGACATAAAGTCATGCCCCGGAAGAGCTTGCATTGCATTGGGGGAGCAAGACAATATGTGCTATAAAGAGAGGATAAAGGTGTAAATAGAGTAAAAGAAGGATAAGGTGATAGAAAGAGATGGGCTGTGATTTTAGGTGGAGTGATATGTTCACCTCTGGGAGATGTCATTTGAGCAGAGTCAGGATAAAGTGAGGGTGTTGGGTAGCGGTAGTGTTTGGGCAAAGGAGAGAGAAAATGTGTTTTCTCTACCAGGTTCTCACAGTGTCAGGCAAGCTGTTAAGCAAGCTATTGCTCCTCCTGTCCCATATGCGGTGGTGACACAGGGACAGGATTACTGCTTCAAAAAATCCTATTAAGAAAAGAGAAGGATGAGGAACACACAGCTGCTCATTCACAGCAGTTTTTTTTTTGTTTTTTTTTTTTGCAGTACGCAGGCCTCTCACTGTTGTGGCCTCTCCCGTTGCAGAGCACAGGCTCCGGACGCACAGGCTCAGCGGCCATGGCTCACGGGCCCAGCCACTCCATGGCATGTGGGATCTTCCCGGACCGGGGCACGAACCCGTGTCCCCTGCATGGGCAGGCGGACTCTCAACCACTGCGCCACCAGGGAAGCTCTTCACAGCAGTTTTGACCCCAGGTGAGCAAGAATTACGGAGATGCTCTTCTCTGGCAGCAGAGGGAGGGTCAGACAATCAGGTCGCCCCTGCTTCTACTACCTTGTCCGTTCATCCATCCTCTAGGGCCACATCAGAAGTGACTATTGGAGCATATGCCTTCCTTGGGGACTGTACATCACTGACAGTTCTTTTTCTACTGGTACAGATTTGAAGGCCTGAGTGTTGCTTTTAAGGAGCTAAGAGAGGCCACATTTTCAGACCAGACTCATGGTTTCTGTGGCTTTAAGATCTCCTTAAAACCCTAATAGACTTCTGATCTAATTGCTTCCAGTCAGTTCCTTGTGCAGATAACATAACCAAAGTCTTTTCTAGTCCTAGTTCTTAAGCCTGCTTTATTTCTTTGATTCCTCGTGTCCATACCTTACTCTTTCATCTTAATGGAGGCCACCTTGAGGCTAGCTGAAATTATAGGGTTGTTTGGGAGGGCCACACCCTTACTCTGATCCTTGCCACAGGGATCAGATATATATTTATATTAATGTTCAAGGCATAAAAGCAGTTGTCTTTTTCAACCTTGGGAGGCCCGAAATTTCTGGACATTCTCATTTCCTGCCATTTCTGCTTGTAAAACAGCCAGTTCTTGCCTGAGGCCATCCCTTTCTTAAGATACCTTGTAAAAGCGACAAGGAGCAGCCAATATACTAACATTCTCATTTTCTATAATGATATTCCTTTTGTCTGGATATACTGTACCTTCCAAGTGAGCACAGTAATAATTTTACAAAATAACATGAGTCACAAGCTTTCCAGCCTACACACAGCAGCTGTAGCTATACCACAATCAGAGCATACCACCCCTTCAAAGAACAGATAATTCTAATACTATTTAAATTCTTCTAAAATATCAAAAAAGAAATGCTTACGAATTATTCCTGAGAAGTCATTGATATCTACACCTGAAAAAATAGCCTTTTCATATGTGCACAAACATACACACATGTGCAGATATGAATATCAATGCAAAAGCCCTAAATAAATGATTAGTAAGTACAATCTAGGAATATATTAAAAGAATCCATTACAGTCAAGTTGACAGAAACCTCTATGTGGGTAAACGGTTAACAAAATCCTTTCCCATTCTTCATGAGAATTTGACCTTATGTTAACTTTTTAGCATTGTTCCCCTGGCAACCTGATAAGGTGATGTGTGAACTGTGTAGCTATATGGCTGGTGAAAATGGACCCCTGATTGGTAAACTGCATTTAGACAGGGAGAACCAAATATGCCAGATGGCAAACCATAGCTTTGGAACAACCTGAGTTCAGTGACTGCGCATGTCCCTTGCAGAGACCGGACACGAGGCCAATAGGGTTGTCACAAAGATGGAACTGAAGATGGATCACCACTGGTTGAATCTGCAAATGTGGGAACCCACAGATAAGGGAGGGCCAACCGTACTACACCATTTTATTTAAGGAGCTTGAGCATCTGTGGATTTTGGTCTCCGTGGGGGTCCTGGAACCAATCCCCTGCGGACATGGAAGGACAACTGTACTCACTGTCAATGATTCTCATCCATCTTCAAGTAATTCTGCAAAGACAATGAAAGACTTTATATGATAGGCCTTCAATTCTATTTTAATATCACTGGAAGAATTGAAATAGGCATGAATGGCTGACCAACATTAGAAAGCAGTTTCAAGAATTATGAAATAGTTATGTTTAGTCTCTTACCTTTCAGCTGTTTTAAATTTGTATCTTAACGATTAGTATCACAAAACCAAGGGTGGTAACACTGGCCAGCTTCTTTAACACATTACTCCTAATATCTTTGGCTTAACACAATTCAGTTCCTTTTATTAGTGCAAAAATTTAACGCAGGTTGGACAGCTGTCCTAAGTGATCCTTTGCAAGTGGCTATTCGGGCAGCTGGGCTCCTTCTGTCCTGTGGTTTTATCTTCCTGGGGTTCTTCTGTAGCCATGTGGCCAAGGGAAAGAGAGAGAGAGCCCAGGGGTCTCTGGGGGTTTGTGGCGTTCCACTGGCCACTACCTAGTTACATGGCTCCAATTTAACTGCAAGAGAATTTGGAAAATATATTTTTCCAGTGTGCGAAGGAGGAAAATGAAAACTTTTAATTGAATATCTAGCATTGTCTTTGCCATAGCCTCAAGAAATCAGTAAACTTAGTATTTAATTACTGCCAGAAAGAAAACTTAACACTAACTATGACATCACTGAAAAATCATTGTACTTGAAAATCATTCTCCAAAATTCACTTAGTCTATGATTTTCATCATACAGTAAGTCAATATATTTATTTGGGAATTCTTAATGTATAACTCACCCAATTAAATTAGGTAAATTGTGTAAAGTACCTAGTCAAGCACAAGTGCTCAACAAATACTGATTGGTTTTACTGTTGGGAATTAAATGCTTCTCTAAGATTTTTCGATGTCTAAGACAGGCAACTGCAAACACTTGCCTGAATATTTTCTATGCCTAAACTAGCTCTGACAATGCTGTGTTGTGAATCTCTAATCTCAATTTAGCTTTTATCAAAGTATTTGGGCAAATTCAAAGTTGCCTGAAATACTCTTGCATCCCACTGCCACACGGGGGGAAGTACTAGTTAAGCTTTCACCTTTCATAATAAATTATCAACCTACTCTTCTGGTCTCTAAAGCATGGATCTGTTCTCAAACAACATAGAAGACCAATTCTTTAGACAAAACTTTAGTGCTTATAAAAATCCCTCTTAAATGATATTTATGGAAGCCAACCTAGATAAAAGGATGTGCTATCTAACAATTCCTCTTGATTTCCCAGATATTAACCTTGGATCAAGTTAGTCTCTTGGAACTTAACTTAGAACCTGGAAGATTCTTCTCTTACTAAGTTGGATCTACAGCTTAAATGAGTTTATTATAAGATATAGTTAAATAAGATCTGCACCTGCACTTTCTGGAAGATTGTTGTGGATGTTTTCTGATGTATATGTTTTGATCCCATAAAGTAATTTCTTATAGAATTTCAGGCCAATAAAAATTTTGTTTCTTTGGAGAAAATTTTATGTCTTCTATTTTCTGATGAACACTTACTATATAGTTTCCCTTTTAAAAGTGGCTTCCAGAAAACTATGGAGACAGCAAAAAGATCAATGGTTGCCAAGTGTTAATGAGGAGAAGGGGGTGATGAGCAGAGCACAGAGAAATTTTAGAGCAGTGGAACAATTCTGTATCATATGGTGATGGTGGGGATGCATGCCATTATACATTTGTCAAAACCCATAGCAGGCACAATACCAGGAGTGAACCCTAGTGGAAACTATGGACTTTGGGGCTTCCCTGATGGCCCAGTGGTTAAAGAATCCACCTGCCAATGCAGGGAACATGGGTTCGAGCCCTGGTCTGGGAAGATCCCACATGCAATGGAGCAACTAAGCCTGTGCGCCACAACTACTGTGCTCTAGAGCCTGCTAAGCCACAACTACTGAAGCCCGCACACCTAGAGCCCATGCAGCACAACAAAGAGTAGTCCCCGCTCGCCGCAACTAGAGGAAGCATGTACTCAGCAACAAAGACCCAACACAGCCAAAAATAAATCATTTTATAAAAAATAAACAAAGAAACTATGAACTTCGGGTGATTATAATGTGTCAGTGTAGGTGCACTGACTGTAAAAAATGTACCACTCTGGTGGGGGATGTTGATAATGCGGGAGGCTATGAGTGTGTGGGAGCAGGGGAGTGTATAGGAAAACTCTGTACCTTCCATGTAATTTTGCTGTGAATCTAAAAAATAAATCTATTAAAATTTTTTTAAAAGGGTTTATATATCTTACATTAATTTTCCCCGGTAATTTAAATTTCATATGGCATTTGTGTTTAATGTTATTTAGTTTAAATTATGGACAATTAAAATTTTCATGTAAACTTGGAGGATAAATAAATTCATATGTATTTTCTAAGTGTCTACCAGGAAGCTCTGAGTTAAATTCTTTATTTTTTTTAAATTAAATTAAATTAATTTATTTCTACAGCACATTCTTATTAGTTATCTATTTTATACATATTAGTGTATATATGTCAATCCCAATTTCCCAGTTCATCCCACCACCCCCCACCCCCCGCTTTCCCCCTTGTTGTCTATACGTTTGTGCTCTATATCTGTGTCTCCATTTCTGCCTTGCAAACGGGTTCATCTGTACTATTTTCTAGATTCCACATATATGTGTTAATATACTATATTTGTTTTTCTCTTTCTGACTTACTTCACTCTGTATGACTGTCTCTAGGTTCATCCACGTCTCTACAAATGACCCAGTTTCGTTCCTTTTAAATGGCTTAGTAATATTCCATTGTATATATGTACCATGTCTTCTCGATGCATTAGTCTCTTGATGGGCATTTAGGTTGCTTCAATGACTTGGCTATTGTAAACAGTGCTGCAATGAACATTGGGGTTCATGTGTCTTTTTGAATTATGGTTTTCTCTGGGTATATGCCCAAGTAGTGGGATTGCTAGGTCATATGGTAATTCTATTTTTAGTTTTTTAAGGAACCTCCATACTGTTCTCCATAGCGACTATATCAATTTACATTCCCACCAACAGTGCAAGAGGGTTCCCTTTTCTCCACACCTTTTCCAGCATTTGTTGTTTGTAGATTTTTCTGATGATGCCCATTCTAATAGGTGTGAGGTAATACCTCATTGTAGTTTTGATTTGCATTTCTCTAATAATTAGTGATGTTGAGCAGCTTTTCATGTGCCTCTTGGCCATCTGTATGTCTTCTTTGGAGAAATGTCTATTTAGGTCTTCTGCCCATTTTCTGATTGGGTTGTTTGTTTTTTTAATATTGAGCTGCATGAGTTGTTTATATATTTTGAAGATCAATCCTTTGTCTGTTGATTCGTTTGCAAATACTTTCTCCCATTCTGAGGGTTGTCTTTACGTCTTGTTTACAGTTTCCTTTGCGTGCAAAAGCTTTTAAGTTTCACTAGGTCCCATTTGTTTATTTTTGTTTTTATTTCCATTACTCTAGGAGGTGGGTCAAAAAGGACTTTGCTGTGATTTATGTCAAAGAGTGTTCTTCCTATGTTTTCCTCTAAGAGTTTTATTGTGTCCAGTCTTACATTTAGGTCTTTAATCCATTTTGAGTTTAGTTTTGTGTATGGTGTTAGGAAGTGTTCTAATTTCATTCTTTTACATGTAGCTGTCCAGTTTTCCCAGCACCACTTATTGAAGAGACTGTCTTTTCTCCATTGTATATCCTTGCTCCTTTGTCATAGATTAGTTGACCGTAGGTGCGTGGGTTTAACTCTGGGCTTTCTATCCTGTTCCATTGATCTATATTTCTGTTTTTGTGCCAGTACCATATTGTCTTGACCATTGCAGCTTTGTGGTAGAGTCTGAAGTCAGGGAGTCCGATTCCTCCAGCTCCGTTTTCTTCCCTCAAGATTTCTTTGGTTATTTGGGGTCTTTTGTGTCTGCATACAAATTTTAAGATTTTTTTGTTCTAGTTCTGTAAAACATGCCATTGGTAACTTGATATAGATTTCACTGAATCTGTAGATTGCTTTGGGTAGTATAGTCCTTTCCACAATATTGATTCTTCCAATCCAGGAACATGGTATATCTCTCCATCTGTTTGTGTCATCTTTGATTTCTTTCATCAGTGTCTTATAGTTTTCTGAGTACAGGTCTTTTACCTCCTTAGGTAGCTTTATTCCCAGGTATTTTATCCTTTTTGTTGCAATGGTGAATGGGATTGTTTCTTTAATCTCTCTTTCTGATCTTTTGTTGTTAGTGTATAGGAATGCAAGAGATTTCTGTGTATTAATGTTGTATCCTGAAACTTTACCAAATTCATTGATTAGCTCTAGTAGTTTTCTGGTGGCATCTTTAGGATTGTCTGTGTATAGTATCATGTCATCTGCTAACAGTGACAGTTTTATTTCTTCTTTTCCAATTTGTATCCCTTTTATTTCCTTTTCTTCTCTGATTGCTATGACTAGGACTTCTAAAACTATGTTAAATAATAGTGGTGACAGTGGACGTCTTTGTCTTGTTCTTGATTTTAGAGGAAAATTCATTCACCACTGAGAATGATGTTTGCTGTGGGTTTGTCATATATGGCCAGGTTCCCTCTATGCCCACTTTCTGGAGAGTTTTTATCATAAATTGGTGTTGAATTTTGTCAAAAGCTTTTTCTGCATCTGTTGAGATGGTCATATGGTTTCTATTCTTCAATTTGTTAATATGGTATATCGCATTGATTGATTTGCATATATTGAAGAATCCTTGCATCTCTGGGATAAATCCCACTTGATCATGATGTATGATCCTTTTAATATGTTGTTGGAATCTGTTTGTTAGTATTTTGTTGAGGATTTTGGCACCTATATTCATCAGCGATATTGGTATGTAGTTTTCTTTTTTTTTTAATATCTTTGTCTGGTTTTGGTATCAGGGTGATGGTGGCCTAGTAGAATGTGTTTGGGAGTGTTCCTTCCTCTGCAGTTTTTGGGAAGAGCTTGAGAAGGATAGGTGTTAGCTGTTATTTAAATGTTTGGTAGAATTCACCTGTGAAGCCATCTGGTCCTGGACTTTTGTTTGTTGGAAGATTTTTAATCACAGTTTCAGTTTCATTACTTGTGATTGGTCTGTTCATGTTTTCTGTTTCTTCTTGGTTCAGTCTTGGAAGATTATACCTTTCTAAGAATTTGTCCATTTCTTCCAGGTTGTCCATTTTATTGGTGTAGAGTTGCTTATAGTAGTCTCTTAGGATGCTTTGTATTTCTGTGGTGTCTGTTGTAACTTCTTTTTCGTTTCTAATTTTATTGATTTGAATCCTCTCCCTCTTTTTCTTGATGAGTCTGGCTAAAGGTTTATCAATTTTGTTTATCTTCTGAAAGAACCAGCTTTTAGTTTTATTGATCTTGGCTATTGTTTTCTTTGTTTCTATTTCATTTATTTCTGCTCTGATCTTTATGATATCTTTCCTTCTACTAACTTTGGGTTTTGTTTGTTCTTCTTTCTCTAGTTTCTTTAGGCATAAGGTTAGATTGTTTATTTGAGATTTTTCTTGTTTCTTGAGGTAGGATTTTATTGCTACAAACTTCCTTCTTAGAACTGCTTTTGCTGCATCCCATAGGTTTTGGATCATCGTGTTTTTGTTGTCACTTGTCTCTAGGTATTTTTTGATTTCCTCCTTGATTTCTTAAGATCTCTTCGTTATTTAGTAATGTATTGTTTAGCCTCCATGTGTTTGTGGTTTTTATCCCTGTAATTGATTTCTAATCTCATAGCATTGTGGTCGGAAAAGATGCTTGATATAATTTCAGTTTTCTTAAATTTACCAACATTCGATTTGTTACCCAAGATGTGATCTATCCTGGAGAATGTTCCGTTTGCACTTGAGAACAAAGTGTAATCTGCTGTTTTTGAATGGAATGTCCTATAAATATCAATTAAATCTATCTGGTCTATTGTGTCATTTAAAGCTTGTGTTTCCCTATTACTTTTCTGTTTGGATGATCTGTCCATTGGTGTAAGTGAGGTGTTAAAGTTCCACACTATTACTGTGTTGCTGTCAATTTCCTCTTTTATAAGTGTTAGCATTTGCCTTATGTATTGAGGTGCTCCTAAGTTGGGTGCATATATATTTGTAATTTTTATATCTTCTTCTTGGATTTATCCCTTGATCATTATGTAGTGTCCTTCCTTGTCTCTTGTAACATTCTTAATTTTAAAGTTTATTTTATCTGAAATGAGTATTGCTACTCCAGCTTTCTTTTGATTTCCATTTGCATGGAATATCTTTTTCCATCCCCTCAGTTTCAGTCCGTATGTGTCCCTAGGTCTGAAATGGGCCTCTTATAGACAGCACATGTATGTGTCTTGTTTTTGTATCCGTTCAGTGAGCCTGTGTCTTTTGGTTGGATCATTTAATCCATTCACATTTAAGGTAATTATTGATATGTATGTTCCTATTACCATTTCCTTAATTGTTCTGGGTTTATTATTGTAGGTCCTTTCCTTCTTTTGTGTTTCCCACTTAGAGAAGTTCCTTTAGCATTTGTTGTAGAGCTGGTTTGGTGGTGCTGAATTCTCTTAGCTTTTGCTTGTCGGTTAATCTTTTGATTTCTCCATCGAATCTGAATGAGATACTTGCCAGGTAGTGTAATCTTGGTTGTAGGTTCTTCCCTTTCATCACTTTAAGTATATCATGCCACTCCCTTTTGGCTTGTAGAGTTTCTGCTGAGAAATCAGCTGTTAACCTTACGGGAGTTTCCTTGTATGTTATTTGTCATTTTTCCCTTGTTGCTTTTAATAATTTTTCTTTGCCTGTAATTTTTGTCAATTTTATTACTATGTTTCGGCATGCTTCTCCTTGGTTTATCCTGCCTGGGACTCTCTGAGCTTCCTGGACTTGGGTGGCTATTTCCTTTCCCATGTTAGGGAAGTTGTTGACTATAATCTCTTCAAATATTTTCTCGGGTCCTTTCTCTCTCTCTTCTCCTTCTGGGACCCCTATAATACGAATGTTGGTGCGTTTAATGTTGCCCAGAGGTCTCTTAGGCTTTCTTCGTTACTTTTCATTCTTTTTTCTTTATTCTGTTCCACAGTAGTGAATTCCACCATCTGTCTTCCAGGTCACTTATCCATTCTTCTGCCTCAGTTATTCTGCTATTCATTCCTGCTAGTGTATTTTTCATTTCAGTTATTGTATTGTTCATCTCTGTTTGTTTGTTCTTTAATTCTTCTAGGTGTTTGTTCTTTAATTCTTCTAGGTCTTTGTTAAACATTTCTTGCATCTTCTCCATCTTTGCCTCCATTCTTTTTCTGATGTCCTGGATCATCTTCAGTATAATTATTCTGAATTCTTTTTCTGGAAGGTTACCTATCTCCATGTCATTTAGTTTTGTTTTTTTTTTTTTTTCTGGGGTTTTATCTTGTTCCTTCCTCTGGTACATATTCCTCTGCCTTTTCGTTTTGTCTAACTTTCTGTAAGTGTGGTTTTCGTTCCACAGGCTGCAGGATTGTAGTTCTTGCTTCTGCTGTCTGCCTTCTGGTGGACAAGGCTATCTAAAGCCTTGTGCAAGCCTCCTGATGGGAGGGACTGGTGGTGGGTAGAGCTGGGTGTTGCTCTGGTAGGCAGAGCTCAGTAAAACTTTAATCCGCTTATCTGCTGATGGGTGGGGCTGAGTTCCCTCCCTGTTGGTTGTTTGGCCTGAGGCGACCCAATACTGGAGCCTACCCAGCTCTTTGGTGGGGCTACTGGTAGACTCCAGGAGGGCTTACGCCAGAGTACTTCCCAGAACTTCTGCTGCCAGTGTCCTTGTCCCCAGGGTGAGCCACAGCCACCCCCTGCCTCTGCAGGAGACCCTTCAACACTAGCCCGTAGGTCTGGTTCAGTCTCCTGTGGGGTCACTTCTCCTTCCCCCTGGGTCCTGATGTGCACACTACTTTGTGTGTGCCATTCAAGCGTGGAGTCCCTGTTTCCCCCAGTCCTGTCAAAGTCCTGCAATCAAACCCCGCTAGTATTCAGAGTCTGATTCTCTGGGAATTCCTCCTGATGTTACTGGACCCGCAGGTTGGGGAGCCTGATGTGAGGCTCAGAACCTTCACTCCAGTGGGTGGACTTCTGTGGTATAAGTGTTCTCCGGTTTGTGAGTCACCCACCCAGAAGTTATGGGATTTGATTTTATTGTGATTGTGCCTCTCCTACCATCTCATTGAGGCTTCTCCTTTGTCTTTGGTGGACGTAGCGTATGTTTTTTGGTGAGTTCTAGCGTCTTCCTGTCAATGATTGTTCAGCAGTTAGTTATTCCAATGGTCACTCAAGAGGGAATGAGCACAGGCCCTTCTACTCTGCCATCTTAAACCAGTCTCTCTGAGTTAAACTCTGCCACAAGAGTTATTTAAATTCTTGAGGTGTATTAGCATGTGTGCTCTTTTTTTTTCTTTCACTAGTCCCGATTTTCTCTTTCTGTTTTATTACCTAACATGTTGTGATATAATAAGAAATATATATTTGGTTTTTGTTCTGGTTTCTGGCACAGAGATCCTAAAACCTTTGTAATTACTTGAATGATAAGGGTGAGAGGAATGTCTTTTCTTATTCATAATAAGCCTTTTGACCATTCTTGTTTTTAAGTTAATGAGGTGACTCTCCATGGGACCCTAGGTAGCCTTAGGATGGGGGCTGTTTGCCAGAGGAACCAACTGTGCAATTAGATGGTTGGAACTTTCAGCCCCACACCAAGACCTCTCAGGAGGGGAGAAGGGTCTGAGACTGAGTTAATCACCAATGACCAAAGATTTAATCAGCCATGCCTATGTAAGGAAGCCTCCACTGAAGTCTTAAAGGACTTGGTTCAGAATGATTCCAGGTTGTTGAACACATCCACATACCAGGAGGTGGTGGTCTGGAGAGGGCATGAAACTCCTCACCTGTTCACACATATGTTGCTCTGTGTATCTCCATTTGGCTGTTCCCGAGTTGTGTCCCTTATAATAAACTGGTAATAGTAAGTAAAGTATTTTTTTGAGTCTGTGAGCCATTCTAACAAAGTATGGAACTCAAGGAGAGGGTCATGGGAACCTCTGGTTTAGAGCCTGTTAGTCAGAAATACCAGTGACAACGTGGGACTTGTGACTGGTGTCTGAAGTGGGGGCAGTCTTAGGGGACTGAGCCCTTAACTTGTGGAATTTGTGCTAAATCTGGATAGTTAGTGTCATAATGAATTAAATCGTAGGACACCCAGCTGGTGTCACAGAGAACTGGAGAACTGCTTGGCATGGAAAACCCACACATTTGGTATCAGAAGTGTTGCGAATAGGAAGAAACAGAGTTTTCTTTTATTACCCTTATTTTATATTGCCATACCTTTAGGCTTTTCTCCAAGTCCATTTTGGAAAGAAGCAGGACCAAAGTAAATTCAATAAATAAAATGATAAAAATATAGTCTTGGGCTTCCCTGGTGACGCAGTGGTTGAGAATCCGCCTGCCGATGCAGGGGACACGGGTTCGTGCCCTGGTCTGGGAAGATCCCACATGCCGCGGAGCGGCTGGGCCCGTGAGCCATGGCTGCTGAGCCTGCACGCCCACAGCCTGTGCTCCGCAATGGGAGAGTCCACAACAGTGGGAGGCCCGTGTACAGCAAAAAAAAAAAAAAAAAAAAAAAATATATATATATATATATATATATATATATATATAGTCTCCCAACTATTAAGATTTAGGCTTGATCTAAAAGCTGTAGCTTAGTTACTTGTTTGTTATTTTAGGATTTCTCATCAAAGTTTTCTTTTTCCCTACTTCTAACATTGAGTTGTTCCCAGGAGTTCTTTAAATTTCGAATTGTACTATCTTACCTGTATGTTTGTAGTTCACATTCTTTATAACAGTTTACTTTTGCCCCTTCTGTTCAAACAGTAAAATCTGTCTCCCATAGCATAGATTGCCTTTTCCTAAATGAAGATGCAAAATACAATTCCAAGACCTCTCAGCTGTTTGTTGGAAAGTTCCTTATATATAACCTAAATCAGTGAAGACCATTTTTTCAAAATTAATTAATTTTTGGCTGCATTGGGTCTTCATTGCTATGTGTGGGCTTTCTCTAGTTGCGACAAGTGGGGGGTACTCTTTGTTGTGGTGTGCGGGCTTCTCATTGCGGTGGCTTCTCTTGTTGCGGAGCACAGGCTCTAGGCACATGGGCTTCAGTAGTTGTGGCATGCAGGCTCAGTAGTTGTGGTGCACGGGCTTAGTTGCTCCACGGCATGTGGGATCTTCCCAGACCAGGGCTCGAACCTGGGTCCCCTGCATTGGCAAGCAGATTCTTAGCCACTGTGCCACCAGGGAAGTCCCAGTGAAGACCATTTTTACTTGCTCTGTCCCAGCTGGAGAAAACAAAACACTATACAGCTCAAGCTATATGGTCTATTGAATGAGCAAAGCCCTACTCCCCAGTGCAAATAACATGAAATATAAAATTTGTTAAAATTGAACAGTTGAAGAATATTGGTAGATGAATGTTTTTAATTACAGAGTGTCTTCAACTCTGATAACTGTGCATATTAACTACAATTAATTTGCAAAATAATACATCAAAGAAATCAAATCACTCTAGCAGTATTGTCTCATTTTTCTAAATGCATATCTAGAAATACTATGACTTGGAAGAACTTAAGATAAAAATTAATGCAGGAGAGCAATTAACGGTCATTCAGGCTTCAAAATTAATCTTACTCTGATAAATACCAGTTGAGCTCTACACGAACCTCTCTGAACCTCAATTTCCTCTTCTGTTGCATAGGAATACTAATATATTGTATATACATAATTTCTTGTATATTATGATGTTTTGACATCAGAAGAAACCATTCTAGCTACAGAGAGACTGCCCCTCCCTGGGCTAGCTGATTCTTAGAGATGGCAAAAGGCCCAGCCTGGAGCATGGCTTTGTTATGCAAGCTAACCTATCCAGAGCCCTATCTCTTCTATCTGGCATGTACAGAGGCAATATTCCTCTGCCTTAATCATCCCAGGGCCAGGTGCCAGGCAACTAGGGACCACCCTTATAGGCCAGAGCCAAATGACATTATTCAAACTCACCAATCCTAAACTGTTTACCCCGCCCTGCTTTGCATTTCCCATGGAAACCTCAATGAAGTAGCTTAAGTGCTTCCCCACCCCCCATCCGGTTTTCTGCCTTCTGATCACCCTGTTTTTTTCCACGTGGCCCTTCTTGGTGTGCCTCCTGCCTCTAGGACCTGTGAGTATAATAAACTTCGTTTCTTCCTAAGCCTCTCTTCTGACTCCTCTTGTGGCCTCACCTGACTGACCATCTCATTAAAAAATATAAAACAACCAACATGTGTCTTGCAGAGTTACTGTGAAAATATAATCAGTTAAAATATAATGCTGGGCTTCCCTGGTGGCACAGTGGTTGAGAGTCCGCCTGCCGATGCAGGGGACACGGGTTCGTGCCCCAGTCCAGGAAGATCCCACATGTCACGGAGTGGCTAGGCCCGTGAGCCATGGCCGCTGAGCCTGCGCATCCGGAGCCTGTGCTCCGCAACGGGAGAGGCCACAACAGTGAGAGGCCCACGTACTGCAAAAAAAAAATAAAATAAAGTAAAATATAATGCCATCATTACAACGCCTAGTATGTAGAAAACCTTCAATGAATGGTTGCTGTTAGGAAAAGTAAGCCTGATTAGGAGGTATAACTCCAACATTATGATCTGGATCACTGTCCAATGCTCATGCTTTATCTAAATATAAAGCCATGGAGTGTCTGCCCCTCTGTCTCCTGACGTAGCATCTGGGATGGAAAGGAATGCTGACCATTTCTGCATTATTATGAGCACATCAGTTTTTTTTTTTGTTTGTTTTTTGCCACAGGGATTTCCTATCTCTTACTGTAATAGAGGCTGGAAGCAGAAGACCTGTCTTTCAACAACAGGTATGAATTCTGCCAACAGACTAGCCAATTGAAGCTCACGGAGAGGGAAGGATTCACCTGGACTAGAGACATAAAGAGTTTATTATTTTAATGAAATAAAGATGAAAGTGACACATACCAACTCAAAAGAATGAAAAGAAAGCACCGTCTGGATTTGATATCCAGGTTCAGTTTCTAGGAGCAGTGCCAAATGCTCCCTGCCTGGCGGGAGATGTCCTCTCAGCTCATGTCAACCCTTGGTGAAATCAACTCAAATTTCTTTATAGTCTAGAAGAGACATTTATTTTTTTCAATAAATAATTCAACAGGTATCTATTGCATAACTCTTGTGTGTGTTTTACTGTGGTACAGCTAAGTCCTATCCAACTTTTCAGTCTGGGATTGAAGACAGCTTCATACCTTACAGTCATTTAATTTGGTTTTCTTTTCTCAAATGCCTCCCCGCCCCCGCACTGCAAACCTGTAAAACAGATTATTGTCACCATGCTCTTGCCTTTTGTATGGTAATGAATCAATCTGTTTTACTCACCAAAAGTAACCTTAGGATGGGCTAGGAGAAAGGAGATTAAAACCTCATGGGTCAGGGGCTTCCCTGGTGGCACAGTGGTTGAGAGTCCGCCTGCCGATGCAGGGGACACAGGTTCGTGCCCCGGTCTGGGAAGATCTCACATGCCGCCGAGCGGCTGGGCCCATGAGCCATGGCTGCTGAGCCTGCGCGTCCAGAGCCTGTGCCCCGCAACGGGAGAGGCCACAACAGTGAGAGGCCCGCGTACCGAAAAAAAACAAAAAACCTCATGGGTCAGATGTAAGCTATTATATATAGAATGGATAAACAACAAGGTCCTACTGTATAGCACAGAGAACTGTATTCAATATCCTATGATAAACCATGGTGGAAGAGAATATTTAAAAAAGAATGTATATATATGTATAGCTGAATCACTTTGCTGTACAGCAGAAATGAAAACATTGTAAATCAATTACACTTCAAATAAATAAATAAGTAAATAAATATTTTTTTAAGATGTCCAAAACAAAAACAAAAAACTAATAGGGCAGGAATAAAGGGTCCCAAGGAATTTAGTAACATCCTGGAAACTACAGGGGTCACACAAGATTCCTCAAGGTATAGATAATGTGATTTATAACCTGAAGGAATATGTTGGCCTTACCATCTGTGGTAAAGATTTGGATCTCCTTAGGGATGCTTCCATCATTTCCCATTGACCTACCTATGTCTTTAAAACTCATTTTCTCCACTAAAGGTTTATTTGGCAAGCTGTTTGGAACTTTATCACTTTATTAATATTATTTTTTAAGAAATCTGCATGCTGCTTGAAATATGAAGAGTAAGATCATCAGATTTTCAACAAAAGCATAGTCAAGAGTTCTGCTTCTAGCAATGGTCAACTAGAATGTTTTGAACCAACCCTCTCTTCAAGAATTAGAAAAGCTACCTAGGTGGTAAGGAACTGGGTTCGCGGGGTCTGGACATGGGAGCAGAGGGAACCCCCCAAAAATGAGCCCGAAATTCCCCGCTTCGCTTCTTCAGGCAAATGTCAATTCTAAAAGTGGGAGCTGAGAGGTAGGACCCCGAGCGGAGCTCTCAGCAGTTGTATGGTCGGGGGAAGAAAAGTTAGAGTTCAGAGCTTGCTGGGGAGGATGGGACCTGGGCAACCCCCCAGATGTTCTTTTGGAATCTCAGAGGGGTATACCTGAAGAGTAAGAGTATGCTGGCTACAGACTAGCCTCACAAAGGTCAGAGCCTAATTGATTAGGTGATCTCTACCTGCTACTGCTCTAGCCCAGCTGCCCTCCAGAGGCCAAACAAACCCTCTCTGGAGGAAGACAACATCACCTGTGGCCACAAATCATCTCTGAACGTTTTTTTTTTTTTTTTTTAGCGGTACGCAGACCTCTCACTGCTGTGGCCTCTCCCGCTGCAGAGCACAGGCTCCGGACATGCAGGCTCAGCAGCCATGGCTCACGGGCCCAGCCGCTCCGCAGCATGTGGCATCTTCCCGGACCGGGGTACGAACCCGTGTCCCCTGCATCGGCAGGCGGACTCCCAACCACTGCGCCACCAGGGAAGCCCTCTGAACGTTTTATATCAAGGTCTGGCTATCAATTCAAAAGTATCAAGCGCATAAAAAGATGAGACTGAAAGAAAAACAGAGGATGATAGAAACAGGCTTGCAGGGAGTATGGACATTGGAGTTATTCAATAGAATTTTTGAAAATTAGGATTAATATGTTTAAGAAATTAAAAGGCTGGCTTGAGAAATTTGGCAGAGAACGGGGAATGAAAATAAAAGTTAAAAAAAGGCAATTCTAGAATTGAAAACACAATAACTGATACTAGGATTCAATGAATAGGTTTAAATAACAGATTAGATACAGTTGAAAAAGAATCAGATGAGTGAGAAGAAAACATCTAGATTGAATCATGGAGAGACAAACGGATAGAAAATATACAAAAGAGTATGAGCGACATCTGAGACAGGTGAAAAAGTCTAAAATATATGTAATCGTAATCCTAGAAGGAGAGAGACATCAGGACAGAGAGAATGGGGCAGAGTAAAGGTATGTAGAGATAATGGCTGAGAATTTTCCAAAATATTTGCAAAAATATCAAGCCAGATTTAAAAAGCGCCATGGGGGCTTCCCTGGTGGCACAGTGGTTGAGAGTCTGCCTGCCGATGCAAGGGACGTGGGTTTGTGCCCTGGTTCGGGAGGATCCCACATGCCGCGGAGCGGCTGGGCCCATGAGCCATGGCCGCTGAGCCTGTGTATCCGGAGCCTGTGCTCCGCAATGGGAGAGGCAAAGCATAATGAATCCCAAGCAGGATGTATACAAAGGAAACCACACCTAGACGATGCTGGTAAGATCAAAGACAAAATCTTAAAGCAGGTGAAAGAAAAAAAAGACATAAAAAATTCATTGGCTATTCCTACTTCCTTTCTTAGGGTGGGGCTAAGAGGAGAGCGTTGTGTGGCAGGCCTGTACAGACCACAGGTGGTCAAGTGAACTTGGCTTTGCTTTACTCTGTGTTTCTGTCCATTGTCAGTTACTTTGGGGAAGCTGAGGCAGCACTCCTCACTTTCAAAATCCTTATTGTGTTTTCTTATGACAATGGATATTGTATTATATTGGTACTTAAATCCTGCTCTGCACCATATACATAACTAACTTTGACCACTTGTGATGTGGTAGCCCCTATTACTATGCCCAATTTTAGGTAAGCGAGCCAAGGCTTAGAGAAGTTAAGTCATTTGGCTAAGGTCAGAGGGCTAGTAAAGCCTGGGTCGTATGATAGTTCTATTTTTAGTTTTTTTAAGGAACCTCCATACTGTTCTCCATAGTGGCTGTATCAATTTACATTCCCACCAACAGTGCAAGAGGGTTCCCTTTTCTCCACACCCTCTCCAGCATTTATTGTTTGTAGATTTTTTTGATGATGCCCCTTCTGACCGGTGTGAGATGATATCTCATTGTAGTTTTGATTTGCATTTCTCTAATGATTAATGATGTTGAGCATTCTTTCATGTGTTTGTTGGCAAGCAGTATATCTTCTTTGGAGAAATGTCTATTTAAGACTTCTGCCCATTTTTGGATTGGGTTGTTTGAACTACTACCATACAACCCAGCAATCCCACTACTGGGCATATACCCTGAGAAAACCATAATTCAAAAAGAGTCATGTACCAAAATGTTCATTGCAGCTCTATTTACAATAGCCAGGACATGGAAGCAACCTAAGTGTCCATCAACAGATGACTGGATAAAGAAGATGTGGCACATATATACGATGGAATATTACTCAGCCATAAAAAGAAAAAAAATTGAGTTATTTGTAGTGAGGTGGATGGACATAGCGTCTGTCATACAGAGTGAAGTAAGTCAGAAAGAGAAAAACAAATACTGTATGCTAACACATATATATGGAATCTAAAAAAAACATGGTTCTGAAGAATTAGGGGCAGGACAGAAATAAAGACGCAGATGTACAGAATGGACTTGAAGACACGGGGAGGGGGAAGGGTAAGCTGGGACAAAGTGAGAGAGTGGCATGGACTTATATACACTACCAAATGTAAAATAGATAGCTAGTGGGAAGCAGCCACATAGCACAGGGAGATCAGCTCGGTGGTTTGTGACCACCTAGAGGGGTGGGATAGGGAAGGTGGGAGGGAGACACAAGAGGGAGGGGATGTGGGGACATATGTATATGTATAACTGATTCACTTTGTTATAAAGCAGAAACTAACACACCATTGTAAAGCAATTGTACTGTAATAAAGATGTTAAAATAAATAAATAAATAAAACCAACAGAAAAAAAAGAAGTAAAGCCTGACTTCATGGCCCTGGCTCCCCTCACTTATGTCATCCAGTAGAAAGAGTAAACTCCTGATGGGAGATTACGACTCAACTTTCCATTCTCTCTCATACCGCCTAGGCTTTACTTGCTCAAATAATACTAACGACAACCCTCACAATGACAGCTGACTTCCTGGAGCACATACAATACAGCAGGACTCATTTACTTCTTACATCCTTCTTGTGACGTAGGTGCCAGTATTCTCCCATTTTACATATTAAAACACAGAGAGGCACAGAGAGGTTAAGTAACTTGCAAGGTCACACAGCTGTTCAGTGGTGGAGCTGGAGTCCAAAACCAGGCAGTCTGACTTTAGAACCTGTTTGTAACCATCACATTTCCTGCTCTTGCTGTACTATTATTCATTAATAAGAGAAGTAGAGCGAGAGAGAGTGGACTGTTTCCACCAGGACAAGGTTGGAAGCATCCTAATCGTGGCTGTTAAAAATAGCACACACCTTGGCTGTGAGAGATCATTTTTTGTAGAGATGTCCAAGTGAAGGCAAATGATCACATAGGAAATTTCAAGCTATTCCATTTGGCTCTAAGGAGTTCTTCAGAACCTATGCAGTCATGTGTATTTTCCCTACAAGGTGAATTCTTAACTCATCTCTTTACCACAATTATTTTTATCACGTATTTTTCATTCTCCTATTTCTGTATCTCCCCAAGTTCATTTTACTTTTACCTATCCCTTAGGTTAAAAGGTATATGAACTGGCTTTCTATCAGAAATAGTCCTTTGCTAGGTCCCAAATACATTGAAGCTGGACAAACATGCTAAGGCCCTCAGAACTCGTTTAGCAATGTTTAGAAGGAGAAAATCACCGTGAAGAGAACAGGCCTACTGCTTGGGGAAGATGGTAAATGTTAACAGATGCTGGGAGGAGGCAAAGCCTTTCAATAGCTGCTGTTCTTCAAGGAAAATGGAGCATCTTCACTGAAAAGAGTAGGGCAAATGTAAAGCGAGTCATAATTTTACAAGCCACTCTCTACAAAGGAATTAAGTTATAAAATATGATGGTCTGATTTTCTCTAAGGCCATAGATATCTAATCCAACAGCGTAATTAACATTGAGTTGTAAATGTCATCAGTCTCAGAAGAGTGAATCCGCAACTCTTTGGTGGAAGTATTTCAAAGAAGATGCCATTATCAAATGCTCCCTTGCTGTCAATGGAGTGAAACATGTAGAATTTCTAAAACAATAAGGCTTCACTTGGTCTTAGGGCTCATTTGGTTGCAAGGAACAGAACCTCGCTCTGGCTACTACCCGTAAATGAGGATTTATTATACAGCGGCTCCTCATGGGATTCAAGACAGGAAGGAGAGTCGAGCCCCATGGGGAATTAGACTTGGAAACTGAAAAGGCTTCAGGACAATGCAGCTGTTCTCAGGTTGCAAGTTCTCTCACCTACATTTTCTGTTTCCCCTGCCTTGTCCAGTCTCTCCCTGCAGACTGGCTCTCTGTGTGAGCCCCTCGCATGCATGGCCCTTAATAACTGTCATAGCCTCTCATTCCACAAGACCTTGAAGCTCTAATGACCACTGGCACCTGACCCCCAGCCTGTGTCTCTCAGTTCAAATTCTCAAGAGAAAAATAATCAGACTTGTCTGGTTCATGGATCAGGTGTCCACCTTTTATCTAATCAAGGAGGGTTGGGTTTATTTGGTATAAACATAGGAAAGAAGGGCCCAGGGCTGTTGCTCTAGTTGGCCGAGGGAGAGAGGTGTTCTTCAAGAAGAGAGCTGGGAAGAAATCTCAAAATGTGTCTCTAATCACTACGGTCTGGACCCAGGGCTTCAGTGTCCTGGAACCCTCACAGTATCTTAAATAACTACCAAGGACAAGTTCAAATATTGGGGCAGGCTTTGGGAAAAAAGCCATTAAAATGGAAAAAGTAATATATATGTAAATTATTCTCCACCAAATGAGATTTAAACTCATGAATTACTCTCCACCAATGAAATGAAATTCTAAAATTGAAATAAAAACTTTTAGTGACACATTCGAACATTAACTAAAGATTTTTTAGGACAAACACCAATGGAGTTGTGTATCTAAGATCAACATAATGTGATACATAAGGCAGACAATATCCAACTCAGGTATATGCAATAAATATTTATCAATACATGATTTTGAAGCAAAATGCCTCTTTATTGTGCTATAGCTTGACTGAGACAATGTGAACATTTTCAGGAGAGTCAGCAGAGAGTAGAATTTTTCATTTTTTCTCTGATACCTTCACCTAACCCTGTTGAAGTTTGTTTCTAAATCAGAGAAGGGCCAGGATCAAAAGAATTTCCTAGAGAGACAGCTTCTGTTGCCTCCGTCACCCCCAATAGGATCAAAGCCAGAGCAAAATCCTAGCCCTGCCCAGATTTGGGGGCCAGAGAGAGGGGAATTCACAGGATGTAACCAACTGGCTTGACTCAACTTCCCAGGGCCATCATTTCAGATCAGAATTTATCGCTGGCAGTGGAATAGTTTAATAGCAAAATATTCTCATTTTTTGAATATTACATTATTTTTAATTTCAATTTTTAACTAAAATGTAGGATATGCAATCTTTTAAATATTCAATGTTTATATCCACTGTTTTAAAAAATGGTTGTACATCCTATTCAAGCAAAAAATTCATTTGATTACGCAGTTATATATATTCTTTAGAAAATTTTGAAACTTGGATTTTTTAATTTTTCAGTTATAATTAAAGTAAAATTTTTATTTTTGTCTATTACCTTGATTTTGTATTCTGTTTGACGCATGTGTGATTGATCTTTTTTTCTTTTGAAATAGTTTCCATGTCACTTTGTCACTGTATTGTTATTTTGTTTGAACCCTTTTACATTAAACGTGTATAATTGAGTGGTTGTCATTTTCAGCCGAAAGTTAAAAAAAAAAAGTTTTATATTCTTTTAACACTTGAGGATATCTTATTTTAAACGCAGCTATAGTTTTTAATGAAAGACAAACAACGTTCTTCCAGAGGGGAAAGAAAATGTATCTGCAATTAATTGGGCCTTGGCACTTAGCATACACTACTTATGCCTTGGCCTTTTTTTTTTTTTTTAATTTATTTATTTAGTTTACTTTTTGCTGCGTTGGGTCTTCATTGCTGCGTGTGGGCTTTCTCTAGTTGCAGCGAGCACGGGCTACTCTTTGTTGCAGTGCTCAGGCTTCTCATTGTAGTGGCTTCTCGTTGCAGAGCATGGGCTCTAGGCTCGTGGGCTCCAGTAGTTGTGGCATGCAAGCTCAGTAGTTGTGGCCCGCAGGCTCTAGAGCACAGGCTCAATAGTTGTGGCACACGGGCTTAGTTGCTCCGTGGCATATGGCATCTTCCCGGACCAGGGCTCAAACCCGTGTCCCCTGCATTGGCAGGCGGATTCCTAACCACTGTGCCACCAGGGAAGCCCTCCTTGGCCTTTATTTGCAGATAGGGAAAGGAAGTTGGACAAATAAGCAGAATTTTTCAGTTACTTTTCCAGGGAAAACAACAGTGCTGGTAGGTCAGCACTATTTCTGGTTTTCAGATGAAGAACCTGAGACTTAGAGAGATTAAGTAACTCACCCAGGGTCACATGGCTAGTAAGTGACAGAGCCTGGTTGCTAATTCAGGTGTGTCTGATTCCAAAACCCATGGTCTCTCGCACCGTGTGGTCTGATGGTTCCACAAACTTAGATTCACAGCAGGTATTCCTAGGGCAGAGAACATGTATGTTTGAATTAGTTATAGCCCACTTCTATTTAAAGCTCCATTTTAAGTGTCTGTAGGAGCGTGCTAGGGCGGTAGGAAAGTGATTTTCTCACTCCATCATTACAAAATTACACTCACTGTAACGTTATGACAACCCACTTTCTCCTGTAAAAGAGGAGAATGGTAATATGTTGGCTATAGAGCCTTGTTCAGTAAACTCTCTTTAGGTTTGAATTATTATATCTAGAAGTAGACCCACAGACATTGTACTGTCATTACATGAAAAGAGCAACATCAAGGCTTCCTTTTCTCTTTTTTTCCTCAGTCTCAGTCGGTTCTCAGAACACACTCCATCTCCTGATTTCCAGGATGTGTACTGCACAGTGGTCACCTCATTGTCGACCAGGGCTCACAGTCACAGTGGCAGAGGCCTCTCTAAACCTCCCTCATCTCTAGTTCAACCCACTGTCCCTAATCTCCCCAACCCCGGTCCCCTGGCCCTACTTCACCAGACACACTTTGGTAATCCTCTCAGGCTCCACGGCAATAAAGAAAATACTGTGGGTTCATCCAGGTGCATCTGGGACCAGCGGGGGACACCTCTCACACTCCAATTTCCTTCCTCCCACCTGGTGGGGCCTGGGTCCCCCCACGGACCAAGTGGCCTAGGCTTCTGCCTCTGGTCTGTGCAACCAAGGCTATTCTATTTGAGTGTTCGAAGATTGATGATTATTACAGTTATGGTAAAAGGAACGTTGTTTTTTCTTGGGGGATTCTGGAGATCTTCTTACTGGGGAAAGGTCTCAAAGCCATTTATACTCAGCTGACTGGGTAAAGACTGAGATTAAGAAGAATGGATATGTCACAGCATCTTCTGTAAGTTAAGGTAAAGAGTCATGGATGGAACTAGTAAAAATCAGGACATTCCTTTGGCTTCCCAAACAAAATGTAACGTCTAAGTGAGCACTGAGGTGGTGTATCAGACCCAGGAGGCTGGGGCCAGGAAATGCCTTATCCAAGCACTGTCTGCACAGGAGTTTTGAGCCGGAGACTTAGTTTCTTCCTCATGATCTCCCCTCAGAGCCTCCTTTAGGTTTTCTCTTACCTTCCTCCTCTTAAGTAAAGTTCCCCCAGAGAGAAAGCCGTGCACATCTGTTTTTGTGAGATGATAAAAGGGAGCTCTAACCATGACAAAGATACCATGTAGAAGTTGCAATGGAAACAGTTTAAATTATTTTTTCCTTCACTGATGAGAAAAAGAAATAGTTTAAGTTCATCAATCTAAAATTTCTTATTTGTGATTTTAAGTAGTGAGGGTATTTAATATAATATAAATAAGTAATAGATTTATGGTTATTTCATCTATATCCCTAAAAGTTTTTTTTTTTTTTTTTTTTTTTTCTGGCCTTGGCCGTGCCATGCGGCTTGCAGGATCTTAGTTCCCCGACCAGGGAAGGAACTCGGGCCCCCTTGGCAGTGAAAGCACAGAGTCCTAACCACTGGACTGCCAGGGAACTCCCTATATCCCTTAAAGTTTATATGTACAAGTGGGACAAAAAAATTGGGAGCAGGACTATCTCATGGATAAATGGGGATCCCATCACTTGTCATGAAATGATTGATTTTTTAATCTCTCCATTTGTTCCAATGTTTGTTTCTATCTCTCAGTAAAACTTAGGTAGGGAATAATATGGTGACAAATAAGAAAGATTATTATGCTAGCTATATGTAAATGACCTGGAGAAGTGGAGATCTGGAAGGGAGGATACCGTAGTTATAAAAGAGCACAGGGAACTGAAAAAGAAGTGAGGTTTTCAAGAACTTTAACCAAGAAAAACCTCAACAGGTCTTGATGATGGATCAGGCGTAGAGGATGGCATTATAAATAATGAAGTCAATGTGAGGCCAAACTCAGGGACTGTTCCTTGGGAAGTTTCACAGGAGAGGCAGTATTAAGACTGGCCTGGCTCTGACTGTCTTGATCCTGATTCTTCACCCTGTATCCATCTAATTAAATATTGCTGATGGGGATGTTAGCTCTTCACGATGCAGTAGTTTGTCGTTTCTCTAGGCGGTAGTATCAGAGAACCAACTTCTGTTCAATTCCTGCACCCTCATTTAAGAGAGAAAGAAGCCTGAGATGTGAGAGCTCTGAGGAGAAATGGGAAGGAAATAATGGATTCCCTGGCAAGCCTAGTCCCCAGAAATCCTGCACGAGCACAATCCTAACCCTTCTCCTAGGCTGATAGTTGTTAAATTGATGTTAGTGTCAGTTGGGTTGTACAAAGATAAAGGTCCTTTCTTGGAGAAATTCCAGTGAGAACTTGAGCTCATGTTGCCTGAAGCCTCAGCCCTTCTTCCTCATCCCGGTCAACGCATCTACCTGGTGTAAATATCTCCTGACTCATATTAGCCCCAGCTAGCGGAAGCAACTCTTCATTCTCACTCTGTTACTCAGAAGAAAACTGTGGGTAGGAAGTAAATCCCAGTAGACACACTAAACGTCTCCCCTCCAAACACATGCTAGGGAGACTCATACTTACGTTGTTTGGGAGATACACAAACACTCACAAATATTGATAGTTTGGAAAGAAGGACAATTTGATGTTAAGATTCAAAATTAGCTAACTGCTCAAATACTCCAAGTGATTGCATATATGTATGTTGGTCAAAGAGTGCCTGGGTATAAATTGTGAGCTACTGAGTTGGGGTACTACTTGCTTAAGTATCTTACAGTTTTTAGATGAATGAAGTACTCTATGCATATTGCTTAGCATATAACTAGCATATAGTAAGTGCTTTATCAATGCTAATTACTATTATTCTTACTTATAGTTTTGTTATTATTACAGTCTTTAAGACAATATACACCCTTTTTAAAAAGAATGAGGCTCATTTTCTAGCACATGCTAAATTTTACTTTGCCAGTACTTTAAAAAATTATGCCAGCACTTTTATTTTGGGCTATTGAATACTCTTGAAGATATGAGCTGCATCGCTCCTTTTAAGAGAGATAAGAATTACTGTGGTCAGCAGTAAATTCCATTAAAACATAGTGAAATAATTTTGTGAATAATAGCTAGGTGACTAAATGTTTACTTTCTGATGACTATCGAAACACTAATATTTTCTAATCGTGTTAATATGCAGGCAGAAGTAAGAAGGTTAGGCATGAAACATTTTTTGGTGTATTTGCACAAAATATTATGTTAGCAAGTGAATTTTACATTATTGACAGATTCTTTTGGAAAAAAAAAATAACTTCACTACTATTTGCCTAATTTATGCAGCACAGAGAACATGAGAGTTTTTTGAGAAATTCTCATTGGAAGAGAAGGCCATGATAGACACTTTAAGCAAAAGCAAAACACTTTTCTTCAAGTATTTGACATAACTGGATGAAAGTCTGTGGGAGTGAAAGGGAGCAGAGGAGGGAAGTCTCCTTAGTTATCCCTGAAATAGGATCCTGACCAAGAGTCTCAGGTAGGTGAGTGCCCTTCAGCTGACCTCTTATAGTCCTTAAGGCCAAGCTGTAAAATGGCTTGTCTTTAAGGTAAAAGCAATATCTTTGAATCCAAAATATATAAACAGCTTATACAGCTCAATATCAAAAAGCAAACAATGCAATCAAAAAATGGGCAGAAGACCTAAATAGACGTTTTTCCAAAGAAGACATACAGATGGCTAACAGGCACATGAAAAGATGCTCAACATCACTAATTATTCACTAATTATTAGAGAGATGCAAATCAAAACTACAATGAGGTATCACCTCATACCAGTCAGAATGCCTATCATCTAAAAAAAACAAAAACCCACAAATAACAAATCTTGGAGAGGATGTGGAGAAAAGGGAACCCTTGTACACTGTTGGTGGGAATGTAAATTGGTGCAGCCACTGTGGAAAACAGCATGGAGATTCCTCAAAAAATGAAAAATAGAACTACCATATGACCCAGCAATTCCACTCCTGGATATGTATCTGGAAAAAATGAAAACACTAATTCAAAAAGATACATGCACCCCAATGTTTGTAGCAGCACTATTTACAATATCCAAGATATGGAAGCAACCCTTGTGCCCATTAACAGATGAATGGATAAAGAAGATGTGGAATATTGCTCAGCCATTAAAAAGAATGAAATTCTGCCATTTGCAGCCACATCAACAGACCCTGAGAATATTATGCTTAGTGAAATAAGTCAGACAGAGGAAGACAAATACTGTATGACACTACTTATATGTAGAATCTAAAAAATAATACAAATGAATGTATATGTGAAACGGAAACAGACTTACAGTCATAGAAAATAAACTAGTGGTTACCACTGGGGAGAGAGTGGTAAGTTAGTGGTATGGAATTAAAAGATACAAACTGCTATGTATAACATAGATAAGCAACAAGGCTATATTGTATAGGACAAGGAATTATAGCCATTATTTTGTAATAACTTTTAATGGAGTATAATCTGTAAAAATACTAAGTCGCTATGCTGTACACCTAAAATTAGCATAATATTGTAAATCAACTATACTTCAATTAAAAAAAAATCTTTACTCTAGCCATATTGGCATTTTAACACACACACAAAGAAAAAGTGTATCTTTTAGTCCCCCTTTCTCTTTGTTTCTCATCATTTGTCCTAAAATGTGTTGCTAAGTATGAAAATATTATGATTATATATGTTATTTAATCTCTCAGACTTCATGTTTTTCCATTTCTAAAGTAAGTGTGTTGAATTAAATGCTGGCTAAGATCTCCTCCAGGTCTAAAATTCTAAGTTAAAGATCAGTGTTTTCCAGAAGTGATTGGTCAGTAGAATCACCTGGAGGCCCTTACAAACATACAGGTTCCTAGATTCAACCTTCAGACATTCTGATTCATTCATTCATCAAATGATTACTGAGGGCCTTGCATGATATTCTGGATACACAGTGATGAATGAAACAGATATAGTCCCATTCTGCCCCAGCCTCTACAGAAGGACTGAGATTGAAATCAGTAATCTGTGTTTTAAAAATGCTCTCCAGGCAATTCTGACAAGTAGACAGTTTAGAGAAGCAATGTTTCAGACCAAATGCAAACAAGAGACATTTCTGAGGGACTGTTTTAATTTTACTTGGGATGAACTCAAATCTACACTTTAGAAACACTTCTATTTTTCACTGAAAAAACCTTAAATAGCTTCTCTAAAACATGTGTGTGTGGGTGCCTGTGTATCTTACACTGAGACATAAATGTTAACAAGAAAACACACTTAACAGATGTAGTTATAGTATGCTAGTACTGGGTGAGGTTTTAGCAAATTAACATTGCTAGTTGGTACATTACTACAGACACCTGCACAATATAAAAGAAATTAGTATTTGCTGTGGAATACTGAGAGTTAAAGTTCAGATAGCTTATGCAGATAAGTGAGTTATTCATTTTGAATTCTATTACTGACTTTGATTTGATCTTTGAGGAATCTTAATGCCTTAACTACTTTAATGTTCAACATTTGGAAACTTGCTAAAGTGTTTGACTTTATGACCAATGAATGCTGAGATTTACTAATAGACATTTTATGCTTGCTATGGTCACACAACTCTATTTTCCTTCAAATAATACCAGACTGAGAAGTTACCAAATTGAAATAAATGAAAGAATCCCTGTTTCTATGCTTCCAAATTATAAACACAATGACGATTTGACCTAACTTCAGGAAGTGTAATTCTAGGAGGCCACCATGATAAATGGTTAACAAAGGAGCTATGAATAGCCAACCCTTAACTGTTTGATCTGTAAATTAGTCAGAGGCTTGATCACAAGATTTCCGCCCCCCATGCACACCTACATTCCAATATGGCCAGTAAAAAAGAAAAAGATACCTTTCAAAGCGCTCCATGGCTATTCAGTGTAGTTTCTTTGTATCAATCAGGGTTGCAGCAGGTGGTTCAAATGAAGAGGTTTTACTGCAGGGACCACAAGCATGTGAAGGCCTGGGGAAGGGAATAATGAAGGGATGTAAAAAGCTAAAAGACCAGCAAAAGTGGCAAGCAGGTAAACAGCCTTGGGTGTAAAAATACAAGAGGAGAAAACCATAGCCCAGACTGGAACCATGGAGGAAGAGGAAGGGTCCATCAAAAGGAGCTGTAGTCTTTAGGGCAGAGTACTGGAGACCCCTCCCTGAAGCAGCAAGTAATACCCTTACCTCTCTCTCCCTTCCTTTCTACCTTCAGAATTTCTGCGCATGCTCCCCCAATGTCAGTTTCCTGGGGGCACTGGCAGGGCGGGAAGTGGTTAGGGGGTGTGTGGACGATATAAGGAAAACCCTCAGACTCTCTAAAAAGACAATTTATAGCGGGCATTTAAAACCATGCTCCATGCTTTAGGCATAGACTATTTACTTTGTGGATCCGTGACTGTTTTCAAATCTAAACTGTTTCTGATTCCACGTTTTTATTTTCTATGTTTTTACTAAATTCTATCTGCAAGAATTACATGTTTTTGTGCTGCCTCCTCCTCTCATTAGTTATTATGTTGTTATTAGTAAATTGTAACCAAGGAGCCAAATCTAATACACAAAAGATATTTTGGATTAGCTGTAAAGTGCTCCTCTAATTTAGGAAGGGTAATCCAGAATTTTACTTTGCTGATTAAAATAATAGATTAAATAAATACTGTATGCTAACACATATATATGGAATCTATTAAAAAAAAAAGAAATGGTTCTGAAGAACCTAGGGGAAAAGAAAAAAAAAGAAGAAAAAAAAGAAAAAAGAAAAAAATAGATTAAATCACAATTCAGTTTATGTGTGCATTCACTCTTATTACAGGCAGTTGGCTGGGCGGTTACAGAGCCTCTATCATTAGCGTGGGTGTGGGCCTGAGTCAACACACACAAAAGCTGTCTTCTTGAATGCTTGGGTAATTGAAAATGCCAAGACACATTTTACAAATTCAGCAAGGAAAAGAGTAATCAAACCTGGAGGAAAAATTGGCTTTGAGATGCTGCAAGATGAAACAGCAACAGCTCAAATGTCGTTGCCTAGAGGACAACCAGAGTTAGGCTAGCTGCCACTCATGTGACTTCACAAAAGGTTACCCAGAAGGGACAGCACACTTCAGGAAGCGCAAACGTCGTTGCCAGGACCTGATGTTCTTGGAGTGCAGTGATATAAAAAGACCAAAGGCAACTTGATCCAGAGTGATAGATTGAACATCATATAAATGATTTGCACATTTAGAAAACAGAATCCCTTTCCCAAGAAAAAGCTTGAAAAAGAGAGCATCGGAACACTAGTATCACAAAGAAAGATGCTGGTTACTAGTTTTAAAGGGTGATTTAACGTATTCGTGATTTTACAGTGGAAAAGCTAAAATTTCCAGTGTTTCATTTCTTTTTCTCACGTGTAGAAGTCACCAAAGGTGTAAGGTGGAGGTGGGCAGTAGGAAAGCCCATTCAATTCCATTCTATTTGCAAGTTACAATTTAAGGTAGATTTTGGCCATTTGTGTATTTGCACCTATTTTCAAGTAACCTCAGTAAACTTTATTTCACAGTAATTTTATTGTGAAATAATTACATTGTGAAAAGTCTAAGGCTTGATTCTAAGTTTGCAGCAAATATGTGTTTCCCCTTTCTTAAAACAATGCTTCCATCCTTCACTCCCCTCCACAAAGAACCAAATGGCTTCTCATTGCCAATAAGATTGTCACATGATAATGTATTTACAAATTAGTCTGTGGTTTGGTTCTCTTTACCTAAACCCACTTATAACCCTCGCACTCCACACACACACACACACACACACACACACACACACACACACGACCAAGTTTGTATTTTTTTTGGCATAAAGGTCTGTTCGGGGTCTAAAACAGACACAACTTGAAAATAACCTCTCTTTTTTGAAAGCCTGAATTCATTGCTAAGGCAAAGCTATGTATCAAAGCCAAGGAGGGGAGAGAGAGGAATGACTTTGAGAAAGGCATTGGTGAGAGGAAAATTTTCCTCAGACTGTGGAAAGTGAGTTCTCTGAAGAGAGTAGCCCTGTACTCCACTCTCTAGAGGTGATCTGAATTCAGAGGGAAGAGTTGTATAATGGACCTCAAGCATTGGGCTTCCCAGTAGAGCAACAAGTGAAGATTTTTCTCAGTTTAAAACTAGCATTAAATTCCTTAACAACATGTCATAGACAACTTCTGATAATGTATGAAACTTTGGTTACGAGGGTGTGTGGTACACAGTCTTAGGAATCATACGCTCTTTCAAATCTTTACTATTTTTTTTTTTTTTTTTTTTTGCGGTACGCGGGCCTCTCACTGCTGTGGCCTCTCCCATTGAGGAGCACAGGCTCCAGATGCGCAGGCTCAGCGGCCATGGCTCACGGGCCCAGCCACTCCGCGGCATGTGGGATCTTCCCGGACCGGGGCACGAACCCGTGTCCCCTGCCTCGGCAGGCGGACTCTCAACCACTGCGCCACCAGGGAAGCCCCAAATCTTTACTATTACTTGACAATAAATTATGTATCCTTAGTGAGCCTTAGTTCACGCTTCTGTAAAATGAGGGGTTAGTACCCATCAGGCTAGGTCGTGAAAACTAGACATTATGAACAATATGTGGCACATAATCAATAGAAATAAATGACTTAGACTTACCTCTGGAGAGTTATAAAATTCTCTTGCACACAAACTTCCCTCAGCCAACAGTATTTACCAACTTCCTCATTCTTTCAAAAAACTCTTTGGGTCAGTTTTTTAATTATTATTGTGGTAAGAACACATAATGTGACATCTACCCTTTTAACAAAATTTTAAGTGCACAATACAGTTTGTTAACCATAGGCACAGTATTGTACATCGTATTTTTTGTACATCGTATTTTTAGAACTCATTCATCTTGCCTAACTGAAACTTTATACCCATTGAACAGCATTGCCCCCGTCCCCAGCCCCGAGCAACCACCATCCTGTTCTCTGTTTCTGTGAGTTTGACTATTTTAGATGGCACGTATAAGTGGAATCATTCAGTATTTGTCCTTCTGTGACTGGCCTATCTCCACTTAGCACAATGTCCTCAGGTTCATCCATGTTGTCACATATCACAGGTTTTCCATCTTTTTTAAGGCTGAATAATATCAACATCACATTTTCTTTACCCATTCATCTATTGATGGTCATTTAGGTTGTTTTCATAGCTTGGCTACTGTGAATAATACTGCAGTGGACATGGGAGTGCAGCTATCTCTTTGAACAACTGATTTTCTTTCTTTCAGGTATATACCCAGAAGTGGGATCACTAGATCATATGGTAGTTCTATTTTAATTTTTTGAGGAACCTCTGTACTGATTCCGTAGGGGCTGGAGCATTTCACATTCCCACCAGTATTGTACAAGGGTTCCAATTTCTTCCCATCCTTGCCAACATTTATCTTTTTTTTTTGATAATAGCCATCCTAACAGGTCTAATGGTATTTCATTGTGTTGGGTCAGTTTTGTGAACTGCTTTTTCTTCTAGCCCATAAGCCTTCAAAAGAACAAATAAACAAATAACAAAATAAACAGTATTCACCTAAAAGTTAGTTCTTAACACATTTTGGATCACAAGACCTCTTGGAGTATCTGATGAAAGACACAGGATTCTCTTACCAGTAAAATACACACATACAATAAATAACACAATTTCTTGAAATGATGGACCCCAGATACATATTTATGAAGGCCAGTTTAAGGTCACTTGCCTAGATTAAGTGATTCTCCAGCTTTTTCGACACCTAATGATTTAACTCAGGGATTAGCAAGTGTTTTCTGTGAAAAACAGGAGGTTACATACTTTCACCTTTCACCTAGTCTATTGAAACTGCTCTGCATTTGCACTCAAAAATTGTTATAGAAAATACATAAACAAATGAGCATGACTGCTTTCCAATAAAATTTTATTTGCAAAAACAGGCTTTGGGCTGGTTTGGCCCTTGGGCTGTAGTCTGGCAATCCATGAATTAATTATTTCAAAGGATTGAATGGATTGCAGTAGTTAGGAACTGGGAAACTCTTGAATACACACATACACAGACACACTACAAAGGCCATACAAATCCACAGTAAGAGTAGCAGCAGCTATATATCCTTTCCTCTGGAATGCCTAAGATGGGATAAGATGATCTTCCCTCTCCTATCATATTTGATAACAATCTTTTAATTTGCATCTGATGGCAGCTGGTGTCTTCTTTCAGTTGTTTTGGAACATCACCAGAGCTATCCGTTAGTGCTTATCAGTGACATAAGTCATAATATATTTAATTTCTGACTGGGGAGGTAGCAAACTCTCAGGATTTAGTACACATTTCTCAATACTTAATCCCACCTTGTCTTCTTAAGGACAAGAGGCCTCTTTAAGGCATCTGTTCAGGGTTCCATTCTATTGTCTATTATTACTGTTTCTAAAATTTGTTCTTGGAAACCACTCTTGATGACATTCACAGTAAAATCCTCCAAAAACTGTAGCAATGTGAGTATAAATTCTATACAGTAAATGTCTGTACATTTAAACATCATTGAAAGAAAAACTTGCAAGCATCTTGCTGATAGCTGCCAGCAAGTCTTCATGAAGAATAAACATTGTCAGACTAACCTCACCTATTAGGATAAAAGTCCCAGGTAGATCAAGAAAAAGAGATAGTTCTAATTTATCTTGGTTCTCAGAAGGTTAGGTGATTCAGTTGTATGAGGCAATAAATTTAGAAAATGTGGTCTGGACAGCATAACTATTAGATGAGAATACAAATTGCTAGAGGGTCAAAAAATAATACAAGGTGTTTCAAAGTCAGGTAGAAGCCTAGATTTTTTTTTAAAGTTTTATCACCAGCCTAGATAAAGAAATAAAAAAGTCAACCCAGACAGTGTCTTAGAAATAGGTAAGTGATTTAAGAAGAAATAGAAAATCTAAATATACCCATGATCACCAAAGACATTTAATAAGCAGCTTAAAATCTAATTCCTATTATCCTGTCCCCAAATATACCGCACGGTTTTACAGGCCAGTGAACGAAGCATTTGAGGAACACAATCTCTAGGTTATAAAAACTGTACTAGAGAACAGAAACAATAATTTTCTTATGACTTAATGGTGCTAGAATAGCCTTGATCCTGATACCTAAACCAGATCAGGATAACATCAGAAAATGACAATCACATGACAATAATGCTTATGAACAAAGATGATAAAATTAAAAATAAAACATTAATAGCTAGAAAAAAACTTATCTTGAGCAATTTATGTTTTTCCCAAGAGTATAAGGACAGTTTAACATTAGACAATATATTAATGGAATTAGCCTCATTAAAATACTAAAAGGGGAAAAAGAGATGATCACCTCAGTGGATACAAAAAAAAGCATTTGCTAAATCAGCAATCTATACATGATAAAGTGGGAATTGAAGGGAACTACCTTGTTCATATACACCAAGCTCAGAAGTAAGAAGGCTGGACATTGTTAAGATGTTAATTCTTCTCTACGCAATCTCTAAATCCAGTAAAGGCTTTTTCATAGAACTTGACAAGTAGATCTTAAATTCTAGATGGAAGAGAGCAAAAGGGCAGGAATAGCCAAGATTATTTTGAGGAAGAACAAAGGCAGGGCTTCTCCCTGCCAGACAGCTAGACTTAGAAAGCTGCAGGTCATTAAGACAGTAATTAGCATTAATGATTCTATTCAGGTAGCTTCTGTAAAGCATCCAAGATTTATAGCCCAGGAGGAGGTGGAAATTGAGCTAGGTTTGGAAAGGAGCCTTGGGAATATTGAAAGACTTAGCCCTAAGACTCAAAAGGTAAAATTAGGACGGTTCATTCTGATGATAATTCTAACAATACTACATAAGCAATAATAAACAGGTAAAAATAATACTTTTCAAGTCTCTTCAAATTTAAAACAAAGAAAGTTAGTTCATAGCTCCCGCTCCTTTCCACTGACATAAGCACCTGAGATGCCTTTTAAATGTAGCACGAAGAATGTGGTTAAAACAGAATTTCCGGGCTTCCCTGGTGGCGCAGTGGTTGAGAGTCCGCCTGCCGATGCAGGGGACATGGGTTCGTGCCCCGGTCCGGGAAGATCCCACATGCCGTGGCAGCGGCTGGGCCCGTGAGCCATGGCCGCTGGGCCTGCGCGTCCGGAGCCTGTGCTCCACAATGTGAGAGGCCCACGTATCGCCAAAAAAAAAAAAAAAAAAACAGAATTTCCTTGAGGTGAGATATGGAAAATATACTAAAGATTTATGGAGAAAGAAGCTAAAATCTCCTGCTGGGGGTTTCTTCAAAAATCAGATTGACTTTAGTCTGTCGGGAAATTTGGGTGCTCAATTTACTAAAGGTGTTGAAATTCATGTTTTGCTACATCAACTATTTCTAGTTGTGTAATTCTGGGAATAACGTGAAGATGCTCTCTTATGGGGAGATTGAGGAGGGAATTGAGCTGTATTAATTTATATGCATTGTTTCCTCTCTCCCCATGAACTTCTTTCACTTCCCCAAATACACACACAGATGCTTTCCCAAAGTAACTATCTGCTCTCAATTCAGCAGCAAACGTGCCTCCAAGTACTCAGTTAAAAATCCAATTAAGGAGTATCATTGTCGTCCCTGCATTGTGGAAGCTCTAAACTCAAAATATAATAAAGGAAGAACAGTCGCCATTTACCTAGGAATGTACTTATGTATTTTTAGTCTCATTAAATTCAAAGTAAACTGTGGGATGATCTGTGAAGGATCTAATAGAAATAATAGACAGGTTTGAAACAAAGAAATGAGTCAGATGATCATTTAAAATTTGCAGTGAAAGTAAATTTGGTTATACAGAAAAGTCACTTTTATTACTATTATATATAGTCAATGCCTAGTTGGTTATGTGTATAGACCATGGTCTTAACTGTGTATGGTAAATTTTTACCCTTATGCTGTGTTTCCTTGCCTAGCCAAGAAGTTCTAGCTCACTTTTCTTAATTACTGAGAACTTCGTAAGGGATAAGGTTGTCGTTCTCAACAAAATATGTGGTGCATTCCAAAATTATACTGGGATATCTATTATTTTCAGATAATTGAGCGAGCTATTCTGTGCAAAGGAGGAAGAATCATACAAGGAAAGTAGTCTGTGAGACTCCCAGGCTGTGCATACGGTCCGCTTCTGACTGAAAGGCAGGCAGATGGTGAGAATTGATCAGTAACTGAGCCCAGTCATCAGACATGTGAAGAGCAAGCATCTCTTTTCTCACTGAAGCAGCCCCAGTGACCGAGAAATGCCCTCTCCCTACAGATTACACATTCCACAGTTTTATTTCTTTAATGGTCGTTCAGTAACACTCATTTAACAGATATTTACTAATCACTTCGAGTGAGCCCTGCTCTATGCTGGGACAGGTTTATAACGGTAAACATCCAACTGACATTTGTTGAGAAACTTTTCTTCTCACTTTAGCTCAAGCATATTCCCTTTTGCCTTTTCCTCCTTGGACAGCGAAAATAATTTACCAGTAGTTTCTGCATAAAAGCTATTCAGATGACATAGGCAATAACTGTCATTGCTTATTCTTCTTTACACTGGATTTGCTAAATGTGTTTGAAGAACAATAAACAAAATAAAAACAACATAAACCCAAACAATAAGAAAAGCCCACACGCCTGATGCTTGGATGTATGTCTACAGATGGGAAAGGAAAACCTCATATGCATTTTCACCCCATATGGAAGGTGTTAAATATATAGTATTCATTTTATAAACATTCACTGAGTTCCTACTATGTGCCTGACACTGGACTAAGTACTGAAAGTATAATGGTAGATAAAACAGACTGCTTGGAGCTTAAATTCTATGGAGGGACAAATAATAAATGTACACAGAGGTATTGTGGGGAGATAGCAAGTAACTGGGAGAGGCCACTTTAGTTAGGCAGAAAGCTTCCTTCTAGAAGGTGACAGCAGCTAACACAGTATCTGACTCACATTACGGAAACGTTCAGGATGCTTTAGATCAGTCATCCAGTAAATATTCTCCTCTGTTTGCTGTTGAACTTTGTTTTCTTGCTCGATTATAAATGTTGTTATTCAGGTCAGATAAACTAGACCTACAAGCAAACAAACAAATACAAATGAACAAAACCTGGCTTCTTTAGAGAGCTATGAAAAAGGAATCCTGCAAAAGCAAATAATGATTCTTTTATTGTAAATATTGAAAAAAGATTCTAATATTTGGCTAATTCTTTCAGGCAGAACATTGAATTCTGTTACATTTTTGCTTCCTTTAGATCAGTTATAAAGTTATTTGGGGTCACGGATCCTTTTGAGAATCTAATTAAGACTATGGCCCCTCTCTCTAGGAAAATGCGTGTCTATTTGAACCATAGGGTACAATTTCAGGAGAGAGACATTCTCTGTCTCAGGTCACAAACCCTTGAAATTATTACCAAACATAAAACTTACTTGCTAGATGTCAAAATGTCTTATAAAGCTGCAATAATTTAGTGAGTATGATTCTGGTACAAGAATTCAATAGAAAAGAATAAAAGTGAAGAAAGTCCAGTGCATACTTAGTATTTTAAAGGCATCTGGAATCAATGGAAAAAGTTAGATTTTTATAATAGTATGGTGAAAAGTAACTAATAACATGAAAACAAATATTAGATTTCTACCTCAAACCACCCACTGAAAGGAATTCTTGCTGAGTAAAAGATTTAAATGTAAAAACTAAAATTATTAAAGAATTAGAATACCAAAAATATAGGTGAGTATTTTTTTATCACAGGGTGGGAAAAATCTTTCTAAGCAGAGATCACAAGAAAAAGAGTGACATATATGATAAAATGTGTATTTTAAATTTTATAACAGCACAACAAAAACAGACACAACACCTTCCCCCATAAAGGCCAATTTAAATTGTAATGTAATTAACAAAAGTCTTTAACCCATAAATAAACCTTTAGTGTAAATCAACTATACTCCAATAAAAATTAAAAAAATAAAACAACTGAGAAATATATATATATATATTTTAAGAACCCTTTACTAATCCTTATATAAAAAAATGAAAGTACCAGGTGAAAAATGAGCCAGAAATATGTACACAATACTTGACCTCAAAGCAAGAGGTCAATATACGTTGATTAAATGAATAAATTGATGAATTGGCAGAATGTAAATGGCCAATAAACATATGAAAAATATGCAATTATATGAATAATTTCAAGAATGAATATCAAAACAAAATAGGATTTTTGACCATCAAATTGGCCAAGATTAAAACAAAATTCTGATAATGCCTGTGTTGGTTAAGAGTACAGGGATATGAACAATCATACATTCCTAGGCATGTAAACTCATACCTTCCTGAAGGAATATTTGGCATTATAGATCAAGCACTTTAACACAGGAGGCAGAATTTGCAAATCTGAAACTCCATTTAGTAGAAGTTTCTCCAACCTTCTATAACAATAAAAACAACTCCTTTGAGCATCTTCTGGAAAATTCCTTTCTGAAAGTAAGTATGAAAAGTCCACAGAGCAATGTCAGAAAAGCTTGTGGCACATACATGCCTTTTCTCTCTTTGATGGATCCAGTAAAATGTCCTACACCAAGGCAATAGCATTCAGAATCTGTTTCTAAACTGGAAGATACAATGGCCTTTTCTTTCTGTTTTCTTCCTTCTTTTCCTTTTCTTCTCTTTCTCCTTCAACTATATTGTTGGTGGTACATTATTGTTTGCAATTATCTGCAACCCGTCTCCCCCCACGCCCCCCACCAAGGTTATATACACATCCCCACCCTGTTAAACTCAGTAGTGGCTATGTAATTGGCTTTTGTCAACAAAATAAGGGAAGTGCAGTATAACGGATCTGAGCAGAATCTTTAGTAGCCAGCTGATAGTTTGCCATGCCTATTTTTCCTTTGCCATGAGACAAGCTACATTCCTAGTAGAGGCTGCCTGGTCAGATGTGAAGATAATGTAGAATCAGCACTAACGTGGATATGTAGTGTGAGCAAAAAATACATCTTTCTTGTGTAGAACTTCAAAAGGTACAGGGACTTAGTTAGTATAGGCTGTTTCAGCCGATCCTAAGAGGATTGTGGAGGAGCCTGAATTTGAATATTATCTCTGCCATTCACTGGTTAAGTTCAAATCTGGGTCTGCTCTTACTATGAAACGTTGGCCTTAGTTCTGTAAAATGGGATTACTAATGGTGTCTAGCTTTTAGGGTCATTATGAGGATTAAATAACTTAAAAAAAAGAATAAATAAGTTGTTATTTGTAAAGAATAGTACCTAGCAAATACTAAATACAGTATTAGTGTTTGTTAAATAAATCCGTGTGTGTGTGTGTGTGTGTGTGTGTGTGTGTGTGTGCGCACGTGTGCAGAACAAAGTCTAGGAAGGAATACAACACAGTATTAAGTTACTTTAAAATGTTTCCTCTTTTTGTTTAGCCACATCTAGTTTTTCCTCAACAGGCATGTATTTCTGGTGTAATCTAAAAACCTATTCAAAAACTCCTAACTACTTTGCATTGAGAGTCTGTTTTCAAAAATTTGTACTTTAAACAAAATGTATGCCTTAGTACAATTCCATGACTTCCACAGGAACATAGCTCTAATTATACTACGAAAGTCAATAGAAAAACAGGTGTCAGTATGCGGAAGTTCTATTAACAGCAATTTTCTGGAACCACAGAGCTGGCAACACTTGTAGCCAAAATCTTGAGAATGAGGTAAAATAGTTAACTGTTGTTATGCACATTTTACTTTGCATGCATGCTCTGAAAATATTTTGTTTTCTAATATGACTGAAATTTTTCTCCTTAAATAAGATAAAGTTGTCCCCTGCTTCTTTGGGCCAGGCTCAAAAGTCAATGAACGATAAGCTCTGGCTTCTAATATTACAACCATGGGGGAGACAAATCATTGAGGAGCAGCGCTGCTTTTGATGGACAAGGGTAGGGGTGAGACCAGGTCACTTTCTGGGATTGTTGTCACTGCAACAACCTTGCTGCCTGTATCCAACCCCTTTTATTTGCTCTGGCTGAGAAGAAGCCTTGGCAAGGATTTACCCAGAAAAAATCAAGAGCAATTGTTAATACCCATGTCTAGGACTGGCCACAGCCATTACAGCTGAAGAATTCCATGCCTGAGAACAAGGGTGGGCGAACAGTGGGATCACTTCCTTTTTTATTCTCCATATTCATCATATGGGCTTTTTTTTTTTTGTGGGTGGGGAAGGGGTGCTTTGAGTCACTTGGGGAGGATGGAGAAGACTCCTCTGGATGGTGCACATTCTATAACAGGTACCTAACCCCAGGGAAGTTAGGAAAGGCGTCCCTCAGGAGGTTGAGTTTAAGAACAGAAGGATGAATGAGATTATGTTAGTGGGAGGGGTAAAAGAGGCTATTCTGGGTAGTGGGAACAGCATGCAAAAACTCAAGGTAACAGCCTCAGAACTATCAAAGAATAATAAATAAAACATCTACTCTAAAAATTACAAAATATTGCTGAGATTAATTAAAGGAGATCTAAATGCATGGAAAGGTATATTATGTTCATGGATTGTAAGACTCAATATTGTTAATGTCTCCATTTCCCCTAAACTGATCTAAAGATTCCAGGCAATACCAAAAATCTCAGCAGCCTTTTTGTTTTTAAAAGAAACTGATAAGCCAATTAAAAAATTTATATGGAAAAACAATGGATTTAGAACAGCCAAAATAATCTGCAAAATAAAAAGTGAAATTGGAAGACAAACTACCTAATTTCAAGACTTACTATAAAGCTCCAATAATCAAACAGATGAATGGAACAGACCAGAGAATTCAGAAATAGACTCATACATATACATCTATCATTTTTCAACTGAGAATTCAGTTGAAAGTCAATTCAATGAGGAGGAAAGTTTTTTAAACAAATGGCACTGAAACAACTGTATATTCCTCAAAACTTACCTCTATAAGTGAATATTGATTTGAGATGAATCATAGACCTAAATGTAAAAAGCTAGAACCATAACGTTTCTATAAGAACACAGGAAGATTTTTATAATCTTAGGGTAGGTAAAGATTTATTAGAGAGGACACGGAAAATATTAACCATAAAAGAAAAATATAAATTATGCTTATTAAAAATTGAAACATTCATTATAAAAATGAGTAAGCAAGCCACAGACTGGGAAAAATAGTCTCAATACATTTATATGACAATGGACTCGTAGCCAGAATATATAATCAACAATAAAAAACCCCAAATTACCTAATTTTAAAAATGAGCAAAAGACTTGAGTAGACACTTTATAAATATGCTTAACATACTAGTTATCAGAGAAATGAAAATTAAAACCACAATGAGATACCATTTCACATCCACCAGAATGGTAAAAATTTAAAAAACTGACATCAAATGTTGGTGAGGATGTAGAGAACTAGACCCTTTATACGTTGCTGGTGGGAATATAAAACGGTACAACAACTTTGGAAAATTGTTTGGCAACTGACATTCATTTCTTCAATGACCCAGCAATTCTAATACTGGGTATTTATCCAAGAGAAATGAAAATATATGTCTACAAAAAGACTTGTACAAGCACATTCATAGACCTTATTCTTAATATCCTCAAAGTGAAAACAATCCAAATAAATACCAATAGGAGAATGGATAAACACATTTTGATATATTTATATAATGAAATACTACTTAGGAATAAGAAGAAAGCATTGATACACACAACGAAGTGGATATTTCTCAAAAAATACCATGTTGAGCAAAAGAAGCCAGACACAAAAGACTACATACTAAATGACTTCATGTATGTGAAGGACAAAAATAGGCAAAACAAATGTAGGGTGATAGAAATCAGAGAGTGGTTGCCTTTGGGGTGGGGGAAATTGAACTAAAAGCACATGAGAGAATTTTCTGGACTGACAGAAATATTCTATATCTTATTTCTGGTGGTGGTTCACGAGTATATATGGTTGTCAAAACTTCTCAAACTGAACACTTAAAATCTGCTATTTTATTGGCTGTAAATTTTTCCTCAATTGAAAAAGAAAGCCCTGGATAAAAGAGCATGGTGTGTTTATACGTGGAAATAACTAAGATACTCATGGCTGATGGTTAATTCTTTTCTTTAATTTTATCCCAGAAAGCAAGAGTTCAAACCCCCGTCCCCTTTATAAATTATTCCTGTATTTTAATCCACAGTGATGAAAGAGTTATTTATTAAAGCCCTTTCTCCTCATGATATGTGTCATACGGGGGGTTGAAAACATCAAAATCGATGAAATAAATCTCAGCTCAAGTGGAATAACCCAGGACACGTAAAAAATAATTAGCAGCATGTGAGAAAAGACCTGCCATCTGGTTTTAAAAACTTTGGCTGGTGGAATAAAGACAATTTGGGTGGAGAGAACTACTCAAATAAGCTTCCATACTCAACTCCTTCCACCTGCAATTTATACTCAGTACGTTTTACCAAAAAAATAAAAATAAAAAATGATTGGTATCTGAAAAACAAATCCTGTGACCATACATTATATTATGATGTAAAGAACTTAACTAATTCATGAACCTTTCTCTTGTACATAATTTACTTTTACAGGCAAGGCACTGTGTCTATTGAAACTCATCTTTGTATCCTTAGATGAATCTAGGTCAGGATCTTGAAAATAATGGATCTGCAACAATTATTTATTGACTTGAATTAATAAATCAATGTATTTACTGATTAGTTAGAATTTAAGTCCAAATTACATGTTCCTGTAATGGGAAATTTACTGAAATTGTTTAATATCTTCATATAAAATGTTTGAACCAGCAATGATCTTATTTGGTAATTTATGAGAAATATGTTTAAAAGGAGTATATGAAATGATATATAAGTCCAACTCACCCTGGCTTAAAAATATAAGCACACTGTAACTATCTGACTAGATTTTTGAAAAAATTATTTAAAAAGTACAATTGTTAAAAATATAAAAAACAAACAAACAAACCCCACTGAGTCTAGGTTTGGTCTCCACTTGAATGTCTAAATGATTTTAAGGCTGCAAGTACATTCTTTTGAACTGAACCCCACACTGGCAAGATCAGAAAAGCTGTGAACTGAGAAAGAAATCACTATTCCAGTAATGGAAACTCCTCTTGTGAGTATCACTCTGCTGGCAGCTGAGACTTCAGGGGATTCTCACTATGAAAACCAGCAGTCCTTTAATCACAATTACAAGAGCATTTGTGATGCTTTGCAGGCAGCCTTCCTCCAAGACTTTCCTGCTGTGTTCTTCCCTGAGCACAATAGATTCAAGATGGCTAATGCTGTTTCCTAGTTATGCCAAGACCCTCCTGAATGCCACTGGGCTTTCATCACAGAGATGGATGGCAAAACATCAAACGTGGAATATCTCATTCTAAATGGGGACTCCCACAATCATGTTATTTTTGGGAGAGCAGCTCTCTGGCTCCATGGACATCACTTGAATGGAGTAGCCACGTTCTTCTGCAGCTCTTGCTCGATCCAGATCCACCAGGAACATGCACTGTTTTCCTGAAATACAGTAAAATGGTAACATGAGACACGCTTCAGCTAACAGTGCAGCTTCAATTTGTTTAAGGGACTCTCTACAATGACAAAATCTACGAGTACTATGCAAAATGATGTTTGCCCCCAAGTTCTGTTCCGTCTCTTTCAATTTAATTCTTGATCAGTATGGACAGAAGACAATTACAAATATAGGACATTTCACAGATTTGTTTCTGCTAGTAATTTAAAGAATGTTAACCTTTTAAAATGTATTTATAAATAAATCTCAAATAAAAATTACAGATTCCATTTCCCACTTTGGTTAAAAATCCATTTTAACACTTTTCCTCTTCATGCCCTATGAAAATACATTATCTGCAATATTGCAAAAAAAAAAAAAAAAATCTGTCTTTAAGAATGTCTAAAATAACATCCAGACAAAGGGATACCTGAAAGACATATTACATTTTGCACATGGAGTTTTTAGAACAATGAAGAAATAACAGAAAAATATTTGAGAAAATTCTCGACTGTGTGCTGATTATTTCAGGTGGATGTGTAATGTTGAGTGTAATATAATCTTAATTTAATAGAGCTCCTGTACCCTTCTGAAATAGCGGTAATTCAATTTTCTTTCTAATCTTGGAAAACAAAAGAGGAAACTTGACTGGCAAGCAAAGCAGTTATTTTGTGTCCTTTGGCAAATGCAAACTTCTAATTCAAAGTAGTTAAGGAAAAAAAACTGATTTGGGCTTGAATATATTCAAAGCTAAGGTTTACTTTTACACTTTCAATTTCTTTAAATTCAATATATAAACGTTTTCATCTTCTTGGAAAAAGGTTACTGACTATGCAGAACTTCATTCGTTCCATTTTTTCCTCAATAATTACAATAATTCCTATACATTATTTTAAAATGATTTATTTGAATGACAGCAGAAATTGCTAAGCTAAAACAGCTTAAAGACGTAACTGAAATAGAAAAGTTCTTCTGTGGAAGACAGATGAATCCTCCCACAAAAACAGTGGAAGGTGAAATCAGTAGGTAAGAAATTGACAACGAAAGATTCAAATTTAAAATATGTTGTATGGACTTCCCTGGTGGCGCAGTGGTTGAGAGTCCGCCTGCCGATGCAGGGGACGCGGGTTCGTGCCCCGGTCCGGCAAGATCCCACATGCCGCGGAGCGGCTGGGCCCGTGAGCCATGGTCGCTGAGCCTGCACGTCCGGAGCCTGTGCTCCGCAATGGGAGAGGCCACAACAGTGAGAGGCCCGTGTACCGCAAAAAAAAAGAAAAAAAAAAAATATGTCGTACATTTCCCCTAAAAGGTCCCATGCCAAAAAGGATGAACTGCGATAGAAACGATATAAAAAGAGATGTCTAGGATTCTATTTAGGCTAAATGGCCCCCTCTTCATCAACAGCTGCATGGCTGACATTCTTTTTTTCCTTAAAATACTGTTCCTCCTTTAAGACATCTGTAAATGCTCCCCGCTCCACCCCACCTACCTTTCAATTTAAAATGAAACATTCTCTGTCAGAATAGGATGCTCTACATTCCTTCAGTACCCACTCTGGGTTTACACTGCAGCTCATTTACCCTTGGCTTTGACCCCAGTCCAGTTAATTTTTCCTTTTGCATTACGTAGAAGAGTCTCATGTTTTTACATGTTGAAGAAGTGTCTTCACAACTGAAAGTCAGTTGTTGGTAGTCTACCTTTCAGGGTCTGGGAAGCTTCCTAAAATGTTCACAGAACAAAAGTATGGTTCAAAGAATAGATGTAGACATTTCATGGGGTCTGTGACTTTGAACCTGACTTTCCCTCCCTTCATGCCAGCGATCTTGCCAAACGGTCCTCCTCTTCCACTCTAGCAATTTCCCTCCCAGCCACTCCCTTCTGGTTTGATGCCTAAACATCAACATATACACCCCCATCCATCACACCAATTATGCCTTCATTGACTCTAGTGGAGCTGTAGCAAATGTAACTTGATACACACACACACACACACACACACACACACACACGTAAATTATACCTCTCTCTCTATATAGATTCAACTGTGCATTCAACTACTCAAAATGTTGGGAATGGGAAAAAGAGGAGGAAGAGGGAAAGAGAATGAAAGAGGTTGCATGCAGGAAAGAGCAAGCTTCTTCCATATGTTTATGCTCCAGGGTGTAGAAAAAGAAGGAAATCACTTGTTCCTTCAGACTCACGTCTCAAATGCCTCACCAACTGTGATTATCTTGCTATGCTGACCTTGAGTTTACAGTTTAAAGATAACTATTTCTCATGCAACATGGTCCCTGAATGCAAGCTAATTACTACACCTGGTGCTGAGCCAAAGAAACAGCAATCTGTTTTCTGCTATATCATGATGGTCTCCAATGCAGGGCTTTTCTGAATAATTTTTAAGATTAGTTTTGACTTTATTTAATCATGTTAAGCCCTAATTTTGGAACCTAACCTTCCAGTGATGTGACTCTATCACTGGGGGTCATTGCAAAAATGGAGCTTTATGTCTGGAATCAAATAATTAGGGTTTACAGTATGGCTTCACCATCCACCAGCTGAAGGATCCTGGCCAAGCTCTCCCATCCATAAAATGTAAACAACAGCACATACTCCATAATTATTTTTATAAGAATTTATTGAGATCATGGGTGGAGGACATTTAGCTCAGAGCTTAAACGTGCAATAGCTGTTAGCTGCTATTATCCTTCCAAATGTGATTACTTTTTCTAAAGCAAAGTCTTGGATAAATGCATTACTTAAACTTGAAATGCTATTTTTCTTCCACGTTAGGTAATGTTTAATATTACAAATGTCAAATAAATTGGTCTATGATTAATAATATACGAGTATACTTTTTTCTGAAAAGAAAACATTATCATCCTTGTTTATACATTTTGTAATATATCAATTTTGGCATGCATAGCTGATTTTTCCATCTTTAATATTTTCTTCTATGGCTTTTGATAGATTCTTCAGTTTGTTTGTAACAATAAGATTTAACATAATAATTCTATTCAATGTACAAACACTGAAAATACATTGGAAAGTATTAATGTTGACAAAAATGGGACAAAATATTGTTATAGTTAGAGCCCTTTTCAAGACAGATTTTTTTTTTCTGGGAAAAACAAACTTTAGTGCCTTGTTGATAAATGGACAAAATAGAGGTTCCCTATTTTCCCGTATAGAGTTGGTCCATTGATTCCTAGGCATCTTGTACGTAATCTACTCAACAGCTGCTCTGTGAAAACACATACCTATGAGCCTTCGTTGGGGTGGAAGCTGGACAGCTGTCTGATCTGCAAATCTGCATAGGATCATGTGTTCCTAAAAGAAAAAGCAATAGACTGTAGCTTTATTTTAATCTGCTTCAAAATTAAAAAACAAAAAATGAACTCCTTTTTCTGGAACTCTACATTGTCTGATTGCATAAAGTGCTGCACAAATAGTATTTTTGAAAGAAGCACATTTTCAGAAAATGGTACTCAATAACTTTTTCTCCCTTCAAGTAGACTGTTCTTCAGATATAGTTCTTAAGAACAGATGCATGGAAGGGCCTCAGGGCTCCTTACCCAGCTGCTTTTAGCCAAAATATGCTTACAATTTTGTGGTTATAATGTGTTAAACTAAAAGACCTAAAAGTCACTTATATTTTCCTTTGAATAAAATTTGAGTCTCAGGAACATGGCTCCAAGAAGACATTCTAAGTGGCTTTGCCTCTACTACGAGAAGGAAAGGAAGTACTATAGAAGATCACTACTGTGGCCTCTGCAGTTCTCCCACATCCCCAGCAGGGTGCTGGCTCCTCTTCTGCTTGGCTGGACCCTTCCATTCCCTCCATCCCTTCAGAGGAGAGAAGGCTGGCCCACTCCCTCCTCCCACTCCAGAAGGCTGCAGGAGGTGCATTATTTGTGCTTTAAGACAGACTGTAAAGGGGGCTGGAGAGAATGGGAGGGAGATTATTGCTTCTGCTTAACAATTTTAGGAAAGATTAATTTAATGAAAAGAACAAGCCTTTAAAGGGACAGAGAGGTGATGAGTCTGCACTGCACTCTCATATCTACCTGCAAGTAGCCCAAGGTGAGTGATTACTCAGAGTTGAGATGACTGCACTGCTCCCGTGACAACTGTTCATTCAAAACAGCTGTAGTTTCCAAGTGTGTAAATGATCTCACCTGTCAGTTTAGCAAACAGTGTTGAACTCAGATCAATCATTTGTCTCCTTGGTCTTTTGTACATTCAACTTGAGGCCTACATCTTTTAAAAAGGTTATCATGATTACCTTATTAAATAAGTGATTTGCAGTGTTGGTTCTTTTTGAAGGGTTATTTTTGTCTCAACTTTTAAATAAGTTTATTCTGATTACCTTATTAAATAAGTGATTGTGTGATGTTGGTTCTTTTAAAAGGGTTACTTTTGTCTCAACTCTAAAAAAAAAAACTTCTTTAATGGCCACTATAAAATTTAGTGGCAATGGGTAGGATACTAATAAAATGATTCAAATGAATAACATTTACTAAGCTCCCATGAACTGGCATAAAGAGACTGAAGAATTTAGAATTATATAATTTGAAGAAAAGCATGCTCTTTGTCCTCATGTTTGTAAATTAAGGTTCACTTTAAGTAAAGGTAATGTCAAGGCAATCACAACCTCAGATGAGGTTTGTTTCCCTTGTCCTGATAAGTCTCATCATATTTTATCGGAATTATTTGTGTATGTGTTCTCCCCAGTAGAAGTTAAATTCTGAAAGGGGAAGGCACATAGTAGGTACTCAGTAAAGGCTTGCTGCCTAAATTGAACTATGGAGAAAAATACTTCCAAGGTGACTCTCAAGATATCCGGGCACTAGGTTCATTTAGTTCTGCCTGCCAGTCCACCCACCATGGTTAAGAAATACTGAGATACCATCTTTTTTTTTTTTTTTTTTTTTTGCAGTACGCGGGCTTCTCACTGTTGTGGCCTCTCCCATTGCGGAGCACAGGCTCCGGACGCGCAGGCTCAGCGGCCATGGCTCACGGGCCCAGCCGCTCCGCGGCATGTGGGATCTTCCCAGACCGGGGCACGAACCCGCGTCCCCTGCATCGGCAGGCGGACTCTCAACCACTGCACCACCAGGGAAGCCCTGAGATACCATCTTGCAATAGCATCCGAGAGGTTAAGACTTCTCTGTAGAGCATTTACACCTAAGACACTCAAAGGGCGGGTAGCCAAGCAGCTCTGGGGGTGTGGGAGAAAGAGGAGATAAAGATGAACTGAGGTACCAGGGAGTTTTACGCTCTCTGAAAGAGCCTGGGTGTCCCATCTCTCCCAACTCTAGAAAGTTTACAATTTTTTCCCCAGCCAGTGAGGCTGTGGCAGCCTACCTCCTCACTGCCCTAGGTTTTTCCCATATACCCTCTTAAGAGTTTGCTTTACCCAGCATCACTCAAGTACGGATTAAAAACAAAGGTCTAGTTTTTGGTTATTTATTTTTTGCTCAGACTGGTGACTCAAAACTATGTAATGTTCTGACTACCGCTGGAAGACAATTCTCTGTGGGTCTCTTGTGTTTCTTCACATCTTATAAGCAGAGGCACTGTCTCTGTTCCAGACCAGGGGCTGGCAACCCAAATCTAGCCTATGAACTGTTTTTGTATGGCTTGAAAGTTAAGAATGGCTTTTACATTTTTGAAGGGTTGTAAACCAATAAAAACAATGACAAGGACAATGTAGAGTATGTGGGAGATTTGCAAGTGGCTAGCAAAGCCTAAACTATTTACTATCTTACCTTTTACAGAAAAATTCACCTCTGTTCCAGATTATCTTTTCAAAGACATTTGTATAGTGAATGGCCTTGGAAGCTATACAGTGTCTCCCTCTAGAGAAAAGGGGAGGCATGCTTACTTAAAGACTACATCGTAAAACATTTGAGTTTCCTAAACTCAGGTTTCCTCCCCTATAATGCAACTCACTGTATATATGTAGGTGTCCGCTAGCCCTGTTTGTGCTGCCCTGTGGGAACTGGGCCTCAGAGAGTCAGTGTAAAAATGATGATAGTCTGGCTACTCCTACTGCTGTGAGCAATTCTATCCTTTGTCTCTGACTCAGGAGTTTCCTATCTTCTGCCAGCATCCATGAAACTGTGGCAGGCTAACTTGTTAGCTGGTGAGTCGGGTAAACTCTCGGACCTTTCACAAATCTTGTCAACTACTTGAAGATTAATCTTGATTTGCCAACAAGAAAAAAAATCCGTATTAGATGTTCATGAGTAATTCAAGTATAACTATAGATTGTATACTCCATTACAAATTTGAGAGGGAAAATAAAGAAGCAATGAAAAGTATGTGAGGAAAACATCTAGATCTTTTTAAAGTTACCTTGTATGATAAAGTTTTCTTGAATTGTTCACTGAAATAGAAAAGAGAAAAGAATTACTCATTTTATTTAAATACCAAAGATTAAGAGTAGAAATAGTCTTGAAGAAATTAAATTATAAACAAAAATATGTATTTTATCTGAAGAGTATATAATACTGTCCTGAACTAAAAACTACGCCAGTTTGAAATATCTTTACAAAAAGTATACCATCGGTATGTAATGAATTTTAAAGAATTTCTTTCAAAGTTTGTTTACACTATTAGAGCAGTATAACTTTTTTCTCTTCCCCACATGGGTGCACACAGATTCAGGCACTTTAAAAATGTAGGTTTTGGGCTTCCCTGGTGGCGCAGTGGTTGAGAGTCCGCCTGCCGATGCAGGGGACGCGGGCTCGTGCCCCGGTCCGGGAGGATCCCACATGCCGCGGAGCCGCTGAACGGCTGGGCCCGTGAGCCATGGCCGCTGAGCCTGCGCGTCCCGAGCCTGTGCTCCGCAACGGGAGGGGCCGCAGCAGTGAGAGGCCCGCATACCGTAAAAAAAAAAAAAAAAAAAAAAAAAAAAAATGTAGGTTTTATTGTTATTCAGATGCGGTGAGGCCAACAAATCAGGAGAGGACTGTCACTGAAAAGAAAGTTTGTTATTCAGAGTTCCCAAGAAGAGGGGGCAAACCATGTCATACAGGGTCACATGGGGAAGCACCAGGTTGATCAGGAGGCAGAGACAATGGGGTAAAACACGGTCAATAGTCTTTATTACGTATTCCAGGAATGGCAGGGCAGAATGATCAAGCTTAGGACTGGCCGGTTGGAACAATGTCAGTAGGTTCTGAAGCATAGGGGCTATCCTTAGTTGTCTGGCACCTGGCCCTAGGGTGATGAGGGCAAAGGGCTAGTGACCTGGGAGTTGTCCTCTAATGACAAAGGGGGCAAATGTCAGTAAATCTATAGAGATGTGAAAAAGTTGACAGTCCCTAAATTGAGGCTTTAAAATCAGTTAAGTGAGACTGCAGGCTGAACAACTCAAATTACTATTCTTAAGAATCTTTATAGTGCTAGACTTACAAATTTCTTGATGGGTTTAAACTACACATTTTATCTGTATAGATTTAGAATAAAATAAAGTTTCAAGTATTGAATAACCCTCAAATTATATTTTATTTTTTGCTTTTCCATAGATCCTTTGTTCTTCTCTCAACAGTTGCAAATTATAGGAAACAACAAAATAATGAAATAAAGAAAAAGAAGGCTATTATTTTTACTTTAAATTACTTAGAAGCTCTTAAGTACAAATTCAAATGGAAATTTCGAAGGTTTCTAAAAAGCAATGATGAAAATGATCAAGAAGTCTTTTTTGACACATGATAGGATAGACTTTCCAAAACTAGCATATTTAATCTCTCCTATAATTAAAATGATCAGCTGGATTCTCCGTAACTATAAGTCAGAGTGAAATGTCATAAACACCAAGAATGGCCCTCCACTAGGTTGAGTTAAAGTGGTGAGAATTAAAATGTCTCCCTTTTCTATGTGGGATAAGGAGGACTGTAAAAATGGTCATTGAGCTTGCAGGTTAACCACCACCACTTGCGGGCAGAATTTAAAACTACTACTGTTACTACTGTAGTTAGCAACAGCTCACATTTATGGAGTGCTTACTCTGTGCCACTTCTAAGTGATTAACATATATATTATTCAATTCTCATAAAAACCTGGAGGTAGTTACTATTATAATCCCCCTTTTGTAGATGAGAAAATGTAGGCAAAAAGAGTTTGAGTAGATTGCCTGAGGTGAAACAATTTACAAAAGCATGAGGAGTTGGACTTCCCTGGTAGCGCAGTGGTTGAGAGTCTGCCTGCCGATGCAGGGGACACGGGTTCGTGCCCCGGTCCGGGAAGATCCCACATGCCGCGGAGTGGCTGGGCCCGTGAGCCATGGTCGCTGAGCCTGTGCGTCCGGAGCCTGTGCTCCGCAGCGGGAGAGGCCACAACAGTGAGAGGCCCGCGTACCGCAAAAAAAAAAAAAAAGCATGAGGAGTCAGTACTTGGCATTCAGGTGGAATACTTCCAGGTCCTAAGCACTTAACCACTACACTCTACTGCCTCTCACAGGTGATGATTTCCATTTAGAAGTACACAGAGAAGTGCTGAAGCCGGCAGACTTCCAGTCAGCTGACTCCTGGATACACTCGCTTCCAAATTTCAGCAAGAGCTGGATTTAGGAGAAAAAAATCAAGGGCAGACATGGAGGAGATCCTCTCTTCCTTATACAGCTTATAAACAATACTTGCCATTGTGGAAAAAGGAAATGAGCTCAAAACTGAAACCTCCCTGCAACTTTATACCAAATGAGTTTTGTGTACCAATTTAATACCCATATTGGTGCCTTTGGCAGAATACAAGATTTCACCTTTTTGGAAAATTAAACTTTGAGGTGTTCTGAATGAAACCATAACAGCAAGGGCACGTGACAAAGGAAGCCCGTGTTTTGATGCACTGCTCAATCACCATGTCTGTTGCCACTCCACAAGCATGCAACGCCACCTGGAAAACAAAACCAGACCTCAGCACTAAGTTCTTTTTTAACTAAGAGTGCTACTTTGTGCCATTAAAAAAAAAAAAAAAACCTTTTGTGAGGACTGTTCCTTAAGAGGTTTCAAGTTACCAGAATATTATTTCATAGTAGTTTAAATAGTTCTCATTTGGACATACCAAAGGACTAATTAGCTATTCATATTAATTAAGAAAATTAAGCAAGAGGCTGCAAGATTACAAATGGAACATTTGTCATGAAGCACAGGATTCATTCAATGGAAAATCTGATGTCATGTTAAATATGGAGAATTCAATACGTATGCATGTCTAAACTAATGCTCTTGCTGACTGAAAATTCAGTTCAGCTGTAGCATTGCGGAAAGAACTCTACATTGGAATCAGAATTTCTACTCCAGAACTGCAATTGGCTGTGTGATCCTGGGCTGCTTAAAATTGAACTTCTTTGGGCCTCAGTCTCCTCAACCATAAACTATGGTTAATAATACTGACAATGCTGTTGCAAAGATTTAATAGAAGTGTATTTGAAAACAGTATTTCAAATGCTGTCTGAATAGACTCTAATCAGTGTTGTCTAAAACTGATCAAATCATATTTATGTAGCACCTGTTCATATTCATATAATTACAATTCTTAACACCGAATGATGAACTGTATGAAATATTTTTAACGGGTTTATCTAAAAAGGAAAAACATTACGGATTGAAGTCATGATTAGCACGTCAATAATTCATGAAAAGAAAAATAACTTTAAAATGATTTTAAAACATGTTTTTGGAACAAATCCCTTAAATATATCTATACTGTTTTACAATCTAAAGTAGACAATTGTGAAAATTATTAGACTAAATAAGGAAAACTAGAACCCTGAAAGAAAACCAGATGTAGGGATCTTGAAAGATGAAGCATTTTGTCAGAAAAATGCTCAGATCTCCATTTCATTCTGAACAGAGGCAAATTGTATTGGATAATAATTGTTCTTTCTAGACACAAATCTCTTAACTTCAGGGTAAGGAGGCACTTTTAGGGTAAAGACAAAGAGATTTTCTGGAAATTTCTGGATGTTAAGTATAAGTCAGATTCCCCTTTTGAACTGGAAAACCAAAAACAAAGTGGTACTGAGAAGAGGAAAGCAAGCTCTCTGCTCCCAACACTGTTCCTGAATTCTCCCCTCCTACCAGGCGTCCATCACCTCCATAGAAGTCAACAATCCCTATGGCTGCCGTCAACCTCCCTTCCTGCCCCACCGTGAAAAAAGAGCCTAGGCAGGCTGCCGTCCAGTGAAGGCAGCACCAACTACTGGAGAATTAAAGAATCTTGGTTTCTCATCTGCCCCTTTATTTAACCAGCTTTGCAGGGTGAAAATCGGGCTAGTTCTTATTTTCGTGAGTAGCTGGAGAAAACCTCATAGTAAAAATTATAGATGCATTTTTCCCTGGAGGGAGAGAGAAGAGACCCAACACTCACCTAGTGCCCTTTATGTGTTGGCAGCTATGCTGGGTGACGGTGTGCAGATCCTTCTGTGCTCATAACAGCCCTGAAAGATTTTATTATCTCCATCTGAGAAGTGAGGAAACTAAAGCTCGGGGAAATGAAGAATATGCTCACAACATAGCAGCTCCTGAAGGGTGGGAACCTGACCCAGAGCCTGAGCTCAAGTGTTAATCACATCAGGCTGCTTCCCCATGAAACTGTCTTAAAGAAAATTTTGACAATTTATTTTTATTAAATCTCCCTTTACTTAGGTTCACATTCCTTTTGCTACATGCTAAAGAGTGAGTTTATTTCCCTCACTTAAACAAAACAACTAATTCTAAGAACTATTTACATGATGGATTTTATTAGGTCTAAAAGGTTTATTGCATCACATGCTCCTAATTTCCATGCCATCAAACGCAGGTCAGAAAAAAACAGGCAAATAGGGCTTCCCTGGTGGCGCAGTGGTTGAGAGTCCGCCTGCCGAGGCAGGGGACAAGGGTTCGTGCCCCGGTCCGGCAAGATGCCACATGCCGCAGAGCGGCTGGGCCCGTGAGCCATGGCCGCTGAGCCTGCGCGTCTGGAGCCTGTGCTCCGCAACGGGAGAAGCCACAACAGTGAGAGGCCGGCGTAACACAAAACAAACAAACAAAAAACAGGCAAATAATGATATAGATCAATGAAACCATATGAATACAAAAATTTAACATGCAACAAAGGTGGCACTTCAAACCACTGGGGACAAGATGAACTTTTTAATAAGTGACGTTGGGTTAACCTGATAGCTGTGTAAAAAATAAAATTAGATCCTTTCCTCTCACCACACATAAATTTCAAATGGGTTAGAGATTTAACATGCAAAAACAAATTAACAGATAAAAAGACATAAGTAAATTTCTCCATAACCTAGGGGAGTGGGAAATAATTTCCTAACTATGTCTGAAAGTCCACATATAATAAGGGGTAAGGTTAATAAGTACATCAAAGTAAAAATGAAAAAAAAAGACCTTTCAAATGACAAAACCCAAAAATTATATGTAAAAAGACAAATGATAAAGAGAGAAAAAGATTTGCAATTTATAGCACAAAAGGTTAATATCCTTAATATATAACAAGCTTTTAAATATAAAGAAAAAGCCTAATAATCTCATAGTAAAATGGGCAAAAGATTTGGACAGTTCATGAACAATAGTATGCAAACAGGCCATAAACCAAAGTTGTTCCATATTGTTCAAAATAAGAGAAATAATTATTGAAATTATACTAAGATAATTATCTAATGATCACCTATTAGTGTGGCAAAAATCCTAAAATTTGATAACAGTCTATCAGCCAGACTGTAAGGAAACAGATACCATCATATATTGCTGGTGGGAATACAAAAATGTCACAACTCTTTGGAGGAAGAACTTAGCAATATTCAGCAAAATTATGTGTAATTCGTGCTTTCATTGTAATAAAATCTATCCAGTGGACACACTGACAAACATATAAAAAGATTTATTCACTGAAGTAATATTTGAAATAACAACAAAATGGAAACAAGCCAATTTCCCACTGACAGAGCACTGGTAGAATAAATGTAATGGAGTACTCTGCAGCTATAAAAAGGAATGAAGACTATACATGGCTATGGAGGATGCTATTGCATGAAAAATAACGTTTAAAAATTCTCAAAACTATTTTCAGTAATTATTGTTACTCTTTGTTGTTTTAGAACTCTAATGTGCATATTATGGGATAAAACAAGAAACATGCTATGTCATAAGGAAACAGAATTTTTTTTTAGCATAGAAGAAAATATAAGAGATAGACAAGTGAGGTTAGGTTAAAATCCCACAGCGCTGAATTTAAGTTGGAAGTATCAGTATGAACCCATGAAGGTTTTGTTTAATAAACAAACAAACAAATAAATAAATAAAAGGTATTGCCTAGTTCAGATGACTGAAAAGCCTAGAAACAAAGACCAAACCAGTAGCAATGACCATCCCGAGTACCTACACTGTGGTAAATAATAGCATCTGCTCTTAAAAGAATTTTGAGCTCCACGGAGACATAGCTGATGTCAGACATGAGGCAGGAAATACCCAAGATGAGCTGGAACGTCTTGTTATACTGAAAGCATGGATGCTATCAGATACCATTGAAGCCTTGTCAAAAACACTCAGGAGCCAATGGGAATATCTAAGCATCAATGAGAACTGTAACATCAATGGACTGAAGTATTTCAAATATTAAATTGGCGAGTCAATAATAATTATACCAAAAAAAAAAAAGCCTAACTGGTCACATCTGGCATAAAACCAATTCACTTTGAAAACTGGAAAATACAGAAAAATAATAAAGTTTTCTCTGGCCTTTCCTATGTGAACTGTACCTCAGTGTAACCAAATAGTTGATAAAGGAAAGTAAATGAGGCAGAATATTAAAATAGAATACTGTCAGCAATTTGCAATCCTTACTGAAATAATGAGCTGGGGCAATGACCATGAATGCTGCTCACATTATACAAGAGACAACCAGACATGGGTCTACTGATAGAACACACCACCACCTGTGATGTAGTCTTATCCCAAAAGTGAACCTGGATCTGATTATGTCTCTACAATCTAGACCTAAGTAACAATCTCTAGGCAATACAGGGAACAGGGTAGTACGTGAAACAAAACCAGGGGGATGAAATCAGCAAAATCCACACTGCAGGAAACTCTAAAGGACAAATGACATGGTTATGTAAACAAATAAATTGCAAAAAAAAGAGACAGGGATGGTATGGTAGGCAGAATGATCTCCTAAAGATGTTCACATCCTAATACCTGGAATCCGTCAACATGGCAAGAAAATTTTGCAGATGTAATTAAGATTAAGGACCTTAAAATAACAAGATTATTTTGGATTACATGGGTGGGCTCAATCTAATTATGTGAGGCCTTAAAAGTAAAGAACTTTTGGGCTTCCCTTGTGGCCCAGTGGTTGAGAATCAGCAGCTAATGCAGGGGACACGGGTTCGAGCCCTGGTCTGGGAGGATCTCACATGCCGTGGAGCAACTAGGCCCGTGAGCCACAACTACTGAGCCTGCGCATCTGGAGCCTGTGCTCCGCAACAAGAGAGGTGATAGTGAGAGGCCTGCGCACCGCCATGAAGAGTGGCCCCCACTTGCCACAACTAGAGAAAGCCCTCACACAGAAACGAAGACCCAACGCAGCAAAAATAAATTAATTAATAAACTCCTACCCCCAACATCTTCTTAAAAAAAAAAAAAAGTAACTTTCTCAGGCAGGAAACAAGAGATGAAATAGAAAGAAAAGTCAGAGAGAAGGACTTGACCCACCATTACTGGCTTTCATGGTGAAGGAGGCCATGAGACAGGGAGTGTGGGTAGCTGTAGAACCTGAGAACGACTCCCGTCTGACTCGGCAAGGGAACAGGAACCTTAGTCTTATAACTGTGTGGAGCTGAATTCTACCAACAACTTGAACAGTCCTGGGACCACTCCCTCAGAGACTTCAGATAAGAGCCGAACCAAGTCAACAGCTGATTTTGACCTAATGACACCTGGTGCAGACAAACTAGTTGAGTCCACCCGGATTTCTGACCTACAGAAATAATATAAGTTATTTTAAGATAACATTTGTTATATGTTGAGATAATATATGTTATTTTTAAGCTGCCAAATTTGTGGTAATTTGCTACAGCAGAAATAGAAAATGAATGCAGATGAAAACCTATAGCTATTAAGCCTTAAGATTCACATCAACCATTTCCATTTTTGTATCTTATTTCAATCCTTAGTAAAATAAATACACGAAAAAAAAATCATGAGACAAGTGGCATGGAGAGCTTCTGCAGCAACATGAAGTTGAGTGATTTTGTTGAGGAATTTGTTATTCTTTCTTATTGATCATTAAAGGTCTATAATTATTAATAGTTCTAGAAACTGCACAATTCATTGATTCATTAATCGGTTCATTCATTAATTCACTCAGCAATCACTGGGCATTTCCTATATATCAGTATTATGGTAGTGGCTTGGAATACAAAGGTCAAAACTATGATCCCTTTCTGATGCTCTGTCAACAGTGACAACTTAATCCAAATCACGTAATACATTAATTAACTCAAGTACAAATTGCATAGGTTTAAGCAACTCACAAAGTTCTGGTTATTTCATGTGCTAACATGTGTGACTCACAGGGGATACAAAGAAGAGTAAAACACTACACACCAACAGCATCCAAGTAGTACCCAAACCTGTATTATACAAAACAGAATGCATTAAGTGCCATTAAAAGTACAAACAGAAACATCAAAGGAGGGAGTGGGATATTCAGATGGGGAAAAATCAGGGATGGTGAACTGGAGGAGGTGGTGTTTGAGGAGGGCCTTGTAGGGTAGAAAGGAATTCCGAAAGCAAAGGAGCAAGAAGCACAGCAGCAAACAGCAGAAAGCACATTCCTGAAGCATGGAGTGACACTGATAATAATGCTAATAATAATAAAATAGATTTGAGTAATGCTAAGTGCTTATTCTAACTGCTTTACATGGATTTACTTGTTTAATGCACAACCCTATGAAGTAGGTACTATATATATTTATTCATTTTTTCTACCTATTTTATTGTGGTAGAAAAACAGAGAACATAAAATTTACCATCTTAACCATTGTAAGTGTACAGCCCAATAGTGTTAAGTATATTCACATCATTGTGAAACAGACCTTCAGAATGTTTTCATCTTGCAAAACTGAAACTCTATACCCATTGAACAACAACTTCCCTTTTCTCCCTCACTCCCTCCAGCCCCTGGTAACCACTATTCTACTTTCTGTTTCTATGCATGTGACCACCTTAGATACTTCATATAATGGAATCATATAGTATTTGGCTTTTTGTGACTGGCTTATTTCATTTGGTATAATGTCCTCAAGTCTCATCCATGTTGTAGCATTTGATAGGACTTCTTAATAATATTCCATTGTATACACTCATCCCTTCATATCTGCAGGTCTCACATCTGCAGATCAGTCAACCTCGAACTGAAAATATTAAAAAAAAATTCCGGAAAGTTCCCAAAAAGCAAAACTTCAATTTGCCATGCACCAGCCACTATTTACATACCATTTACATTGTACCTACAACTATTTACATAACATTTACCTTCTATTAGGTATTATAAGTAATCTAGAGATTATTTAAGGTATCAATATATGAAAGAATGTGTGTAGGTTATATGCAGATGCTATGCCATTTTTTATAAGGGACTTGAGCATCCTCGGACTTTGGTATATGAGGGGGTCCTGAAACCAATCCCCCATGGATACCAAGGGACAACTGTATATATATGTACCACATTTTGTTTACCTATTCACCCATCCATGGACATTTTGGTTGCTTCCACCTCAGCTATTGTGAACACTGCTGCTATGAACATGGGTGTACAAATATCTTAAAGTAGGTACTGTTTTAACATGAGGAAATTGAAGCCCAGAGAGGTCAAGTAACTTGTTCCAGATGACACACAAATTAAGGACCCCAACTCAGATAGTTTGGAGTCTTCCAGCCTAGATAACTACTCTATACAAATACAGTAGTCCCCCCTTAGCCACAGGGGATATGTTCTAAGACCCCCAGTGGATGCCTGAAACCAGGGATAGTACTGAACTCTATAAATACTGTTAACCCTTAACCAATGCGGAGTTTAGGGGCTTTGACCTCTCCCCCCTATCCCCTACCCCACGCAGCCAAAAATCTAACTAAAGCTTTAGAGTTGGCCCTCATTATCCATGGTTCTGCACCTGTGGATTCAACCAACCACAGCTCATGTAGTACAGTAGTATATATTTACTGAAAAAAATAAGTGGACCCATGCAGTCCAAACCCATGTAGTTCAAGGGTCAATCAACTATACTATGCTTGTTCCTATGCTGGGGGTGTGGGTGGTGGCTGGCAGGGGGAGAGGGTATACAGCATGGAAACCCTGGACAAAGGGGTGATTCATGTCCTGGGCTGGTTGGAGGAGAGTGTATAATTTCAAACTTATGAATTGTTTCTTTTTTGGAATTTTCCATTTAATATTTTCGGACCATGACAGACCAAAGGTAACTGAAACAGAGGAAAGCAAAAGCACAGATATGGGCGGACTATTGTATACTTCCTCTCATTTTATTCATCACATTGGTCCTACTATCTTCTGGAATTACAACACCATAGGGGACTAGCATGTATGCAGTGTCTGCTAGATGTCAAGATCTTTACATAGATTTTTTTCTTGATTTAATCATTTAATTCTTTTAAAAAAAAATTAATACTTTAAATAGCTCTTATTATCTCTTGTAATCACATGACAAGATCACCTAGCCAGCAAATATTCCAGATGAACTCTGAATCCAGGTCTGACTCCAAAGCTCACAGGTTTTCCATTACACCATGCTATGCCTTCTCTGACCAACATACTTGGAGCTGGAAGGAACCTTAGAGACCATCTTTTTTAACGAAGAATTTCTGGGTATCACTCTTAGGTTCACCACTGATTTAAGAGAAGAAGGAAGGGTATATGTGCTGGTTACACATAAAGGAAGTGACAAAGAAAGGAAAGGATGAAGAGAAATACATCTAAATTTTTTTCTTAAACCATTCCTATCTACAGAAACTGGTATGAAATCTAATTTCTAATTACATTTAAAGCATCTGACCCAGAGAGTTTGTAATATAATATACAATGGAGAGATAGATTTATTAATATACACACTGATAGATCTGACAACTGTAGAAAGAGTATCAAAACATAAACTGTGAGTATCTAATAAAGGTTAATGTGCTGGGGGAAAAACAACCATATTTAATCAATGGTTCGCTGACAACATAGCAAACAAGTGTTTCACTGACTGACTCCCCAAAATTCAGTATTGTAGTTCTCTGTACATACACTGAATTCTAATAAAGGATAAAAATTGAATTGTAAACTTATCTATTGGCCAAGGTAATTCATATTCCAAAGTAAATGTAAATATTTTTGATCCAAATAAATGCTGCAGAATTCACGGACTATAAATTAAGGACCTTTCCTTCACATTTCTATTTCAATTAATCTATATGTCATAAAAGTTTTAACTATAACACATCTTATGATGTAAGCCAATGAAACATAACCGAACAGCCAGGAAACCTCAATCCATGTATCCTTGCTATATGTGGTGGTAAATAAACAAAATTAATCATCACTCACTCTCAGAATGTCTTTCAACTGGCAGCTTCTAAAAAACAAGGCAAGATTCTAGACAAACTGATTGATTCTTCTCTAAGAAAATATATGTTGAGAAAGATACCCATATAGTCTAAGAACATATATGTTGGTAAAGATACACATATAGTCTAAGAACATATATGTTGGTAAAGAGTGTGTATTGCTTTTTAATGTAAGACATATTTTGACAGATAGTAAGACTATGCCTTATTCATACTCCCAAAACTAAGCTTGTGCTAGATGTATTTGTGACTGTACTAGGCATCCTGTCCTTGGGGGGTTTTTGTTTTACTTTTTAAAGATTCATTTAACATTTATTAGCCTTTTCCTAGTCCAAACCATGCATACAGGTGTTGTTATTCCCCATTTTACAAAAAGGCCAAGTGGCTGGTCCAAGGTCACAAATGATGAAGACAAGATTTAAATTCAATTTCTCTGACACCAAAAGTTATTCTAATTCTCTATGTTTCCATTTACTCCTTTCTTTAGATGTGGGGAGTGAACAGGAAGTCAATGACTGGATTCTAGTCCCAGCTCTCACATTAACTTCCTATGTTCCTGTTCCCCAGGTGGAGCTTCAACTTTTATATTTACAAAATGAGAAGGTTGAACTGAATGACCTCTAAATTTGCCCCAACCCAATCATGCTCTGAGCCTTTGCTTCTCAAAGAAGGATTCTTAACCAGATATCTTAGAAGCAAGCTTGGTCCCGGTTGTGCGCTTCTGTTGCTCCTCTTTAAAAACTTTCACGCAATTATGTTATAGGTAATTGGCTTTAAAATTCAAATAATGCCAAAAGCCACGTAATGACTCAAATAATGCTAAAAGGCATGTAATGACAAAAAGAGTTCCTTGTTCCGTACACACTTCTCTACCCCGAAAGAAAATCTGGTGACCAAAGCTAATGCTTTTCAACTCATTGGTTTTCTTTCCTGAAATCCACCTCTGTTTTTCTATATAATCAATGTATACTGCTCTTTCAAATCAAAACTACCTGTGCCGTACTTTTTTTTTTTTTTTTTAACATCCAAGACTTTTCCTGCACAGAAGTTCTGTAAAATGCTCTATGGTAAAATTTTCCACTGTGTGAAAACTGTCAAATAATTGGCCAGCTCCATTTTTTTTTTCCTGAAGACATCTTTCCTGGGCCTCCTGACCTTTTATTAAAACATGGACTCACTGCTTTCTGTGTCTGCTACCTAGCTCTGTCTGGTCCTGTGACTTCCCTTTGCCATCATACCAAGAACTCTCTTCACCCACTCTTGATTAGATACCACTTACTCCTTTTTATTATCTACTCTCTTATTTTATTTTTATTTTAAATTTATTTAGTTATTTTTGGCTGCATTGGGTCTTTGTTGCTGCATGCGGGCTTTCTCTAATTGCAGCAAGTGGGGGCTACTCTTCCTTGCAGTGTGCAGGTCTTTCATTGCGGTGGCTTCTCTTGTTGCGGAGCACCGACTCTAGGCACATGGGCTTCAGTAGTTGTGGTGTGTGGGCTCAGTAGTTGTGGCGCACGGACTCTAGAGCACAGGCTCAGTATCTGTGGCGCATGGGCTTAGTTGCTCCACAGCATGTGGGATCTTCCTGGACCAGGGCTCGAACCCGTGTCCCCTGCATTGGCAGGCGGATTCTTAACCACTGTGCCACCAGGGAAGCCCTACTCTCTTATTTTAGTGAAGCACATCTTTTTTTTTTTTTGCGGTACGCGGGCCTCTCACTGTTGTGGCCTCTCCCGTTGCGGAGCACAGGCTCCGGACGCGCAGGCTCAGCGGCCATGGCTCACGGGCCTAGCCACTCCGCGGCATGTGGGATGTTCCCGGATCGGGGCACGAACCCGTGTCCCCTGCATCGGCAGGCAGACTCTCAACCACTGCACCACCAGGGAAGCCCCTAGGTCATTTTTTAAGCAGGCTTTTTCAGTCAAGAGAAACACATCCTGACACATTTTCTTATATTAGTTTTTTGATATTTTCCTCCCCACCATTTTATCTGTTTTCTCTTTCTGGTTCTCCTATTATTGAGAATATTGAGGTATTGGATTCATGGACTAAATCTCTATTTGAAAAAAAAAATGCTTCTTTCAGCTCCTATCTCTATGTCTTTTTTTTTTTTTGTCCTGTTTTTTTCAGATGATGTCCTACACTTCATCTTTTAGATTTTCTTCTTGCTTTTTATTTTGGCTAACATGTGTTTATAAGTTCTTTCTTGTTCTCTGATGGTTCTTGTTCTCTGATAGTTTTTCTTTTTCATTCTATCCCTGTTTCATTAATGCAATATCTTTTCTGATCTCTCTTTTCGTTGTGTTTGTTGCTTTGGTCTCTTCTATTTTGGAAGTTTTCCACGTTTTGTTATTCCTTGGCTGTCAGTTCATATAAGAGTGAATCACTAAAAAGTTGATTGGAAGTCTGAATGAAAGGCTTGAAGGTGCGCTTCTATTTTGGAAGTTTTCTATTTTGGAAGTTTTCCACGTTTTGATATTCCTTGGCTGTCATTTCATATAAGAGTGAATCATTAAAAAGTTGATCAGAAGTCTGAATGAAAGGCTTGAAGGTGGGCCTCCTTAGTGATTGGGTGGCCAGCTGGCTTTTTTTTTTTTTTTTTTTTTAATTACAGCTATAGTATTTTCTCTGGGGATAGTTCTGATTCTGTACAGGAGGCTCTTTTAATCTCTGATTGAGGAGATGATTCTAGATTCTGAACGAATTTTGGAATTAAGGGCACTTAGTTCTTATTTTTGGTGTCACATCATTCTTGCCCTTCTCTCCCTATACTTGGAGTCTCTTATACTTTTCTCATAGAATAAACTTCCAGTCTCCTGCAGGAGTTGGGGGAAATAGTTACTTGCCTACACAAGGTGGTGGTGGGAATCTGGGTCTCTAAATAAAATTTTTAATTAAACATGATTCCAGCTGCTTCTTATACCCTTCCTCTGTGGTTTCTGGTATCCTGAATTCCTGAAATTTTCTGGGATTCTGTGAGAGCAAAGTGACTTGCTTCCTGATAGCCCTCTTGACCCTCCCTCTCCCCATGCGTTTAAGTTTGATTTTCCTCTTCTCTACTAATTTTTTCTTCAGTCTGCTTTCTATCTTCAAATATTGTAGTTCAAGTTATAGAATCTCGAACATTGTTTCATTAAGGATGGAGTATGATTTTTCTGGTTCTTGTTCTCTTTGTTATTTGGGGGTCTGATCTCTCTTGGGGAGAAGGGGGTTGCAATACCTCTATCTGCCACCTTCACCTGGAAAGTCCTTTATTGCCTTAATGAATTTTTAAAAATTGTGTTTGCAGAATATATAATTTCTCAAGTTCCTTTCCCTTTAAAACAAGGATTACATAAATCATTCATCAGAAGTGTTACTGAATTACATTCTATAATTGTATATGCTTCTTCTAATTGTATACTAACATACATAACTAGAAATGAGCTTGTAATTAAGCACTCAGTACTGATGAATCATAAACAATCATATTAAAAATTGTTTTGGTTAAAAAAAAGTAAATACAGATAACTCAAAAATGAACTGTTTAGAGATTTTGATATATATTGGTAAATAGAAAATATTCACCAATACTGTTAGAAATCAATCACCTGTTTGAGATGACTCTATGTTACTATTGAAATTACCCAACTAAAACATTTCAGTGGGCAAGCTGTTCAGCACTGACACAGTTTTTGTTTCTCAATGCAAAGTGTGTTTTTCCATAGTCATGGTCCTTTCCGTAATACTGTTTGACAACAAGGTTTTTGTTATACTGTTTGAGAGCATAGGTATTACTACACATAATAAATTAGGTCTTAAAAAGTAAAATCTTATAAAGTAAGTTTTCACAACAAGGAAGATTATTTGTATTGCACTAGACAAGAAGGTGATAACAGACTTCTTAAAAAAATAGCCTTAAAAAGTCCACTTTTAAAGCAATCTTTTCTAAGTTGCCCTTTAAGGGTATGATAATTGATATATATTGTTTTAGTTTGGGCTGCTCTTAAAAAACTATCATAGGGCTTCCCTGGTGGCGCAGTGGTTGGGAGTCCGCCTGCCGGTGCAGGGGACGCGGGTTCGTGCCCCGGTCCGTGAGGATCCCACGTGCCGCGGAGCGGCTGGGCCCGTGAGCCATGGCCGCTGGGCCTGCGCGTCCGGAGCCTGTGCTCCGCAGCAGGAGAGGCCACAGCAGTGAGAGGCCCGCGTACCGCAAAAAAAAAAAAAAAAAAAAAAAAAAACTATCATAAACTTGGTGGTTTAAACAGCAAATATTCTTCTTAGATCTGGAGGCTGGGAAGTCCAAGATCAAGGTGCTGGCAGATCTGATGTCTAGTGAGGACTCCCTTCCTGGTTTGCAGATGGCTGTCTTCTCACTGTATCATCATGTGGTGGAGAGCTAAGAGGGGGCACAAGCTCTTTTCTTATAAGGGCACTAATTCCACTCAGAGAGCACCACCCTTATGACCCAATTACCTCCCAAAGTTCCCACCTTCTAATACCATCAAATGAGGGGTTAAGGAATTCAACACATGAATTTTTTGGTGGTGGAGGTGGGGCACAAACTTTCAGTCCATAACACATACTCAATTCAGGGTCATACAGCTGCATACATTTAAACTGGAAGGAAAAAAAAAACCTTCTCAGATGTTTCTCAATTTTGAAAGGAGTTTTGTATTTAAAAACAAAACAAAAAGGTATTTCTATGATAATCAAATACTTGTTTTAAAAGAAATTATATATACATATATAATTATATACGTATGTTACGTATCTTATATGTTCAGAATTCTTTTAGATATCTTATAGTAATCCTTAGGGTCCTATTAGCCTTTCTTGGCTAAATAAGCTAGGTATCTATCTATAAAATATTAAGCACATATATTTATTTCTTCTATTTTTACGGCTTACATGATTTGAATATAAAATGGTAACGTTAAATATGGAATATTTTGAAAATTTTGAATAAAGAAAAATATTATTACCTAGTATATAGAGATAGCCACCTTAAAAAAATACATATTAGCATAATTTACTCTCATCCTTTTTAAGCAGTTTTCACATGGCTGAGATCACACTGCGCAGAGTAAAAACAGGACCAATTTTTTCAGTACTTCCTAAATGCTAGGCTACTTGCTAAGTGGTTCATGCACATTGTATCAACATCCCATGAGCCAGATATGTTATGTCCATGTCATAGATGAAAAAACTGAGGATTGAGGATGAGGCCATACAACTAGTAAGTGGCCAAGCTGAGACTTTAGCACAAGTTAAATTCAATGTTAAAATGCATACTCTTAACCATTATATTTATATAAATTTCTCTGTTTACCATTGTAACTAACATTTCATGTCATTAACAAATCATTACAAATATCATGTAAATGAAAAATTTCAAAGCTCCCATATGATTAGGCCCCCTTCACTGAAGCCTTACAGTCAATAATATTTTAAAAGCCTTACAGTAATAATATTTTAAAAATCTTTGCAAACGTTAAGAGCAAGAACGGAATATCATTGTTGTTCAAGTTGAAATGCATCTGGTTATTAGAGACTTTGAACGTTATTTATAAGCTTATTGGACATATAAAGAAATATATTTCTCAAGTAAGCACAACGTAAATCAGAAACTACAAAATGCTCTTTGGAACAGACACTGTATTACCTCATTGATTCTGGTTACATGGGGGAGGCACAGCCCTTGGGGGTAATGGAAGACCTTGTTTAAAGACCTGAAAATATTTAGATTTGTTCTCTTCCATTATTTCAAGTCACACTAGTTTATCAACATTAGTAAATCTATTCATTTTTGCCTGATATAGGTTGTTGTATTAATGGAGATAAGAATAATAATTAGTATTTCAATTCTCATGTATAATTGATTTGTTTTAAATTCTGCAAGATAGTCGGTTCGAAGACTTTAAAATTCTCCCCTTAAAATCTTGTTTACATCATTAACTTTTATGTCTAAAGAAAAACAGTAGAAGAAAAAGGCATTTACTGAGCAAAGATAAATGCCAACTAAACCCTTATTTGAAATACCACAAAATTGTGAATTAATGGAGTTTTCTTGCATTTCTGATACCTGTTATTCTGATTTCCTCTCTAGTTACAGTATTTTCATTGGAATCTATTTAATACAAGAGTTAGAGCCACTGGTGCATTTAGTTTATCTAGTGACAATACTTCAATTATCATCCTAGGCAAATTATATTCTTTTTTTAATAAATTTATTTATTTTATTTTACTTATTTTTGGCTGCGCTGGGTCTTCGTTGCTGAGCACAGGCTTTCTCTAGTTGTGGCGAGCGGCGCTACTCTTCGTTGCCGTGCACAGGCTTCTCATTGCAGTGGCTTCTCCTTGCAGAGCACGGGCTCTAGGCACGCAAGCTTCAGTAGTTGCGGCATGTGGGCTCAGCAGTTGTGGCTCTCGGGTTCTAGAGCGCAGGCTCAGTCGTTGTGGTGCACGGGCTTAGTTGCTCCACAGAATGTGGGATCTTCCCGGACCGGGGCTCGAACCCGTGCCCCCCAAGTTGGCATGTGGATTCTTAACCACTGCACCACCAGGGAAGCCCGCAAATTATATTCTTGAGAGTAAATCTAATTTTGGTTTAATCCTCCAAGTAATTTTAATTCATTTTCCATATATCTTGACAAAGTAATTATGAAAAAAAAACCAATTATGGATACATTACTATGATATTTGGGAAAAATATCACTTCCCAAAAGACATATGCATTGTTAGTTGGTGTTAGTGAATTATATGACCTTGAAAGTTACAAGACTATGCCAGAATGATTTATCAACTTTAAATCACAGAAGGGTAAAGAGATGTAAGGCTGATAGGCCAGGAATTTTGTGATTTGAGAGGTGAGTAAATAGGCAGCAATATCTTGCTACCTTATACATTCTGCCTGGTGTACTGGTAACATGGGCATTGGTTTAATGGCTTGTTTTGTGGGAGAAGCTTTATCCTCTACCTCATCATTTATGTAAAATTTAAGCAACATATAAATATATATTTAATTTGAATTTGCTGTATCAGATGTCTTTATTTTCCTGAATAACCTTATTAACAGTTTTCTTAAAAGTTTACTTCTCTTTCTATAAGCTTGGCTTCAGATAACCAATCTATATTATATCTACAAAGGAAACAAACTGTATACTTTTTTTTTTTTTTTTTTTAACATCTTTATTGGGGTATAATTGCTTTACAATGGTGTGTTAGTTTCTGATTTATAACAAAGTGAATCAGCTATACATATACATGTGCTCCCATGTGTCTTCCCTCCTGCATCTCCCTCCCTCCCACTCTCCCCCTCCCACCCCTCCAGGCTGTCCCAAAGCCCCGAGCTAATATCCCTGTGCCTTGCGGCTGCTTCCCCCCAGCTATCCACCCCACCACGTTTGTTAGTGTGTATATGTCCATGACTCTCTCTCGCCCTGTCAAAACTCACCCTTCCCCCTCCCCATATCCCCAAGTCCGCTCTCCAGTAGGTCTGCGCCTCCATTCCTGTCTTATCCCTAGGTTCTTCATGACATTTTTTCCCCTCAAATTCCATATATATGTGTTAGCATACGGTATCTGTCTTTGTCTTTCTGACTTACTTCACTCTGTATGACAGACTCTAGGTCCATCCATCTCATTACAAATATCTCAATTTCATTTCTTTTTAAGGCTGAGTAATATTCCATTGTGTATATGTGCCACATCTTCTTTATCCATTCGTCCGATGATGGGCGCTTAGGTTCTTTCCATCTCCGGGCTATTGTAAATAGAGCTGCAATGAACATTTTGGTACATGACTCCTTTTGAATTTTGGTTTTCTCAGGGTATATGCCCAGTAGTGGGATTGCTGGGTCATATGGTAATTCTATTTGTAGTTTTTTAAGGAACCTCCATACTGTTCTCCATAGTGGCTGAACCAATTCACATTCCCACCAGCAGTGCAAGAGTGTCCCCTTTTCTCCACACCCTCTCCAGCATTTATTGTTTCTAGATTTTTTGATGATGGCCATTCTGACTGGTGTGAGATGATATCTCATTGTAGTTTTGATTTGCATTTCTCTAATGATTAATGAGGTTGAGCATTCTTTCATGTGTTTGTTGGCATTCTGTATATCTTCTTTGGAGAAATGTCTGTTTAGGTCTTCTGCCCATTTTTGGATGGGGTTGTTTGTTTTTTTGTTATTGAGCTGCATGAGCTGCTTGTAAATTTTGGAGATTAATCCTTTGTCAGTTGCTTCATTTGCAAATATTTTCTCCCATTCTGAGGGTTGTCTTTTGGTCTTGATTATGGTTTCCTTTGCTGTGCAAAAGCTTTGAAGTTTCATTAGGTCCCATTTGTTTATTTTTGTTTTTATTTCCATTACTCTAGGAGGTGGGTCAGAAAGGATCTTGCTGTGATTTATGTCATAGAGTGTTCTTCCTATGTTTTCCTCTAAGAGTTTGATAGTTTCTGGCCTTACATTTAGGTCTTTAATCCATTTTGAGCTTATTTTTGTGTATGGTGTTAGGGAGTGATCTAATCTCATACTTTTACATGTACCTGTCCAGTTTTCCCAGCACCATTTATTGAAGAGGCTGTCCTTTCTCCACTGTACATTCCTGCCTCCTTTATCAAAGATAAGGTGTCCATATGTGCATGGGTTTATCTCTGGGCTTTCTATCCTGTTCCACTGATCTATCTTTCTGTTTTTGTGCCAGTACCATACTGTCTTGATTACTGTTGCTTTGTAGTATAGTCTGAAGTCAGGGAGCCTGATTCCTCCAGCTCCTTTTTTCGTTCTCAAAATTGCTTTGGCTATTCGGGGTCTTTTGTGTTTCCATACAAATTGCGAAATTTTTTGTTCTAGTTCTGTGAAAAATGCCAGTGGTAGTTTAATAGGGATTGCATTGAATCTGTAGATTGCTTTGGGTAGTAGAGTCATTTTCACAATGTTGATTCTTCCCATCCAAGAACATGGTATATCTCTCCATCTATTTGTATCATCTTTAATTTCTTTCATCAGTGTCTTATAATTTTCTGCATACAGGTCTTTCGTATCCTTAGGTAGGTTTATTCCTAGATATTTTATTCGTTTTGTTGCAATGGTAAATGGGAGTGTTTTCTTGATTTCACTTTCAGATTTTTCATCATTAGTATATAGGAATGCCAGAGATTTCTGTGCATTAATTTTGTATCCTGCTACTTTACCAAATTCATTGATTAGCTCTAGTAGTTTTCTGGTAGCATCTTTAGGATTCTCTATGTATAGTATCATGTCATCTGCAAACAGTGACAGCTTTACTTCTTCTTTTCCGATGTGGATTCCTTTTATTTCCTTTTCTTCTCTGATTGCTGTGGCTAAAACTTCCAAAACTATGTTGAATAAGAGTGGTGAGAGTGGGCAACCTTGTCTTGTTCCTGATCTTAGTGGAAATGCTTTCAGTTTTTCACCATTGAGGATGATGTTTGCTGTGGGCTTGTCATATATGGCCTTTATTATGTTGAGGAAAGTTCCCTCTATGCCCACTTTCTGGAGGGTTTTTATCATAAATGGGTGTTGAATTTTGTCAAAAGCTTTCTCTGCATCTATTGAGATGATCATATGGTTTTTCTCCTTCAATTTGTTAATATGGTTTATCACATTGATAGATTTGCGTATATTGAAGAATCCTTGCATTCCTGGAATAAACCCCACTTGATCATGGTGTATGATCCTTTTAATGTGCTGTTGGATTCTGTTTGCTAGTATTTTGTTGAGGATTTTTGCATCTATGTTCATCAGTGATATTGGCCTGTAGTTTTCTTTCTTTGTGACATCCTTGTCTGGTTTTGGTATCAAGGTGATGGTGGCCTCGTAGAAGGAATTTGGGAGTGTTCCTCCCTCTGCTATATTTTGGAAGAGTTCGAGAAGGATAGGTGTTAGCTCTTCTCTAAACGTTTGATAGAATTCACCTGTGAAGCCATCTGGTCCTGGGCTTTTGTTTGTTGGAAGATTTTTAATCACACTTTCAATTTCAGTGCTTGTGATTGGTCTGTTCATATTTTCTATTTCTTCCTGATTCAGTCTTGGCAGGTTGTGCATTTCTAAGAATTTGTCCATTTCTTCCAGATTGTCCATTTTATTGGCATAGAGTTGCTTGTAGTAATCTCTCATGATTTTTTTTATTTCATTTGAGACTGTGTTGGAAATTTACATGGTGTTTCTTCTCTCTTGAAACATCTCTCACGCTGTCACCGGGTCCCCGCAGCCAGCGTCGCTTCGCGCTCCCTCCGGGTCGCTGCTACCGGCGCCACGGCGGTCCTACCGCTACCGCCGCCGCCGCCGCTCCGGCTGGCTTACACGCCTGACTCTGGGCCCAAACTGTATACTTTTTAGGCTATAAAAATAACAATAAACCCCACAAATTTGCAGTAGTTGGTATTTAAGAAATGAATTTCATTGGACAAAAATTGTAAGTACTACAAAAGGTCTGAACTTCTGAGACTGGACAAGAATTCCACCTAGACAAGCCCACTGTATATGTTATATGAACATATACAGTTGGGAATGCAAATTAGCACAACCTACCTAGAAAGTGATTAGGCAAAGGTATCAAAACTCTTAAGTGATGCATAAGATACACATAATAGTAACAATTACATTATAATAACAACAAAAAAGAAATATGATTAATGAGTAAAGTATTTTTGACAATTTCAGGTAAAGCAGGACCTATGTAGTATGACCTCAACAATGTTAACATTTGTGTAAACGTGCATTTGTTTGTGTGCATAAATACATAAAGACTAAAGGGTTTTGACAGTATTTATCTCTCACTAGCAGAAATACTGGTGACTCTTCTTTATATTATTATGTAGTTTTCTATATTAAGCACTTAGTCCTATAAAAATAAGCAAAAATTATTTAAAACAGATACAAGAGCAGCAGCAATGTTAACATCTTAATGAAACTCAAATTCCACCAGAGCATACAACCCTGGGTTTAAGTGAACTGGCAGAATCACTTTATCTTCGGTCTTTTTAGTAGTATCAAACAGTAACAATTTGATCTGAAGGTTTCAGAAACATCACCAATATACTTTCTGTCTATTGGAAACTTAAAATACATGTAGATATTAAATCCTTGCTAAAGAAAGTATTATCTAAAAGCAACTCTAGTACTTACAGGCTGTTAACAAGCTAATTGTCCTATTATATTCTCTGTTTTTCTCTTCTTTCATTAACTTCTAAAAATGTAAAATAAACCAAGAGAAGTCACCTTCATTAGAATTCATTTACTCATTCAATTATTAACTATTTTTAAGTACTTGCTATGTGCCAAACAATGTTTTAGGCACTGGAGATTCTGCAGTGAAGAAAATAAAATTCTTGTCTGGTAGAGGAACAAATATTATCTCTACCATGTAATGATGATATGCTGTGAATGACGAAATATTCATTAATAGGCTAGGCTTTACAGACAGTAGAAAACAAAAGTTATAAATTTCTTGTTTAGCAAAGAAAATAAAATTATCACCTTTATTTACTCTAAGACATATTATTATTCTTATTTAGTTAATTAAAGAAATTGAAATTGCTTGATTACTTACCCCAATATTAAATGTCCCTGTAAAATACTCCATATTTGCTTGAATGAACCAAATGTTGCTTAACCCTAGTTCGTCACTTCTCTTCTTAGCACGAATTAATGATAATTCCTTGTTTTCTATTAATGTAACCTAGATTGTACCCAGGAAACAACAGTATATTCAGTAACATAATTCAGACATTAGGGCAAAGTATTATTACTGTGTTTACTAGCTTTAATAATGTAGATCATATTATATTGATCCTTATCCTATGCCAGGAAGTAGGCCAGATAATATAGTACAAAAATGAGGGCTTCCCTGGTGGCATAGTGGTTGGGAGTCCGCCTGCTGAGGCAGGGGATGCGGGTTTGTGTCCCGGTCCGGGAAGATCCCACATGCTGCGGAGCGGCTGGGCCCATGGGCCATGGCTGCTGGGCCTGCGCGTCCGGAGCCTGTGCTCCGCATTGGGAGAGGCCACAACAGTGAGAGGCCAGTGTACCGCAAAAAAAAAAAAAAAAAAAGAACAAGGTCCTTGAACTCTTGAAGCTCCTAGATATAGTGATATAAGTGAAACAGGCAATTATAATACAGTGAGTGGTAAGTGTTTAATGAAATACATATAATGTGTTATCAGAGCATGCAGACTAAGGGAGGTTTTAGTCATTTAATGTGAAAGAGTAACATATTAACTGAGGCCTGAAGAGTGAATAGAAATCAGCTGCGGGAATAAAGGTGTGTTTCTAGCAGAGAGAGAAACATGTATGAAGGCCCAAGGTAAGAAAGATACGGTGTATTTGAAGAACTGAAAAAACTGGTATAGCTGGGGTACAGTGTGTGATGGTGATGGTGGAGGTAGGGAGACAGGGTGTGGGATGTAGGAATCAGGCTGGAGAGGTAACAGGAGCCAGATCATGTGCAATGAAAGGAGGTCTGGTTGCTGCAATGCATAGTATGGACTAGTGGGGGAGAGGCAGAAGGCAGGGCAACCAGTTCAGAATTTCTAACAGTAATCCAGGCCAAGGAAGGTGGAAGACCATCACTGGTTTAGATGGAGAAAAGTGGGCAGCAAAGTTGAGTCACTTTCATCACTATCATTCCTAGTTTGGTCCTTATTTTGTCCTTATGCTTGTCTTTGTGGAAAAATCCTGGATCCCTTTGTATAAAAAGCCTGACAGAGGACACTTGGGGTCAAAGGTTTTCCAGGCTTTATTCTAGTCAAGATTTCCCTTTTCCAGTTTCAACATTTCTAAGTTTCCAGAGCTGTTGGGAAGGGTAAAAAAGACACCATATCCCTGCCTGACTCTACATCTCCAGGATTCTGCTCTATGAGCTTTATTCCTCTTACTCCAACCATGAAATTGTTTTTCTTAGTGATGAAATGAACATCTGCCTGTTTCTCCCAGTATTCCTCATTTATTTTGCTCTTTATTTTCTAAGAAAGATAAAGAAAAATACTCTCTACTCTCTATCATTCTGCTACATATCATTCTGGCTAGTCTATGAGTTCTTCCACATTTTTTCTTCTGAGAATAATCACTTTAATTATTTTGTAATTTCCGGAGAGCTCACAAACAAAGGATCTGCCCCGGTTCAATCATCAGATTCTAGACTTCTATGCTGAAAGATGGTCACTGTGAGGAAATGATTTAATATGACAGAAGACTAAAAGCAGCACACACTTCTAACAAATGGTGGCAACAATCGTATAAATTATGGTACATTTACTTAAAAACATATTATGCAGTCACATTTTAAGTGATATTTTAATGATGATATTTGAAACTATTTGCAATAGCGAAAAACATTTATGATATAAGATTGAGTGAAAGCAGGTGACTGAAATTGTACTTGAATTTTTAGAATTTGCAGCAATAAGCATCCTCATGAACAATGACAAAAAGAACATGGGGAGAAATGCATTTGGTGGATCAGTTGGTAGATTTGCGGTTTCTTTTTCTTTAAAAAATGTTGTTACAATTCTGATACAATGAATAAAAATCAAGCTACCAAAGAATATGCTCAACAAGTTTCAGAGCCTAGTATTTCCAGTATAAAACTATATTGACAATTAAACTGGCTTCATCATTAATTATTTTATTTGAGTGGAATAATTATTTCTTTTAAAAATTATTTAAAAATACAGCCCTTTTATAAAAAATAAAAAATGTAGTGGTCCTACTTACTCTTCTTCCCTATGATTCTGAATCTTAGAAGTTTAGTTCAAAGAAATATAAAATGCCTGTGCCACATATTTGACCTGGGTGAATGATTATAAACTCAAGGAGGAGGAAAAAGCCAGACTCAGCTAACTGAATTGTGTAGTTTCCTTTCGTCTATTATTCAGACTTTACCTGGCATGACGGCAGCATGTGAGCAAGGACAATCCCAACATGGCCCTGAAAAAGGAAAAAAAAGAAACAAGTTAACTTTGGTCTCTAAGGCTTTTGTTTATTCTGAGACAATAATCTTGCCAAATAAAAACATGACCTTTAATGTAGTATAGTAAAGCCACATTGTCTTGGAAAGGCTAAAGAGAATAAAGGAGATATAGAATACCCCACCGCTGCAGAAATCCACAATTCTGTCACCAGGTTTGGCCTGATTTGTCACCACATAAACAAGGTTGTTTAACTGTTGCTGCTTCCTCAAAGCTCGATCACTGGACATTTTACCTGGGAAAGACAAGAGATGAAGACAATGACACGTTATATGTTGTAGGGGACTGAGATGGCACTCGTGGACTAGACTAGCAGCCTACAGGAAGAGCGGTACAGATATAAGTGGATTACACATTCCATGTAATCCTCCACGAGAGGATTAGAGAACTGGAACCCAGAGGTGAACTCTATTTTGCTTCTTTTTACTTTTATTCCTACCCAACTTTTCTTTCAAGAGTCATTAACAGGAAATCTATGAAAAAATGTCTTTGAAGGAGAGGAAACAATAAGTGAAACATTAACTCCAGGGTCATAAAGTGTTCAATAAATGTTTACTGGATGAATAAAAATTAACAGTAATAATCTCTTCCCTCTATCCCTCTCAGAGACATAGTGTAAAGATTACCTAATTTCAGCACATTGCTTAAATCGCTTTGGAGAAAAGAGACCTATAATAATAAAAACATTTTTATTATTTAACTGGCACATCCGTGATCTCTTAATTCTTCTAGTTAGGACACTTGGAACACTTGGAACATAGGTGTCACATTGTTTAAAATATATCAATGGTTATTATATTTAGAAATAAATTAGATTTTCTTATTTCTGCTTTGAAACTTCCTTTCCTCATGAGTGTGTCAGACACAGAAACTTAATGCAATTAGGGATTGAGGACAGGGCATTTCCAAGTACAAAATGCCTTGGGCCTAGCAGCATGAAAACATCCTTACTTTTCTTTCAAAAGCTACTAGTCAAGTCCACTAAAATATCTTCAGAAGAATGCATAAAATTATTTGTTTTTACATATTTCAAATGCACTGTTCATAAGAGCAAGATTAAGAAAATGTAAGACAGTAGCTCCCAGTGATATAGATAAAAGAAAAAACCCAGATAATCTTTTTGGCTTGATCAAAAATTATTTAGATACAAAGTTTCCCCACTCCATTTTCACAGAAAAATTGCATGGATTTTTTTCTTTTCTGTTTTCCTTCTTTCTTACGTTACTAAAATTAAAACACTGGGAAACTTTTAGGAAAAAATAGAAAATGTGGATTTAAAAAGATCTATATGAGAGAAGAAGTCCATTATCTCATAATTCATAGGTAATATTTCTGTATATATGTACTTCCAGCTATCCCATAAGTTCATAATTTTCTAGATGGCATAGGAAACATTATAATATAAATCTTTCTGTGCCCATGAATTTGTTTCTACAAGTTTTAATGGCTGCATAGTATTTTATTAACTATCTATACACAACTTATTTAACCAATTTCCTATTGTAACAATGCGGTCATCATCATACAACTGAATCATTGTGTGTGTTCTTAATTATTTAGCATCGCCTAATGTGAATTTCAAACATGAAAAGCATTTAAATCAATCGTTTGGTGATTTCATTTGTGAAGTCAGTTTCATGTAGCTTTAAAAAAATTATTTTCATTTTTCTCTCATAATATAATGGCAAAATATTTAAACAGAGTTAGTGAAAGCCCTTGTGATCCCACCTTCAGTGGATAGCCACTCCTAAGAGGTTTTATTATGACAATTTTCAAACACAAGGCAAAGTTGAAAGAATTAAGATTCAGTGAATAGCTCTATACCCTCCACCTAGATTCTACCATTAGCAACTTACTAGACTTGGTTTATCACACGTCTATCTATCTATCCATCCCTCTATCCATTCAGTCATAAATCCACCTAATTATTTATTTTTATTATGGCAGTGCAGTTTTGATTTGGAGGAAGAAGAATAAGAACAAGGAAGGGGAGGAAGAAGGGGAGGATCAGAAGGCAAAAAGGAAAAGTACTTTTGAGGCCTTTGGGAGAGCGAGTCACAAATGCTGCTATTAAATGGAGCCACCACGAGGCAAGAAATGAGCACAAGCATTTTAGACTGCTCTGTTTGTGGATTTCTTAACAGATCTTAGACAAAGAATTTTCATAAAACAAAGTCAAAAGAAATTATCTTTTGTTAAGAACAAGGAGATAAGAAAATAAAATTTATTTAATGGAATATCTAATAGTAAGTTCTGTACTGTACTTCTATTAGATATTTAGAATGACCTAACTTTCTTAGGTCTGTTTCAAAAGCAAATGTTGATGAAGATCTTTTTTTCTTGCTAAGCCTGCCTCTTTGCATATGAAGAATCTGTGCTTAAATGAAGGTTGAAGGCAAAGAGGTACCTTTCAGGTTTGTGTTTAAATAGAGAGACTATTAAGGTGCCCATAATATTCACAGGTTGGGCTAAAAATACACTAGCATGATGCCTCAGTGCTTTATGGAAAAACTGCCTCTAATGAAGCATTCCTCCTCACCATTCTAGTTTTATAAGTGAGTAGGGTCTTAAACACATCGAACAAGGTAATAAAGTGTTATTTTGAGACACCACATTCATTTAAAAACCAAATCCTACTTTCTATTTATATCCAACATTCTTGTGCCTGACACTATTTACAAGCATAAAAATGTTTACATATTTATTTATTGATTTATTTTTGGCTGTGTTGGGTCTTTGTTGCTGTGCGTGGACTTTCTCTAGTTGTGGTGAGCGGGGGCTACTCTTCGTCGCGGTGCGCGGGCTTTTCATTGTTGTGGCTTCTCTTGTTTTGAAGCACGGGCTCTAGGCGCGGGCTTCAGTAGTTGTTGTACACAGGCTCAGTAGTTGTGGCTCATGGGCTCTTGAGCGCAGGCTCAGCAGTTGTGGTGCACGGGCTTAATTGCCCGGCGGCATGTGAGATCTTCCTGGACCAGGGATTGAACCTGTCTTCCCTGCATTGGCAGGTGGATTCTTAACCACTGTGCCACCAGGGAAGTCCCTATATTTTTAACTTGACTAAAAACGATGGTTCTTTAGGTGTCATCATGGAAAAACAAAACCCAAGAATCAAATGTTTTAATACAAATGATCTTATTTGTCCTGCAATGTAATCCTCCTACAGTGGAGTCTTCTCCTTGTCTAATTCAAGTTAGAAGGAACCTGATTAGACAACTTCAATGTTGTTTGCATTACCCAAAAAGAGTACAAGAAAAAGTAAAGGAGACAATTTTTAAACTAAGGGAGAGCCATATTAGGACATCTGCATCTTTGGTCAGTTCAAAGCATCAAAAAAAGCAGAAAAAAAAAAAAAAGCCATGGATGGAAAATGTGCACATGTGCAGCCAGGACACCTGTTCAGTCTAGTAAATTGTGCTTAAGATCAGGCAGCTCTTAATTTACTCTTTCTTAGTCTGAAGCAACAAAGTACCTTGAATATTATAATATACTGGTAAAAGGAAAGTGGTTGGGTGCTTGGATACATATTAGACTTTATTTGCTGTTTTGTTTTCCAAGTATTTCTTTGAGATGTAGTATACCACCCACATTCTGTGAATTTTTAAAAAATATAATTAAATATGGAGACAAAGAAAAGGGCTAAAACTAATAGTTCAGAGATTTTTTTTTTTTTGCGGTACGCGGGCCTCTCACTGTTGTGGCCTCTCCCGTTGCGGAGCACAGGCTCCAGACACGCAGGCTCAGCGGCCATGGCTCACGGGCCCAGCCGCTCCGCGGCATGTGGGATCTTCCTGGGCCAGGGCACAAACCTGTGTCCCCTGCATCGGCAGGCGGACTCTCAACCACTGTGCCACCAGGGAAGCCTGGTTCAGAGATGTTTAAAATATGTTTTTCTTTGAAAAGCTATAAAACCAAGAGAGCAAGAATAAATTTCTTCAACAGTGATGGGTGCAGTACAGAGGTGGTAGAGAAGGTGTGAGACAATTGAATACACAAGGTGGCACCGATAGAACCTTTGGCAGGTGAGAAGGAAGGTGACAAACACAACTTTTAATGTTTTTAAGAGGCCTGATTAACAACATTAAGACAAGCTGATGAATGGTCACTTATCATGTTTCATAGGGCAATGGACAGTGAAGGCCAAGCTCCACCTTCAGGGTAGCTATGGTTTTCATGCTTGGAACCGTCACTAAGCTCCTACTATATGCCCAGTACTTGTCCAGGTACCGAGGACACAACTCAAAGTGAATAAGACGGTCCCTGTCCTTCAGGAGCTAAGAAGGTATCTAAGAAGACAGTATGGGTGTTCATTATGTGCAAAGGTATGTGCACTGCAGATAAAGAACTAACTAAGACATCACAGAGGATTTTGCAGAGATGTGTGGGGCATTTCAGCTGAGTCTTTAAGGAGGAACAGAAACTTGCCAGGTAGAATGGCAGGGAAAGCATGATATGATATGGCATACTTAGGGAGAAAATGCAATTAGCTCACTTGTGCTTGAAAATGAGGATCAATGGGAAAGTGGTAGAGCATAAGATAGAACTGAAAATTTGTCAGGGACAGATGGGAAATGGCATTGCTTGTTATCTTGCCTCTCTGTGCCGTACAGAAAACATGGCCTTGCTTTAATACTTAATATGTATGCTTAGAGCTCCTTAGAGACAAGTTCTCTTTGAATAGACAGCTCTGTTATTTTTACATTATTCCATACGAAAGATGCTCTTTTATATTGCTAGCCTGCATCATTTTTATTCTGGATAGAGTATATCCCCAAATTAGATAGAATTATTCATAAAATTATGTGGAGCATTCAACCTCAACTGATGCTAATGTCATTAAATGATTTAATTAAGAAAATGGAATTGAATAAATTGAGCTCATTGAATCATTTTGAGCTCTGCTGTTCTAGACGAGAAAGCCTTTGGTCTCCTTATTGGATTGTCCTTCCCACTCTCCTTCCCAGGCTCCTCCCCCCATGGCAGTCCCTGAAATGCTGTGCTCACCAGGTTCTGTCTCTGTGCCATAGCTCATCACTGAGTGTGATTTTCTTGAGTATATTACTAAAGTCCCTTCCAAAACTGCCTAGGAAAATACCTGTCCTTGCTTAAAATACCTTTAAAGGCTTAAAGGTATTTAAGCCTTTATGCCTTATGAAAAAAGTCCTGACTTCTTGGCAAAGGCCTTTAATGATCTGCGCCCTGTTAATTTGCTGACCTTACCTTCTGCTACTTTCATAATATATCCCCTGTGTTCCAGCTGGTGGAACGTGGCTGGTGAGTCAAGTTGCTTTATGAATTTGTTCTCTTCGCTTGAAACCTATTCCTCACTCCTGGCTACACTGACATGTATTCCTTTTGTAATAAGTTTTTTTTTTTTTTTAAAGACAAAAGAGACAAATGTTACTTTTTCAAACTATTTATTATATTTCCTGTTATTATTAACTACTGAAGAAGTTTTCTTATTATAAAATGATTTACCTAGGCATTATTCATTATACCAACTACCCAAAAAGGACCGTTAGCGGAAATTGCTTCTGTGTGCATGAAACAGATACAGATGATTTTTCCTGGAACTACATAAACTTGGGCCCAATTAAATGGATAGAGTATTAGGAGACTGATAGGCATATAACAGGTGCTTAATAAAAGTTTAATGAATGAAATTTCTCTGTAATTATGACTTAGCATTTCAAGGCAGTAAGTTAACTTTTGCACATATTAAGTATGAAAACAAATTCAACTGTATTTGAAAATATACTGTATTGAAATAGAAAAGGAAGTCAACTATGAAACAATTTTAAAACTGGGGATGGAAAAGCTTCCAAAAACTTTAATGAGGGAATAAGAAAGCTGCCCTTTAAAGCTATACCAAAAACTAGAACAGCGTAAATAAAATTTCTAAAGAAACTCCTAAGAAGCATGAAACTAAGCGGCAACATAAAGTTTACATTTTAGGTTAGGGCAACCTCATTTTAAATTTTGGAAATGACTTGTTGGAAATACTGAAAATTTAGAATAGTTGGAATTTACATTTTTTAAAGCCAGTTGCAGGCTAGCATCACTAATCCTCTTAGCCATACTGACCCCAGAGTGACAATACTCTTGCAACAGTGGATACCTTTTCCCTCTCTCCCCCATCCCCAGCCCATTCACACATCCTACAGTGCAGTCTATGAAATCAGTAATACTGTAACAGTGCGATGGCATTTTCACTCTGATAGTTTTGTTATAGATATTATGAGTTGTCAATAATTATCAATTAGAAATTCAAAATTCAAAAGAAGCCAATTTATTCTTCTCTAAATTGAGGAATACTGACCTCATAAAATATCTTTATCAATCAATCATTCAACCAACAAATCAACCAACTAACTTGACCTACACAGAACTGTTCTAGACAATGTTAGGGTCACAAAGATGTCTATCGCTTGATTTCTGTCCTTAATGAATTTACACCTAATTTAAAACAGTACAAAAACATTATATATGACCTTAGAAGATGTATTTTACTAACCACATTGTACAGTATTTTTAATGACATTTTAACAGCCCTAACTTACAAGAATCCATACTTCTTTCCTTAAAGCTTCTAAAATGATTGATAATTGTTTATATAATGCTCTGCAGTTTATTAAGCACTTGCACATTTGATACATCATCTAACCTCAATATTTTCAGGTTGCTAGGTGGACAACCTGTTCCTTGTCTTACAAATGAGGACACAGCACTGAAGAGGTTGCTCAAACTTAGCATTTGTTTAAAGACACAGCTGGTAGTCAGTGAACATGGGACTCTAACCAAGGATTTCTAACTTTAGGTTCAGTCTTCTTTGCAATATGGTCTGCCATTTCTTAAGTTGATGACTTTGTGATTTCAGAATTTCAGTGTTGGTCCTTTTTTTCTTTTACCTGTTCAAGGAAACGAGGTACTTTCTAGCAGGGAAATGAGGGATATCCCTAGCAATTATATCAGGGAAAAAAAGTGAATTCTTCAGAATCAGTCATAAAATGCATTTTATTTCAGTTTTCCTCTAAATAAAATTTCCAAAAGCAGGCTTACCAGTAAAAAGGATCAATTTAAGTTCTGAACTTCAATATTTTGGAATATATCACTAAGGCATTATCTGCAGGTCTCATAAGTCACTCTGTTTAATGAATTGAACTTCGAGTGTCACCCTTTCCAGAAAAAGACCATTTCCTCACCTTGGAACTGTAGCAACCTTTTAAAAAATTTTATAGAAAAGTGATATGGGGAGGTTGAGCCATCAATTTGTTGCAAAATCGGATTATCCAGGAGGAAAAACTGAAAATAGACTGGGATGATCTTTCTCGTTATAGTACTGCAGGTGCTGACAAATATAGCATGCACCTTCACCCTTCCATATCTAATTCCAGGGCATCTTTTAAAAAAACAATAACTACAAGTACTTAGGCAAGATGCACAGTTGAGGAACAATAGTTGAAGAAAGTATAGCCACATTATTTGCCAAATCAAAACTTCTGTTTTGTTTATAAAAGAACTTAGATACACTGAATAGTGGAAAATTTAAAACTTGTTATTCCTGCTATTTTTTTTCTCTAAGATGAATAAAACATTTTGACTTCAGAATACCAGACACCAGAGTTAATTGAACACATATATTTTCATTTCATTCAAATGCTATTTATACCACACAAAGTAATTGTTTCTTTGCCCTGGAATTTAGTTAAAAAAACATTTCACAATATCTTCCAACTTGCCCACAAGACCAAATTGAAATGCTTTAGAACCAAAAAAGTTAACTCTAGAAAATAGGTATTTATTTCTTCTCCCTCTTTTTTTTGGAGGCTTAAGTTAACAACAGTAAGGTATTTTAATAGTTTCATTAACTTTTGAGATCATTCAAGTAATCCTCAATTTGAGTTCTAATTTGATGTGTTTCACTGTATTTCGGTTAAATGATAGTAGCCTGCAATGGTGAGTGTTAACTTTCCTGGAGTCTAGTGATTTTCTAAAAATCACTTCTCTTATATACATAGTATTCTAATTTCTACTATGATATGACCCATAGGTTTTCTTGTTTGATTTTTTTCATATATTTTATTTTGATTAAAAAAATGAAAATGAATATATCTAAGGTGACATGGCTCCATATTCTTTTATAATATTAATACTATATTAATATACAGTATTCCCATCAAGAGATGGCATCTGTGTCTGTTCCCTTTAATTGAGCTCTATGACCACTTGACCAGTGTAATATAGAAGAAAGACTGTGCCCATTTCTGGTAGCTTCCATGTCCTATCTTTTGAGACACTTGCTCTTGGACAGTACCATGCTTTAGAAAGCCAAGCCTCCCCAGCTGATGCTGTATGAACAAACAAGCTTTCCCACCAAGTCTTACCTAAGTTGAAGATTTGTGAATAAAATAGATAATTGTTATTTAAATGCACTAAGTTTTGTGGTGCATTTATGCAGCTATAGATCATCTGAACAACATCTTAAATTGGGCTTGTAAGGATTATCATCACTGAATAGTATTTATTAAGTCATCTACCTATACATGGAATGGTTCTGGATACTATGACAATAGCCAAAATAGAAAATAGTTATTATACCTAAGAGTTAACAGCTCAAGGCAGTAGTATTCATTGCAAGTTACAGAGGGACTCCTCTACAAACCTGAAAGGCAGTCTTGAATTGCAACCCTACTATTCTTTTTCTCTTTCTAATGGTCCTAAACCTCATGAGCCTAACTGTAAAGACTGTTGGGATCTCAGCAGCAAGGGATGGTTGAAAGAAAAGGATTATGGTAACTAACCCAGGTATAGGCATGGGTAGGGATGGGGACCGTGACCCAAATAGGTGTTGCACATGTGGGTGGCAGGGCTTATACTAAATCATAAGAGATGACAGATCTAAAAGAACAAGGCTGCACTGAAACTGCACCATTTGGGAGGTTGGAGTTTACTGATATACGGACACACAGAGCAGGGTAAGACAGGTATTGACCTTTTTTTTCCTAAACTGGAATTTTGTATCTTCCTCCCATTCTCTGGTTCTTTCATTATAACCTCTACAGAGTAGTTTATTAATTTAGCAAAAGTTTTTAAGCACTCATTATATGTCTAGCCCTGATCAAGGAGCTAGGACACCATGGTGAACAAGGGAGATTCTTATATGTCAGAGAAGGGAGTTTGACATCAAACAATTAAATCAAGTGATAAATGATATGCAGAAAATTAAAATAGAATGATGTGGTTGAAATTGACTTGGTGAATATTTTAGATTAGGTGGTCAGGAAAAGCCTTACTGAGCAAGCAACAAAACTGAGATCTGAATGACAAGAATCCGGTCACGGGAAACAGGAGGAAAGACACTCCATATAAAGAGAACTGCTGAGGTAGTCATCAGGTGGAGAGGAGCTAAAGAATGTTTGAGGAAGATAATTATAATTTTTTATATATATATTTATCCTTATCACTAATATATAAATAAAGTCACTGAATGGATATCCTTATTTGCTGGTATTAGCACAACTGAAGGATTATTATGTGCTAAGCATGTTTCATTTATTGTTTCAATCTTTTGTCATGAGGTTGGTACTGTTACTTCATTGTCAGATGAATAAATTTGAAAAAAAAAAAAAGGTAACTTGCCTTGGTCACATGGTTACTCCATGCTAAAGCCAGGGTTTGAATCTCGCCAGTCTCAGTCCAGGACCTGTGCGCCTATCCACCACGCCAGCAATCACAAATCTGTATTAGTAAAATTTTTTTGAATAGGACACAAATATATATGGGACTACCAATTTGTCTGTTAAATATTTGTCTGTTAAAGTTTACTGTCTTTTTTAGAAAAAACAAATAGAACTTTTCTCTATTTTAGTATATACTATGCTGTTTCCTCTGTGTGGTATAGATATGTGTTTCATCTGTATTTCGACAGCAGAGAAATTTTCATCATTATCAAATATCATTCTTTTGTATTTTGGTAATATACTTAATTCTAATCCCAAAATCAGCATGAAAGGCATGCTAAAGTCAACTTTTCAGGGAACTGTCATGCAATGAGAGTGCTGGAGTTGAATCATATGTGCATAAATGGCTTTGACATAGTAAAAAAAAGTAGTTCAGGACTTATCTGGGTAGTTACTGTATATTCAGGGCAAGTGCTCCTTTTGGTCACAACCAAAGTTCAATAAATATGAATACTTCCATATCTTCATTGCTTAGACTTTTAAGTGCAAAAGTAATGGTCAATAGCAAATTAAAAACTATAGTGTGTGAGTATGCACAAATGTACATAACAAAAACCAACCAACCAACCAACCAAATGGCCAAAATAATCACAGCATTCTTGGCATTTACTTGGTAAAGGAATGCTTCCCAGATTCACATGATCATTAAAAATAATTTTCAGAAACCCAGAACAGAAGAACCTGGAAGTAAATTTGAAGTAACAGGATGGGTAGACCTTCCTTATTAGAAAGAAGTTTTTTTTTCTTTCCCTCCTCTAGTGGTTTGAAATACCATATCTATAGCAAAGACACCAAATCTGTAATTCAGCTAACACTGCTCTCTGGAACGCTACATGGGATCTAGATCAGGTTTTCCAATTGTATCTTTAATATCTCTGTTTATGCCAGTCAGGGACCTCAAACCAAACATGTCCAAAACCCAAACTCACTTATCATCCATTATGAAAACTGTTTCTTTTCTGGAATTCTCTCTGTTAATGGTACCACCATCTATTCACCATCCTCTATTCATCATCCTGCGCCCAAAGCCATATCCTCAGTTCACAGTCTTTTTATTTCTCACTTTTACTACTGTAACTGTCTTCTAATTAAACACTCTGTCCTATATTCTCACCTTTTCGTACCCATTTTTTAAAAAATGCAAATGTGTTCATGCTACTCCCCTTCCTGCAAGTCTTCAATGGCCCCCGGCTGACAGACCAGATTTTAAACACTGAGACGTCATTGTCTGACCCAGCTTACTTCCTGCCGCCTCTTTACTCCTTCCCTCTCACCACTCTTTCGTCAGATAGAACCACCAGGTATTCTCCAAATGCACCAGGCTCTGTCACTTTTCTGAGGTTTTAAACATATTATTTGCTTTGTCATGCATACCACTGTCCCAGAAATTACAAACTGTTTTTGGAGCACTAGCCCCTTAGGATATTAAGAGATATTGGGAGGGAAACAAAGTGGCTTCCATCAGGTAGCCTTAGCAAATTCATATATTATCTAATTTTTTAGAGAATCACAATGCCCATTAGCAGAGTAAAGACTAAAGAGTCTCATGGTAGAAATACAGTATTTCCCAAAATTATCTGACAACTGACTGCTTTGACTATCTAATTCTCCTTAGGGACTATTTTAGGAACCCACTTTAGAAAACATTGCTTTACCCTACCTCTTTGCTTAAAAATGCCTACTCATCCTTCAAATTCACTTCCAATGAATGCAGTGAGACAACAGAGACACAGACTAGATTCTTCAGACTACACAACCTCCTACCTCAGGACAAGAGTATTTCTCAGGGACCTCCAGAAATTACTTAATATACAAAACCCTCACATGCTAGTTAGGCTCAAGTCAATGAGTCAGCAACAAAAAGCAACAAAAGGCACCAAAACGTTTTTCTTGAAAGTGAGTTATGAAAGCTGTGTTTAGAAGTTCAAAGACATTAGCTATCATAATATTTCTTCTTGAATATTAACTTAGAAAAGAAAATGACATGACATATTAATGTAAACTTTTGAAATATTCTGAGAACAGAGTCATAAGTAGTGTTCACCACAGTTAAAATAGATGCTCTGTTTAGTTATATACAGAAACAGCTAATTGCTTATGAGAATTCTTGAGGAAAATGCTTCAAACTAAACACTTCTAGATACCCAATGAAATATATAATATTAACATCTAAATATCCTCCCTAATGAATAGCCCTAAAATCTATCATCTGATGTTTGTGATACCGACATGGTAGCATAAGGACATTTATGAATAACACCTACATATCTCCATACCCACAAAAAAGGTGAGGAAATTTCCTCACTCTTTAAAACAGGGAAACATATCTTGGTCACTTTCAAGACTGTTAAAGTCAGATTTGAAGTCACATACATTTCCTCCCATTATTTAGATCCCACATATATGATACACAGAGACACCAAACATATAGAATAAAAAAACACCTGGAAATGGTAGTTAGTCAAAAAGTTCCATCAATTTCTACTAGTTTACTCAAATCTTATAAACATGTAATTAGTTTTTACTTTCAAGTTAGTAAAAGAAGCAAGAACTCCTCTCTTCATAAGCTAGTAGAAAACAGGTAGACTTCCTGGAGAATAGGACATTAAAATAAACACTTGTACTGATGGGCTTTAAAATCCATTATGCGGATGATTCAGCAAAAGACTTTGTACTTTCATTTATAGTAAAAGAAACAACACTAGGCTAACATATGAGAATTTTAGTTGCCTTTTAAGGAATCATATCCAAACACTGAGGAGAAACATATTGGGATTAGGAATAAGAAGCAGCAAAACTATAAATAACACATTAATTTATACAACCCACACAAAAGAATAATATTTTTGCTACAGTATACTTTGAAACACTGTAAACAACATTTCAAGAGGAAAAGGAGAGCAGTTATAAAGCTAAAACTTTCACTAGAAGTGGGAAAAAAATATTTTCTTTCTATCATTAACAGATAAGAGGAATTTCAACAGCCAATTAGTAAATATTTATTAGGTGCTAAGCACTGCTCTCAGGGTTGGGGACATAGCAGTACCTCCTGCCACAGAACACATATTCCAGTGAAGGTAGACAGATGATACACACAAAACAAACATATACTACATCAGGGGCTAGGAAGAAAAATAGAGAGAGGGGGCAAAGAGTGAGGGAGAGGAGACTTATTTTAGATAGGATGATCTGAAAGGGACTCTCTGATAAGATGACATTTGAGATCTGAATGAAGTGGTTGAGTCAGGCATATGGATTGTCTGGGGGAAGAGTTTTCCAGGCAAAGGGGATAACAAATAGAGTTACTAAATAGGAGACTGTCAGAAGAAAAGATCAAAGAAATAGCCAGGGGCGAGAGAGAGTATGCACGGCTCTATAATCTATGTAAGAACTTTGGATTTTATTTTGACTTAGGTGGATTCTGTGACATTATTTAACTTTTTAGAAAAAATTTCTATAGGCAAGCAAGGGTAGAAGCAGGGAGTCTGATTAGGACAGTACTGTAGTAGTCAAGGTCAGACACGATAGCTGCTCAGACTAGGGATAGGGCAATGGAAGTGGTGAGCAGTGACTAGATTTGGTGTATATTTTAAAAACAGAGTGGACAGAATTTGCTAATGAATTAGATGTAGAGGGTAAAAGAAAGAGGAGTCAAGCATGACTCCAGAATTTTGGGCCCGAGCAACTAGAAGAACCGAAGTGTCACATGTTGAATTGCAGTAGAGGTAGAGGTATGAAGTCTAAATCCTGACATTTTTCCATGTTTAGAGTTTAGAGTCTGAAGAAGAACCAGTAAAGGAGACTGATACGGAGTCATTCTATGGTTTCTCAGAGGTCAACTGAAGAAAGTATATCAAGGAGAAGGGAATTATTAATTTTGTCAATCATAGTTGGTAAACCAAGGAAAATAAGGACTGAGACTTGTCCATTGGATGTACTAAATGGAAGTCATTGGTGACCTTGACAACAGCAGTTTTGTAGGAGTGGTAAGGCAGAAGCCTGATTATCATGAGTTCACGAGAGAAGGACAACTAATAAACATACAAGGCCTAAAAGAGACAGAAAATCATCATGTTACAATAGCTACAGTAATGATTGATTTGAGTAAGAATCATCAATGGATGCTAAAACCATTGGTGAAAGACTACTGGGGAATAAGACAGTCTCAAAGTAGCTTCCCAGAGATTACCTATTATTACAAAGGAAAACGAGTATCTCTGCAATGGAGAAATGTGAGAGACACCAGCTTAACCTAGTGATAAAGTAATCATGAATAATGAGTAAAACTGATACCACGTTCTCCCTGCTATGGTGCACTCAGAGGGGTACAACATCCACTCTGTAGCATGCTTGCCAAAAATGTTCAGGAGTCACTTTACTGCAGACCTGCCAACAGTTTAGCCACCATCTAATAAAGGAAACAGATAAACCCAAATTGAGAATATTCGGTAAAACACTTGGCCGAGATTCTTAAAAAAAAAAAAAAAAGAGGCAATGTCATAAAAGACAAAAATTGGGGATAGGAAAAGATATTCCATGCAAATGAAAATCAAAAGAAAGCTGGAGTAGCTATACTCATATCAGACAAAATAGACTTTAAAATAAAGAATGTTACAAGAGACAATGAAGGACACTACATAATGATCAAGGGATCAATCCAAGAAGAAGATATAACAATTATAAATATATATGCACTGAACATAGGAGCACCTCAATACATAAGGCAAATGTTAACAGCTATAAAAGAGGAAATCGACAGTCACACAGTAATAGTGGGGGACTTTAACATCTCAGTTACACCAATGGACAGATCATCCACAGAGAAAATTAATAAGGAAGCACAAGCTTTAAATGACATAATAGACCAGATAGATTTAATTGATATTTATAGGATATTCCATCCAAAAACAGCAGATTACACTTTCTTCTCAAGTGCACACGTAACATTCTCCATGACAGACCACATCTTGGGTCACAAATCAAGCCTCAGTAAATTTAAGAAAACTGAAATCATATCAAGCATCTTTTCTGACCACAACGCTATGAGATTAGAAATCAATTACAGGGGGAAAAAACATAAAAAAACACAAACACCTGGAGGCTAAACAATAGGTTACTAAATAACCAAGAGATCACTGAAGAAATCAAAGAGGAAATCAAAAAATACCTAGAGAAAAATGACAATGAAAACATGATGATCCAAAACCTATGGGATGCAGCAAAAGCAGTTCTAAGAGGGAAGTTTATAACAATACAATCCTACTTCAAGAAACAAGAAAAGTCTCAAATAAACAAACTAAACTTACACTTAAAGGAACTAGAGAAAGAAGAACAAACAAAACCCAAAGTTAGCAGAAGGAAAGAAATCATAGAGATCAGAGCAGAAATAAATGAAACAGAAACAAAGAAAACAATAGCAAAGATCAATAAAACTAAAAGCTGGTTCTTTCAGAAGATAAACAAAATTGATAAATCTTTAGCCAGACTCATCAAGAAAAAGAGGGAGAGGATTCAAATCAATAAAATTAGAAATGAAAAAGGAGAAATTACAATGGACACCGCAGAAATACAAAGCATCCTAAGAGACTACTACAAGCAACTCTATGCCAATAAAATGGACAACCTGGAAAAAGTGGATAAATTCTTATAAAGGTATAACCTTCCAAGACTGAACCAGGAAGATACAGAAAACATGAACAGACCAATCACAAGTAATGAAATTGAAACTGATTAAAAATCTTCCAACAAACAAAAGTCCAGGACCAGATGGCTTCACAGGTGAATTCTATTAAACATTTAGAGAAGAGTCCCATCCTTTTCAAACTCTTCCAAAAAACTGCAGAGGAAGGAACACTCCCAAACTCATTCTAAGAGGCCACCATCACCCTGATACCAAAGCCAGACAAAGATACTACAAAAAAAGAAAATTACAGACCAACACCACTGATGAATATAGATGCAAAAATCCTCAGGAAAGTACTAGCAAACAGAATCCAACAACACATTAAAAGGATCATACACCATGATCAAGTGGGATTTATCCCAGAGATGCAAGGATTCTTCAATATATGCGAATCAATCAATGTGATATACCATATTAACAAATTGAAGAATAAATATCATATGATCACCTCAATAGATGTAGAAAAAGCTTTTGACAAAATTTAACACCCATTTATGATAAAAACTCTCCAGGAAGTGGGCATAGAGAAAACCTACCTTAACATAATAAAGGCCATATATGACAAACCCACAGCAAACATCATTCTCAATGGTGAAAAACTGAAAGCATTTCCTTTAAGATCAGGAACAAGACAAGGATGTCCACTCTCGCCACTATTATTCAACATAGTTTTGGAAGTCCTAGCCACAGCAACCAGAGAAGAAAAAGAAATAAAAGGAATACAAATTGGAAAAGAAGAAGTAAAACTGTCACTGTTTGCAGATGACATGATAATAGAGAATCCTAAAGATGCCACCAGAAAACTACTAGAGCTAATCAATGAATTTGGTAAAGTTGCAGGATACAAAATTAATGCACAGAGATCTCTTGAGTTCCTATACACTAACAACAAAAGACCAGAAAGAGAGATTAAGGAAACAATCCCATTCACCACTGCAACAAAAAGAATAAAATACCTAGGAATAAACCTATCTAAGGAGGTAAAAGACCTGTACTCAGAAAACTATAAGACACTGATGAAAGAAATCAAAGATGACACAAACAGATGGAGAGATATACCATGTTCTTGGATTGGAAAAGTCAATATTGTGAAAATGACTATACTAGCTAAAGCAATCTACAGATTCAATGCAATCCCTATCTAATTACCAATGACATTTTTTATAGAACTAGAACAAAAAATCTTTAAATTTATTTGGAGACACAAAAGACCACGAATAGCCAAAGAAATCTTGAGGGAAGAAAATGAAGCTGGAGGAATCAGACTCCCTGACTTCAGACTATAATACAAAGCTACAGTAATCAAGACAATATGGTACTGGCACAAAAACAGAAATATAGATCAATGGAACAGGATAGAAAGCCCAGAGATAAACCCATGCACCTATGGTCAACTAATCTATGACAAAGGAGGTAAGGATATACAATGGAGAAAAGACAGTCTCTTCAATAAGTGGTGCTGGGAAAACTGGACAGCCACATGTAAAAGAATGAAATTAGAACACTCCCTGACACCATACACAAAAATAAACCCAAAATGGATTAAAGACCTAAATGTAAGACCGGACACTACAAAACTCTTAGAGGAAAACATAGGAAGAACACTCTTTGACATAAATCACAGCAAGATCTTTCTTGACCCACTTCCTAGAGTAATGGAAATAAAACCAAAGATAAAGAAATGGGACCTAATGAAACTTAAAAGCTTTTGCACAACAAAGAGAACTAAGAACAAGATGAAAAGACAACCCTCAGAATGGGAGAAAATATTTGCAAACGAATCAAGGGACAAAGGATTGATCTCCAGAATATATAAACAGCTCATACAGCTCAATATTAAAAAAAACAAATAATCCAATTAGAAAATGGGCAGAAGACCTAAACAGACATTCTCCAAAGAAGACATGCAGATGGCCAAGACACATATGAAAAGCTGTTCAACATCACTAATTATTAGAGAAATGCAAATCAAAACTACAAGGAGGTATCACCTCACAGCAAAAAATCCAGAAACAATAAATGCTAGAAAGGTTGTGGTGAAAAGGGAACTCTCCTGCACTGTTGGTGGGAATGTAAATTGATATAGTCGCTATGGAGAACAGTATGGAGGTTTCTTAAAAAACTAAAAATAGTATTACCATATGACCCAGCATTCCCACTACTGGGCATACACCCAGAGAAAACCATAATTCAAAAAGACACACGCACACCAATGTTCACTGCAGCACTATTTACAATAGCCAAGTCATGGAAGCAACCTAAATGCCCATCGACAGACCAATGGATAAAGAAGATGTACTATATATATACAATGGAATATTACTCCACCATAAAAAGGAATGAAATTGGGTCATTTGCAGAGACGTGCATGGACCTAGAGACTGTCATACAGAGTGAAGTAAGTCAGAAAGAGGAAAACAAATACTGTATATTAATGCATATATGTGGAATCTAGAAAAATGCACCAGTTTGCAAGGCAGAAATAGAGACACAGATGTAGAGAACAAATGTATGGACACCAAGCGGGGGAAGCAGGGGTGGTGGTGGTGGTGGTGGGATGAATTGGGAGATGGGGATTGACATACATACACTAGTATGTATGAAGTAGATAACTAAGAAGAACCTGCTGTATAAAAAAATAAAATAAAATTCAAAAAAAACCCCCCAAATTATAAAGATCAGCATTCTAGATTAAAAGAGACTAAAGATATATCACAACTAAAAGCAATGCACAATCCTTGATTGGATACTCGGTATTAAAAGAGAGAGTGAAAGTGTTATTGAACAATTGGGGAAATTTAAATATGGTTAGTAAATTTGATAATATTGTTGTACTAATGTTAAATTTCCTGTAAGTATTGGATTATGGTTATCTAGGAGAATGCCCTTGATCTTAGGAGATACTTTTATTCTGTGAATTAAGAGAGAAGGGGAGAGAGTATAAAAATTTGAAGAGAGAAGATATATGAAAAAGTTATACATACTGAGTAGACTGAGAAATTCTTAGATAAGGATTATTAGTCCTAAGGACCCAAAGATCTATATAATTGTAAAAATGGAAGAAACCCTAGAATGCATCGTCTAATCCTGTCATTTTGTAGGCAGAGAAATGGAGACTTGGATATCCTTTTATAATTGATAGGTTGAGAGCAGGAAAAACAGAATATGTAGAGATAATGAACATGGTTAACTGGCCAAATATAACAACAGTACTAAGAATATAAACCATTTATTGGAATCCCCTTACATGACACTACCATGATAAGTACTTTGTATACGTTATCTCCCGTATCGAAAACTACTTATATAAAAACGTATAAAAGGTATACATTTTAACTTCCATTTTCCATATGAATAAAAGAGGTTCAAAAAGTTTAGATACCATCCACAAAGTCATATAGCTATTTTCATCAGTTGGTGGAATTTACATTTTTACTGCAGTTATCACAGTCCTATTTTAAGGAATTCTCAATGAGACTTCAAACTCTTATATCTTATCCAGCTCTATACTGATTTCATACTTCCTTGTACCAAGTAGATTTTCAAATATGCTTATTGAGTCAAACACTTTAGTAACCTGAAGGCTATTAAGAAATCTAAGACTATTCAGGGCATAGTGCTGATCATCAGATACTTAAGAGAAAAGGAGAGGTGAATGAAGAAGAAACAGCAGCAGAAACCGAAGAAGTGAATATCATGCAAAATCAACCTAAGTTTCTCCACTGATTAAACACACAGATGAAAAAAACTGGACTCAATGTTGCTTGATATTAAAACATTTCTAACAGATGCAACGAAAAAATTTCTAACAAAACAATGTTTCATGCATATATGAACAATTAAGGCTTACCTACTGAGAGGCAAGCTAGAGTAGGCAGAAGGAAGGGGTCTGAATTAACCGGTAATTTATAAACTCTCACATAACAAGGGGGAGCTTAAGGAGTGAAACTCATTGCTTCACTTTACTGCAGTGCCAGCCTTTTAATCCCTTCCTGACCTATTTTTATTCAGCACTGAAAAGGGTACATTGTTTGATTTGGGTATAGCTTTTAAGGAGATTAGTTTCTAGGAGTAAAGCATTTTGCATATAAAGAGAGACCCTCATACAAGGCATCTGAGTGTACTCTGTTCCCAAATCACCTGTTAAAAAGAAATAAAAAACAAAGTAGAATCCAATATTCATTCCCTCCCCAAATTACAGATGAAATTAAAATTATTGTGTATGAAAAAATATTTCTCCAAGAAATATTTGAAAACCTTTCAAAATATATATGTGCCTTCTACAGTTTTAACCAGAAGGAAGCTGAATCCTTTTATTCATAAGCAAGAAATGAAAATTAATAGGCTTTTCTTCTTAATCATGGATGTCAATCTGCATTAGATTATTAATTATGGATTATAATGCAATTAAAATACAAACACAATGGGGAAATACATAAAGCTTCCTAAATCTTCACATAATTTTATTTTCCTTAGAGACTTCTGGCTCGATCTTAACCCTTCAGAAAAATGTGTCCATGTATCCAAGTAAGTACAGATTATTTTTTTCTCAGCCCTAATAGTTCTAATACCCCTTTTATAACAATTGTTTTATAATATTCTCTTTAACTATTATGAAGTAAAATGCAAAGATAATATAGCTTACCTACCTATATAATCTAAATAAAAATAATCACTTAGCTATAATAATAAAGAAGTAAAATATTTTATAGAATGATAGTACTGTAATATGTCTAGTCATTACTAGAGGACCAAAATGTCCACTCAAATTTCTAAAACACTCTCAGGGCTTAACATTAAATATCACAACATGTAAATTCTCTGAATTAGGTGACCTTTTCTCTAGAATTTAAGGCAGTGTTTTGTTACTGGAATTTTGCTCTTTATTCACCCAAAGCACCATAAATTTTAGGAAACAGGTTTTCACGGAGCATATCATAATTTAGGGGATTTGACTTCTATTTGAAAAATCCCCCCCTATAAAAACCATCTTATGTACATTAGTACCCAACATTCCAGTATAAAGGAGTTTCTTTAGGTAAGTAAAGTAATAAATTTTGGTTTTGAAATGAGCTCCCTGATATAGCCATCTGGTTATTTTTATGTTTCTTTTTAATAATGATAATGAATCACATATCTGATATCTTTGGAAGTATTTCTCATAACTAAAATTTTCTAGATAACGAAAACATAAATTTCTTAAGAAGTAAAATTTTTTGTTATTAAATATTTCATACATACAACTGTATTTTATATATGTATATTATAAATACTACTACTGGTAATAAAATGAATACTGGGGTATCTAATACCTAACCTAAGAAATAGAACATTACTATTTCTCTTGAAATCCTATGTATATTTCACTACCCAACTGTACCTCTCTCACCTTTCCCTGCCCTAAGGCAATCAGTATCCTGACTTTTGTGCTTGCCATTGTATTGGCTTTCTTCTTAGTTTTGCCACATAGATGTATAACCCTAATACTATATTATTTAGTTTTGAATACTTCTAAATTGTAGGTAAATGGAATTATATTTTATCAATTATTTTTGCAAATTGCATTTTTCACTGTTTTCTAAGGTTAATCCATGTATACATATGAAGCTATACTTTGTTTTCACTATGCTAAGTATTCCACTGTAGAGCTGTAATATAGTTTATCTATTTTCCTGTTGCTAGTCATTTGGAATGCTTCATTTTTTTTTACAGTTACAAACAACTTTGGAATTTCTTAAGTTGGCTGCATATTTGTTAGCCCTCTTTTAAAAACTTGAATACAATTAAAATTTTCCTTACTGAGTCCAAGACATACTTATGACTACCAATTATATACGATCCAGCATTATGATAATGCCCTCAGAGGTTATAGAGATGTATATTCTATACATATGTGTATTTTTACTAGAATTAGTAAATTTTGTCTGCTTTTTATAGTTCTTCTCTCACTCTCCAGCTATTGGAAAGAAACTTCTTGCTGATACAATGTTTATTCTAACATTCTCTATTTTCAATTTCCTCCCTGTAGACCTGGAGCCTGGCCAATGAAATCTGAGTACAGTGCCAACAAGAAGAAAAAATAGATTATGAGTGAAAGACCAAATGGGAGCTTTTCTAGAGTGAATGTGATAAAATGGTATTATGGAAGGAACAAAGGTTTTGGTATTTCAAGTCTGGCTCAGGCATTTATTAGCTGTCTGACCTTGTCAAGTTACCAGATCTTTCTGAGAGTATTTGCTTTCTCATCTGTAAAATGTATGTAACAATCCTATCTGATAGGATTATTGTGAGAAATAAATCATACCATAGCATGGTCCCAGCTAAGCCACTGGCCTTCAGCAAATGTAGGTTGCTTTTCCTTCATATCTACTTTACATTAGAGTGTGGTATTTGCCCAACTATTGTACTTCAAGAGACCAGTGACTTTTTGGCTTAAACCCAGCTCAGAGATGTGTTCTACCCAGTTCCAGACATATGACATCCATGGAAGTGGGGGGTATTATTATAGCTTTAAAAATCACAGCAAGCACCTCATAAATGTTAAGAAGCAGAACTGCTACTGCAGAAAAACTGGTTTATGACTTAAAACCTTCTCAAATGCAAAAAAGATAGGCAAAGAAAAAAAGTTAAAGAAAAGAAAGAACTGAGGAATGTGGTGAAGAGACGATGAAAAGTCAATTTGTGGATAACCAGCGCTCCTGACAAGAAGACCAGAATAAATGGAATGAAAATTTTATTTGAAGAAATATTGTCTTGAGGGAAATAAATCTTCCTAGACAGATTATGAATTATACTTGAAAGAACTCACCTGCTACTGCGAAGTTAATAAAAGACTATTGCTTTTCCTAAGAAAAAAAAATTGAACTTAAGACAGAATTTGATCAGATGAAAAACTTTAAGTATTATGGCATGAAGGCAGGATAACTGTTTATCTACATATATACAAAAGACAGGTTGGCTTCAGATTTCTCTACAGGATTACATGAAACGTAAGAAAGCAATATTTAAAGAGTTTTGGAAGAAGACAGCTGTGGCTTAAGAATTCTTTACACAGCAACATTTACCTATGAAGGCAATAGAGCCATCTTCTCTGATACACAAGTGTTTAGAGTCTATTACTCTCTCTGGGGAAATGAAGAAAAAAAAAGCAATGTCAGGCTCTAGTTAGTCTGCATAGTTTTTATATAGTATCTCATTTCATCCTCATAATATTAGCTTCATTTTACAAGTGAAGATATTCTCATTAATATTATTCTCATTTTACAATTGGAGAAATCCCTCATTATCCTTATTTTACAGTTGAGGAAATAGCATGCTCAGGAAGTTAAACTTGCCCAGTCACATAGCTAATAAGTACAAAAAACAAGTACTAGAAACCACGTCCATCAGACTCCATCAGTTTGGCTTTGTAGGCACCCACTGAACGTCTGCTGGAAGAGAAAATTATAAAAAGAGAAGATAGAAAAGTAGACATAAATTATTATAAGAAAATGACAGGTGGTTTTATGTAATCCTGGTGTGGATAGCCTTTCTAAATCTGGCACCAAAAGCTTGCTTCTACTTGTATTTACTTTAAATTTTTGTTCCTGACATAATACCCATTTCTCTCTTTGTTAAAAAATCAGAGACTATTTCAGGAGTGTGAATCAAGTAATTTATTGATGAACTTCATACAGAAGTCCTACCACCCATAATAGATAACTATTTACTTCTTAATTCAATGTTATAAAATTAGAGTTTAAACTTGTCATTTTATTTTGTCATTTTATTAAAGAAATTTTGAAGAAGATGAAAAAAGAGGGAGAGGAGGAGGAGGAAGAGAAGGAAAACCATCTTAACACAAAAACCCTAACACAATCCACTTAATAAGGTCTGCACTCATTCATCTTGATATCGCTAAGGCCTGGCATAGAATGAAAACATCAAATAGAGTCAATTCTCATTATTCACAGATTCTGTATTTCTCAATTTTCTTACTCACTAAGATTTATTTGTAACCTCAAAATCAATACTTGTGGTGCTTTTGTAGTCATTTGTGGACATGCACAGAGCAGCAATAATTATGAGTTGCCTGATACACATGTTCCCAGCTGAGGTTGAACGAGGCAATGATCTGCCTTCATGTTCCAGCTATCATACTGTAAACAAGTGTCCTTTTCATGGTCTATTTGGCCCCGTATTTTCATGCTTTTTTGTTGGTGATTTTGAGATTTAAAATGGCTCGCAAGCACAGTGCTGAAGTACTGTCTAGTGTTCTAAGTGCAAGAAGGTTGTGATGTGCCTTATGGAGAAAATACGTGCAGTAGATAAGCTTTGTTCAGGCACGCATTATAGTGCCGTTGGCTGTGAGTTCAAAGTTAGTCAACAGTATATATTAAATAAGGTGTCTTTAAACAGAAACACACATAAAGTTATGTATGCTCAGTTGACAAAAATGTGACCAGAGGCTTGCAGGAACCTAATCCTATATTCTTCCAAGAGCAATGGTTCAGTTTCTGCTAAACTGATTGCAGTGATTTTATAGAACATAACTACCATGAATAATGGAATTTACTGTCATTATTGGGCAAATATTATGCATCAACAGCAACTGATATAATTTTTGAGTATTCCCTTCCACACTTTGCCTCTCGGTGAAATAATTCAAAATATTTTAGCATTTTGTGTAGTGAATTTATAAAAATCATTACTTTGTAAGAATAAAATTGATATTTCTAATTTTTCTTCATGTCCATGCCTGAAAGAAATTTCAAACTCAAGATTCTTAAAACCTAGAAAAGTCCCCAAGAAATCATAGTGACAGGAGGCAAGACTGCTTACATGGTATTTACAAATTTTTATATAAGGTCAAAAAAATGGATTTTACAACCTTCTGTGAAACCTACTTCAATGGCTAATATCTCTTGCTTCTAATTTAAATTGATTCCATAAGCATTTATTTCTACCATCGACCATGCACTGTGATATATCCCAGAGGTCACAAAGATGAATATGATATAGTCACTACCCTTTGGGATCTCAAAGTGTAGGGAAGGCTATATATAGGAACAGGCAGGTAAACAGACCATTATAATGCACTGTGATAAGTCCTAAAACAAAACTACATAATGAGTGCTATGAAAGCATATATGAGAAGTACTCTCCTCTGGGTATCTGTGTGTGTGTGTGTGTGTGTGTGTTGGGGGAATGAGAGAAAAGGAGGGAAGTCTGGGAATGACTTCTGAGGGTGACTAAACCTCAGCAGGTGACAGCTAGACAGAAAAGTGGTAGAAGGGATGAAGAAGAGATGAAGAATTTGAGAAATCAGTAAAATGGTCAAATAAGAATGAGGGAGAGGGGAAGAACTGAAGATGCCGCCCATGCTTCTAACTTGGGAAATTAAGGAGATGTTAACACTGCACTCTTAATAGAAGAGAAACAGTTTTAAAAGGAAGCACAGACCACAGGAATGGAATTGAGCATATGGGCAGAGGAAATGATGGGTTCAGCTTTTGGCATGTCCAATTTTTGATACAATGGGACCTCCACCAGAGACACCAAAACACTCTTGGAAATATAGGTCAGGAGCTCAGAAGAGAAATGAATTTGAGAGTTAACAGCACATATGTGGTGATCGAAGCCATGGAAGTAAGATAAAGTATCCCAGGTAGAATGTGGGATTTAGAAGAGAAGAAAGTGGAATCAGACCCTAGGGAATACTAGTATTTAAAGAGCACAGCAAGGAAGAGAAGTCAATGAACGAGATTGGGTGAAGTCACAACCAGGAGAGCATACTGACACAGATGCAAGAGCAAGAGCCTGGATTATTAGCAAGGAGGGGCTGAACAACAGTGATACATGCCACAGAGAGGTTTAGTGAGTTAAGAACTGAAACATGTTCAATGAATTTGACAGAGGGGAGGTCATCCCAGAGAGATGACTCTAGGCAGCTTAGTTTCAGCAAAGTGATGCAAAGAGCAGGCAGACTGCAGCAAGTTTAAGAGTAAATGAGATGCGAGGAAAGAGACACAGGGTAAACCCACTTTCGAAGAGCTAAGCTTTGAAGCCAAAGGGGAGACATGGGAGAGAAGACGTTTTATGGTAAAGACACTCAGGAAATGATAGGGATGGGATTAGCCTAAGCCAGTAGAGGCAGTATCTTTTTTTTTTTTTTTTTTGCGGTACGCGGGCCTTTCACCGTTGTGGCCTCTCCCGTTGCGGAGCACAGGCTCTGGACGCGCAGGCTCAGCGGCCATGGCTCACGGGTCCAGCCGCTCCGTGGCATGTGGGATCTTCCCGGACCGGGGCACGAACCCGTATCCCCTGCATCGGCAGGCGGACTCTCAACCACTGTGCCACCAGGGAAGCCCGAGACAGTATCTTTCTGAGCTAAGATTGCCATGAAGTTGAGGGAGTTTCTGTTTTCCAACATGTAAGTTTCATGCTCTGTACTCTTAGCAAACTTTCTTTAGAATTCCATTCCTTTCTGAAGTACAGTATACTAACATAACAATCTTCATGTGATATTACCCCAACTACTTATATACATATTCCAAAGAGAGGGAGAGAACAGGAAAGTAAAAGGCAAGAAGAAAGGTGAAGTAGTGGGAAAGAATATGAGTTACATTCTGAGCAAGAATGTAACTGAGCAAGAATGTAATTCTCAGGAGTCTGAGCACCAAACTCCTGAGAGACGTGCTGCTGTCTGTGTACCTATACTGACAAACTAGGCCTCCTTTGCTCAATCCCAAACACAACCCACATATCTTCATCTCTTACTGCTCCCTCCCCAATCTTCCTCCATACCCTAATGGGTCTTTTTGAGGTGATGTAACCTTTCTGGCCTAGAAAGAAATGGAGTCAGCACAGTGGGCTGTAAGAACTTCTTTGAAGGCAATCTTCTGCTTGGATGGCTGGCAAGAACGCTACTATACATGAAAGTGTCTCTAAGCCACATAAATATAGGCCCCAAATCCAAACTAAATGTATATTCAATCCAATTTCCTCTTAGCCAGTTCCAAAAAAATACCCATATACAAATCTGTAGCTTTTTAAACGTTGGCAAATAATTTAAAAAAATGTTTTAGCAGTGTGTGGGCCAAGGAACACAAGTGTGTTTCCATCTGGCTTAAGGGGCACCAGTTGTGACTTTCACACCACAAACCAAAAGTAAAAAGGTGGGGAGGGGGCAAGAAAATGTGATCAAGCTAACAAAATTCAGAAAAAGAGAAAACTAAACATAATAAGAAACGATGACCAAAAAAAAAAAAAAAAAAGCTAGATGGCCTAAATAAGACCAAATGTGGTAAATGTTATATATGGCTACCATAAGATATGGATGCTCAGGATTAATAATAATAAAAAAGACAACGATTCAACTAAAATAAAATGATAGGGGAAAATGGAAATAAATGGGCGAATAACAATATTCCAGGTAAAAAGCTAGCAAAAAAAAAAAAGGAGTTGCAATATTAATATCAGATAAAAGAAGTCAAGGCTAAAATAATCAACAAGCACTCTAATAAAAGGTAGACTATATGACATGCAGCAGTTTTGACCTTTTATGCACAAATGGCAAAGTATCGAAGTATATCAAATAAATAATTTAGAATGAAAGAAGACTTTGACAAACCATTATCAAAGTGGAAACTATAATATACATTTTACAATTTAATCAATAAAATATAAGTAAGGGGACTGAGTGTTTAAATAATGAACCAGGTAAACTATCTATAGGTATATGTTTATATGTACGTGTACATATATAGACAATTGGCTGGAGCCGAGGAGTGAATGACCTCCCTAACTAAGTGTATGTGGGGGTAGGCTTCTTACTCAGCTTCACCCAGCTATTCCCCGGGAGATTATAGGCCTAATGTTCCTAGGTATTTCAAAAGAATCTAAGATATTTTATTTATGAACACATACATGTGCACACATATGAACTTTCTGTCCAGCATAGACAGAATGCACATTTTTGAATGAACATTGAAAACTGATCATGCACTGGTTTAGAGATTCTGATCATAATGCAATAAAAACTGTCATAAAGTCATCAAAACAAACAAATACAAAGCAAGCACCTGGAAATTGAAAACACTCCATAAATAACTATAGTAGCTATGCAAAAACCTCATGGTAACCACAAACCAAAAATCCATAATACATATAAACACAAAAAAGAAAAATGAATCCAAACACCATGATCCAAAACCCATGGGACACAGAAAAAGCAGTTCTAAGAAGGAAGTTTATAGTGATACAAGCTTACCTCAGGAAACAAGGAAAGTCTCAAACAACCTAATCTTACACCTAAAGCAACTAGAGAAAGGAGAACCAACAAAACCCAAAGTTAGTAGAAGGAAAGAAATCATAAAGATCAGAACAGAAATAAATGAAATAGAGGCTAAAAAAAATTAGAAAGATCAATGAAACTAAAACCTGGCTTTATCTTTGAAAAGTTAAACAAAATTGATAAACCTTTAGCCAGACTTATCAAGAAAAAACGGGAGAGGGCCCAAATCAGTAAAATCAGAAATGAAAAAGAAGTTACAACCAACACCACAGAAATGCAAAGGATCATAAGAGACTACTATGAGCAACTATATGCCAATAAAATGGACAAATTAGAAGAAATGGACAAATTCTTAGAAAGGTACAATCTCCTAAGACTGAACCAGGAAAAACTAGAAAATATGAACAGACCAATTACCAGTAATGAAACTGAACCAGTAATTTAAAAACCCTCAAAAAACAAAAGTCCATGGACCAGATGGCTTCACAGGCGAATTCTATCAAACATTTAGAGAAGAGTTAACACCTGTCCTTCTGAAACTATTCCAAAAAATCGCAGAGGAAGGAAAACTTCCGAACTCATTCTATGAGTCCACCATCACCTTGAAACCCAAACCAGACAAAGATACCACAAGAAAAGAAAATTACAGGCCAATATCATTGATGAACATAGATGTAAAAATCCTCAACAAAATACTAGCAAACTGACTCCAACAATACATTAAAAGGATCATAGACCATGATCAAGTGGGATTTATCCCAGGGATGTAAGGGTTTTTTAGTATCCACAAATCAATCAATATGATACACCACATTAACAAACTGAAGAATAAAAACCATATGATTATTTCAATAGATGCAGAAAAAGCTTTTGATAAAATTCAACATCCATTTACAATGAAAAACTCTCCAGAAAGTGGGCATAGAGGGAACATACCTCAACATAATAAAGGCCATATGTGATGAACTCACAGCTAACATCATAAACAACAGTGAAAAGCTGAAAGCATTTCCTCTAAGATCAGGAACAAGACAAGGATGCCTTTTCTCACCACTTTTATTCAACATAGTTTTGGAAGTCCTAGCCACAGCAATTAGAGAAGAAAAAGAAATAAAAGGAATCCAAATTGAAAAAGAAGAAGTAAAACTGTCACTGTTTGCAGATGACATGCTATACATAGAAAATCCTAAAAACGCTACCAGAAAACTACTAGAGCTAATCAATGAATTCCGTAAAGTTGCAGGATAAAAAATTAATACACAGAAATCTCTGGCATTCCTATACACTAACAACAAAAGAGCAGAAAGAGAAATTAAGGAAACAATCCCATTTACCATCACATACAAAAGAATAAAATACTTAGAAATAAACCTACCTAAGGAGGCAAAAGGCCTGTACTCCAAAAACTATAAGATGCTGATAAAAGAAACTGAAGACAACACAGCAGACAGAAAGATATACTCTGCTCTTGGATTGGAAGAATCAATACTGTTAATGACTATACTGCCCAAGGCAGTCTACAGATTCAATGCAATCCCTATCAAACTATCAAAAGCATTTTTCACAGAACTAGAACACAACATTTTTTTTTTTTTTTTTTGGTATGCGGGCCTCTCACTGTTGTGGCCTCTCCAGTTGCAGAGCATAGGCTCCGGATGCGCAGGCTCAGCGGCCATGGCTCACAGACCCAGCTGCTCCACGGCACGTGGGATTTTCCCGGACCGGGGCACGAATCCGTGTTCCCTGCGTCGGCAGGCGGACTCTCAACCACTGCACCACCAGGGAAGCCCCTCACAACATTTTTTTAATGTGTATGCAAACACAAAAGATCCCGAATAGCCAAAGCAATCTTGAGAAAGAAAAACAGAGCTGGAGAAATCAGGCTCCCTGACTTCGGACTATACTACAAAGCTACAGTCATCAAAACAGTATGGTACCTGCTCAAAAAGAGACACGTGGATCAATGGAACAGGATAAAAAGCCCAGAAATATAAACCCACACACTTATAGTCAATTAACCTATGACAAAGGAGGTAAGAATATACTATGGACAAAAGACAGTCTCTGTTGAGACTGGACAGCTACATGTAAAAGAATGAAATTAGAACATGTACAAAAATAAACTCAAAATAGATTCAAGGCCTAAATCTAAGGCAGGATACTATAAAATTCCTAGAGGAAATCATAGGGAGAACACTCTCTGACATAAATCACAGCAATATATATTTTTTATCTCCTATAGTGGAAATAAAAATGAAAAAATATACAAATGGGACCTAATTAAACTTAAATGTTTTTATATAGCAAAGAAAACCATAAACAAACTGAAAAGACAACCTACAGGATGGGAGAAAATATTTGCAAACAATGCTACTGGCAAGGGATTAATTTCTAAAATATACGAACAGCTCATACAGCTTATCAAAAACCCCCCAAACAACCCAATAAAAAACTGGGCAGAAGACCTAAATAGACATTTCTCCAAAGAAGACATACAGATGGCCAACAGGCACATGAAAAGATGCTCAATATCATTCATTATTAGAGAAATGCAAATTAAAACTACACTGAGGTATCACCTTGTATCAGTCAGAATGGCCATCATTAAAAAGTCTACAAATAATAAATGCTGGAGAGGGTGCAGAAAAAAGGAACCCTCCTACACTGTTGGTGGGAATGTAAATTGGTGCAGCCACTATGAAGAACAGTATAGAGGCTCCTTAAAAAAACTAGAAATAGAGTTACCACATGATCCTGCAATCCTACTCTTGGGCACATATCCGCAAAAGATGAAAACCCTAATTCAAAAAGATACATGCACCCCAATGTTCATAGTAGCACTACTTACAACAGCCAAGACATGAAAGCAACCTAAATGTTCACTGACAGATGAGTGGATAAAGAAGATGTGGTATATATACACAATGGAATACTACTCAGTCATAAAAATGAAATAATGCCATTTGCAGCAACACAGATGGACCTAGAGATTATTATATTAAGTGAAGTAAGTCAGACAGAGAAAGACAAATATCATATGATATCACTTATATGTGGAATCTAAAAAAATGATACAAATGAACATTATTTACAAAACAGAAATAGACTCACAGACATAGAAAATAAACTCAAGGTTACCAAAAGGGATGGTTGGGGTGCGGGGGGAAGATAAATTAGGATCTTGTGATTAACACATACACATTAATATATAAAACAGATATATAACAAAGCCCTACTGTATAGCCCAGGGAACTATATTGAATATCTTGTAATAACCTATAATGGAAAAAAATCTGAAAAAGAATGGATATATTTATATGTATAACTGAAAAAAACCCCTCTAGGATTAAATATTAAAAAGGAACTGCATACTATTAAGAAATGGATAACAATGAGAACACTATATAAAAATTTATGAGATATAGCCAAAGCAGGTATCAGAAAAAAAGTCTAGAGCCTTTAGTAGACATAAATCTATTGGAAAACAAGAAGCATGGAAATGTAAATGACTGAAGCATTTGACCCATGAAATCAAGTAAATAACAATCATAATATATAAGGAAGAAAATAGTATGATAAAAGCAGAAATAAACTAAAAAACATGGCAGAAAGAAAAAGCCAACTCAAATTTTGAAAATGCAAAAGATTTCAATAATTTTTTTTCATATATGAATCTACTTTGCTGGTAGGGATATAATTTACAATAGAAGACATTTTATAGATCCAAGTTGTTAAAAATTTGTGGTCAATTCAGGAAAAAATACACTAAAGATAATTATAATTTTGTGTTTTTAGCAGTTTTAGGTTTGTAGCAAAATTAAGCAGAGGTTACAGAGTTCCCATATTCCCTCTACCCCCTCCACATGCACAACCCCCGCCCCCACTACCAACATCCATACCAGAGTGGTACATTTGTTACAAAGATGAACCAGCTTGCAGGGCAGAAATAGAGACACAGATGTAGACAACAAACGTATGGACACCAAAGGGGGAAAGCCGCGGCGGGGAGTGGTGGTGGTGGGATGAATTGGGAGATTGGGATTGACATGTATACACTAATATGTATAAAATAGATAACTAATAAGAACTTGCTATATAAAAAATGAATAAAAGAAAATTCAAAAAAAAAAAGATGAACCTACATCAATATAGCCCAAAGTCCAAAAGGTTCACTCTTAATGTTGTATATTATATGTGTTTTGACAAATGTAAAATGACATGTACCCACAACTGTAGTATCATACACAATACTTTCACTGCTCTAAAAATCCTCTGTGCTCCACCTATTCATCCCTCCCCCAACTGCCCCCCGCCGGAACCACTGATCTCTTTACTGTAGCTGTAGTTTTTCCCTTCCCAGAATGTCATTTAGTTAAGAAGTGTTTTTAGTGTTATATTTCAAGAACATGAATAAGAAAACATTATTGTATAGATTAATGAGGATTAAAATATCTCATGAGATGCTAATTTTCTATATATTTTTCAAATCTCCAGAGTATAAACAAATAAATCTTTTTTGGGCATAGAAGGAAAAGCAGCTCATCTCTTTTCATATCAAATTAACCCACAAACACAGTTTCACAGGAACGTAAGTTCTCAAATTCTTTCATAGTAGAGCTAATCCTACTAAAACCCAAAATATCGGCAGTATGTGTTTCCACGATTCAAGCTTTTCAACATTATAATTTAATGGGCACACCCTGTTTAGTGCACCCTTAATCCAACTTCAAAAAGAGCACAGCATAGCTCTGTCAGGGTGGGCTTTATGCTACACTCACATAATTTATACAGGTAAAAAATACCCAGAAACCAATTAATCCCTTTTACTGGCTAGTGGAAAAAGGACAGATTTTTACTGGGGTGGGTAGGAGTTGGGGGGTGAGAAGCAAGATTATGTAGTATACTGAGATTTGAGATAGAAGCTACACATTGTAAAGCACCTCCCCTTAATTATGTATGTAAAAATATAAGTATGGTATTAGGAAAAGCAAATGCGAAAATAGAAGTTGAATTTAACATAAAGGCAAAATTTTTTGCAACTCAATTCAACTCCACAACACAAAAATAGTGCATGTGTTAGAAAGAATTCTGTTGTTTTTTTCCTCTCTCTCCTCCTTTCCCCCTGTTACTTTTTCCTTCCAATATTTATAAAGCTCCTAACCAACAAGACAGACATTGTCCCTGATCAAGAAACTTAAAACAGTTTTGGGGAGGATAAAGCACTGAGAAATAAACATAAGTAAAATATATATTACTTAGAACTATGATAATGGAAATACCTAGAACAAAGGGAGCTCTTAGGCGAACCAACACTTAAAGATAGGGTAAAGGGGGAGGAGGAATGTTTCAGGCAGTGGAGCTGAAAACAGTGCAGCACAGGTAAAGCAGAGAGTTCGGGAGAATGGCGAGAGTTAGGCAGCAGCAATACACAAGCCATGTTAAGGAAGTAGGACTTTGTCTAAAGGCACTGAAGAATTTTAAATCATAGGAATGACATATCCAGATTTGTGATCATTCTAGATGTGAAGTAGAGAATGGACTACAGGCAGTGAGACCTATTAGTAGCCTCTTGCAGTAAACCGTCTGAGAGACAATGATGGCCTTTAATAGGGCAGTGACAGAGGACACAGGGTGTGAAAGAAATTTCAGAGATATAACTCAAAAAACAACCCAACCATAAGACGTAGTGATTAATTGGATAGGGGTTGAGTGAAATGAGGGAATCAAGCATAACAGCTACCATTTCTCTAGCATTCACTGTGTGCCAAAAGCTGTGTGTTTTTTTTGTTTTTCTTTTTTGCGGCACGCGGGCCTCTCACTGTTGCGGCCTCTCCCATTGCGGAGCACAGGCTCCGGACGCGCAGGCTCAGTGGCCATGGCTCACGGGCCCAGCCGCTCCGCGGCATGTGGGATCTTCCCGGACCGGGGCACGAACCCGTGTTCCCTGCATCGGCAGGCAGACTCTCAACCACTGCGCCGCCAGGGAAGCCCGAGCTGTGTGTTTTAAGTACATTATCTCATGTCATCCTCACAGCAGTCTTACAAGGTAACCGATTACCAGCCCCACTGTGAGCCTAGCCCAGGCTTGGGAAGGGAGCTGAACCTCTCATGTGTTAGAGCCAACTTAGAATCAAAACACAAATAATTCTGTCTTTAATTTTTCCCATTGTAATTCCTACTTCCTCTTTTGTATCTTCTTTGGTAGTGATAACTACTTAAATATTTATAGTGGCTCAGCAGGGTTCTTACAACTATGAATAAGTAATGCTCCAACGATGAGATGCGCAATTGTCTGTCTTCAACATAGAAAGTAAAGTGGTTGCTTCCACAGAGAATTTACCTTCTTACTCAGAGTTTATCAAGGCAAATCCCAAACTTGGGTCACTGAATTGTGTATCATACCACTGATTTCAGTGATATCCTAGGGTGGAAAGCAAGGCATTTGAACCATATAATATATTCAAAAGGGGTTTTATCTCACCTAAGAGTACTGGAATGAAATCTTTCCAACTATAGTTCAGCCAAAGAAGCAGACGCTTCAAGCAAGGCACAAGTCTTGGTGCACAAAACAGAGTGTGATTCCATAGATTTTCATGTTCTTTGATCAAAACCACTCTTGCACATACCCAGTTAAGGAAATATATTTTACATTATTCGGGTATAAGAGTTAGTCCTAATAAAATATATTGAAATGAACTAAAAAATCTAATGGTTAACTATTTTTTAAAGTCCAAATCATAATTAGGACTTCTGAGAATATGTCTGATAGTCCTTTGTCACTGTACTCATGAATAAATGTACTTTTCAGAAAGTCTGTGAGATTGCAAGAGATTTAAAAAGCGTTTGGAAGATGCAAATGAAATAACTATAAGTGAAAAAAATCACAACATGTATTTTGTCTGTATGACTGCATCACATGCAGATAAAAAGACTGGAAAGAGTGATACACAAATGATATCAGTTGTTTGGTTTACATAGTTTTCTCTTTTCAAAAAGCTTCCTGTTATATTACTACGTCACTTTCACAATATTAAAATTAAACCTAAGATATATTTTTTAAAAAAAGAAAATATTTCCTTTGGAAAGGATATAAAATAGCAGCTAAGTTTAATTTTTGGGTAGACTGAAGGTCTTGAGTAACATCTTCCACAAAATTTTTATCATGCGTCTACAGCTTTACCACATAGGAAATTAGCCCCCTCATGAGAATTTTCTCACCTGAAAATACAGTCACATCTGGTTCCAGTCAGTGATACTTTGGGCACTATAATTCCCTTTCACCATGCATTCCCATCTGTTCTTGCTTTTACTTCCCCACGTTAACCATGATTTTGCCTATTCTCTATTTTGTCCTATTTTTTTCAAAATTAAACTTGAAGATATAAAGATTACACACAGAGATAGGTTTTGGAAACGAAATAGATAGGAGGACATCTTCATATAAGGATTTTGGTCCTGTTCTCTACCAAGAAATATGCGGTTGTCAAAGAAAAACCAGACATCTTCTACCAAAGAATGCTACAGAAAATCTGAGGTGAGACTCTAACTCTGAAATCGTCCAGTGGTATAATTAACTTTGCAACTAATAACCACCAACAGCCATGATACATTTTTTGCTGGGAGAAAGTGGCTAACATTGTTTCTCAATTAAAAAAAAATAGAAATGAGAATTTAAAAACATATACAAAAGTAGACAGCATAATGAAATTCTATGTTACTTATAACCCAGCTTCAATAAATAGCACAATTCTGCAAATCTTGTTTTATCTACCTCCAACCTGAATTTTCCCCCTGAGGTAATTTTAAAGAAAATTCCAGACAATCATATTATTTTACTTCTAAATATTTCAGTATGTATCTCTAACAGATAAGGGCCTTCTTTTTTCTAACATATTCATGGTATCATACCCCCCAAAATTAGCAATAATTTCTTAATATCACCTAATACCCAGTCTATGTGCAAATTTCTCAACTCTCTCAAAGATGTATTTTTGCAATTTATTTACTTGAATCAAGATTGAAATGAGTTCTTTATTGATTAAGTCAATATGTTTCTTACATCTTTTATTCTATAACAGTTACCCATTCTCTTATTTCTTTTTTTTCTCACAAAAGTGGCTAGCTTTACCTATTCATTTTCCTTCTAGATACTTCTGACTGATTTCATAAAAGTAGATTATACTGCTAAGAGGAACCTACTGACAATAACATCTCTTGCTGTTGCCACTCACGCTTTCTAATTATTTACTCTTCCAGTGCTAGTTTGTTAATCAGTTGGCATCCAACTAATTTATCATTTAGAGAAGAAATCAAGGCAAAATCTTAAACAAAGTGTTATTAAATTCTTTGTCCTCCAGAGGATGACAATGGAGGTCTTATTCAGAGATTCTCTCAAAAAACTGGGGCTGGGGACAAGAGCTCTGAATTTCTAAGTATAAAGAGATATGTGGAAGAAAGCTGCTACTTTCCAACCTTTCCACATCTTTTCTTGCTGTATTTTACCACGCTACAAGGTAGGTAGAAAGAGGAATGGCCAGGAACCTGTCCATGTAAGAAAAACATTCAAAATATATTTGTTTGCTTGAATACATTTTGATTAGAGATAGAATTTAGAAAATAAGCTAACAGAATACAAGGAACCCTTATTAAGATCTTGCTAAATTACAGTGTCATGTATGCTAAATAAACTAGCAGGCATCTTACTATTATAGGTTGTTACAAGTTAGGGATGTTTCAACTCCAATTAATTGGTGGTGGCTGATTAGAAGAGGGTTAAGAATTTGCTAACAATTATAAAGCCTAGCATATGGTAAGATTTTAATACATATCAGTACTGTTCTTCTGCTTTTATAAAAAGTGTTCACCATAAGTTTGCCTATTTTAACCAATTTTAATTTAAATTTATATACATTAAGATTACAGATTTTATTATCTCAATGATCCCAGTATTTAAAAGCTTTATGTCACGAAAACTGTAGGCTTTTCTTGTTCATAAAAACAAGCTTTTTTTAGTGTGATTGTTTCACCTTTGTACATAAAACTGACTCCTGGGCTGAGCGCCATTATGATTAGAATAACGGAGAGGACATTTAAGGAGATGATTTTTAAGTTTCCTTCTAGTAGAAAAGATTCATAAGTATAAAAATATTGCCATATTATGTAGATCATAATATTGTGATATTATATAGATCATTTATCTAAAAGAGATTTACAAAGGATCCTATGGGTCATCTGGCCCAATGTCATTTTCAGTGCAGGGAAACTCTCCTCAATATGATAATAATATTTTGTACTCAGACTACAATTTTGATACTAAAAGCATTATCTTGTTTGATATTCCCAATAATTCTATGAGGATACTATTAGCATGTTCATTTTACAGGTATGAAACCAAGACTAAGAGAGAGAAAATGGCTAGGCTGAACCACACAGTGAATAAATGGAAAAGAATGTCATATATCAATATCAAATTCTTCTGAGTTCATATTCTATGTCCTTTGTACAACACAGGTGCAACTTTTAAAAAATTATTACAACAATACTGTGAAGTAACCAAGGTAGGAAAACTATTCTGACTTTTACAAATGAGAAAAATTATGCAAGTTTACAGCCATGCCCAAGGTTATGCCACCAATGAGCACAGAGCTGGGGTAGGACATGGATTTTCTGTCTTCTACTATGTTTTTTCTACTACACCAGTGTGTGTCTATCTGAAAATTCTAATTTGGGAAGTTCTTTTTTTCCTAGCTAAAATACATTTAGCACTTGACTCTTTGGGAAAGAGTTAAGATTATTTCACTTGCCTTGACTCAGTGCAGTTGAATCTTTAAAATACTACACACTTATGAGTCATATTTTATTCTTAGAAAAGTTAAGATATACATTAACCTAAGTTCATACAGATAAGTTAACACAATTATTAAGATATACACTAACTGTTAAAGACTCCAGCAATTAGAAGGGAAAGAAATGAAACTATAAATAGCTTAAAGTGCTTTGAGTACAAAGCTGAATATTTATTTGACATTTTATTTAAACTGAAAATCAAAGAGAGGCAAAAAATATCTTGAAATGCACTTGGTATTGTAGAGTGTTTAGAAATATAAACTATTTAATTCTATGTTTTGTAAACAATTGTAATCTGTATCTATCTTAATCCTCATCACAAAGGAAGATCCTATGCAGAATCTTGGGAAATACCCAAAAAGAGCCAGAGAAGAGAGGATCCATTAGGAGGTGAAGTGCTAGGCCATCCTCTCAGCTGCTGATTGAAAAACAGCCGAATTAGCCCAGAAGTCTTTTTATTATACAAAGGCCAGTGAGTTTACACATCTACCTATCAATACTCTGAATTATGATATTTCACCCACTTCTAGATCTGACCTTAGAGGTTCTTGAGTTGTTTAGCAGCCTGACTCTGCTCTAGAATTATTTAACATGCCCCGATTCTAATTACTTAGGTATTTACTATGATTGATTCTTCTAAGTCGATGCATCAGACCCTGATCTGGTAATGACTCTGATGCTCTCTGTACTGCATGGATTCATAGGAATAGACTGAGCCTCTTTCCTGGACATTCAATCTTTCAATTTATGGCATTAAAAAAATGAGATGAACCATTTTAGATTATGGTTCCCCAGGGAGCTATAGTGAACTTACAGCAGTATTGTGGGATATTTTAAATTTTTGAAGGAAACACAGCTATACTGAACGTCTATTGGATACCACACAAATTACTAGATGAGATAGTTCAGTTTTAACTGTAAATCATGCTCATTAATTTCATTGGTCTAGGGGTGCTGTGAAAAAAACTATAGGCACTCTAAAGGTAAAAGTTTGGAAAACTCTGACATACATATTCTTTTGCTGTATGTGTTTGGAATACTGTATTCAACAAATAAGTATTAAATATCTACTATATTCCAGGTAGTATTCTAAATTCTGGGAATCCAGTTGTGAACGAGATAGAAAAAGTATCTGGTCTCATAATAGACAATTTTTAAAAATAGGTAAGTGCTATGAACAATTACATGGGATAACCTGATAATGACAGTAACAGGGAAGGAGTAAGTTTAGACTGGGTGGTCAAGAAATACCTCTCTGAAGAAGTAATTTTTGCATTGAGATATATCAGTGACAAGAGGGGGTCATTCAAAGCATCTTTTTAAAAAAACATGTTTTACTCATTAATAACCAAGAAAGTTCTATATCTTAACATTCCTTGTTCTTTTTTTCTTAGCAGTCTTCACAATCTATAACAGAGGAATGTCTGTCTTCTATTTTTGTTATGGATTGTATTTTAGACCATAAAAAAAAAATCTCAAGTACTTGAGAGAGACATAACAAATCCTTGTTTGCTAGGTGTATATTAGCTAGCCATGCTTTACTACAGTGATAAAACAGTAAGTTTGACTGGATGTTGATTCTTATCACTTCCTCTTGAACTAACAACTGCTCTAAGAACATAACATTAAGAAGGCAGCAGTAGCGATAATTTGTCTTGCTTATTTTTTAACGCATCTATTCTACAAATCACAAATTGGGGTGTCCTCCTTTGTACTCCAACCCCTGGCACGCTATAAGGTTATTCCTCAGCATTTGATGGCAATAGCACCAACGGACCCAAGCACACTATTACTGATGCCTTTCATATTTTTAAATCTTATTAACACCACTACTTGCCTATAATATATTGTATTAGTACTGTAATTTATGTAAGGACTTGCGGAGCATACTAATGTTCTCATCAATCATTTTCTTTTAAAATGTGAGCCTATTATAGAAGTGCCCAACTAAGAAATATGGGTCTAGCTGCATATTTTGAAGGCTTAATTGGGAGATCTCTAAGTTCTCCCTTACAACCTTGCTTCTAAACTTGGCATGATTTCCATTAATTAGAAAGCAAAATCAGTAATATTATGCTATGCTTCCCTCTCTGCATCTTTCCCTTACTGCAATATTATAAGTAATCTCATGAGCTGGGGAAATTAAAAGTCATTTCTCTTCTCAAAGAGAAAGAGTTATGTCATCAACTCCTTTTCAATGACTAAAATGCAAAAGCATAGTGGACTGGGAATTGAGAAATCAGAAAGCTGACCCTACTTTGCCACTAAGAAACTGTATGTATGACTTTGGATACTTCACTTCTCTGGATCTGTATTGGGAGGCAGCTTCCAAGATGGCTCTCTATGATCACCCCTCCCAATATTCACACCTTTGTGTAATCCCCTCCCCTTGATTGTGGGCTGAAACTAGTGATTCACTCCTAATGAACAGAATACAGTAAAGGTGACAGGATGTTACTTCAATACTTAAGTCATAAGAAGACTGTGATTTCTCTCTTTAGCTTTCTTTCTTTCTGGCTCACTCTGAGAGAAGCCAGATGCCATGCTGTGAGCTGTCCTATGGAGAAGCCTATGGGAAATAAGGTCAAAAGTCAGTGATCCCTCATTCCAGTAGTACTTGAGAACTGAATCCTGCCAACAGACATACAAATGGGTAAGGAAGTGAAACATCTCCAAGTTGAGACCACAGCCTAATTGACATGGTGACTGCAGCCTGTGAGAAGTTCTAAGCCTGAAGACCCAGCTACGTTCCATCAGGGTTCCTAAACCAAAGAAATTGTGAGATAATATCAGTAAATGTTACCGGTTTTAAGCCACTAAATTTTGGGATGCAGCAATAAATAACTAGTACAGTCTCTGTTTCCTTCTCTGTTAAAAAAAGTTTAGTGATTTTTTTTGAGTCCCTTTATAGCTCTGCTTCAATGAACATATTATGTTGATAGCAAATGCATAGAGAAATCACATATAGACACACAAACTCCAGTTTCATGTCCTTATAGTAAAATTCATAGTTTAAAAATCCACGATAGTTTTAAAATAAGATTCAAGATTTGTTTATTTGCCTTTGGGCATGCTATGGCCCCAAGTCTGCTTAGCAATACTGCAGTTAAGAAGAAAAACTTGAAAAAAACCTTTCCTTATAAAGTATGCATTGTTAATGGATATGACTATAAAGGCTAATTAAATATTCCAAAATTCACATTTGTCCACTTCAGAAATTGGATTAAGGAACAAAGCAGGTTTGTTAGCCTTTGTATTAAAAAAAAATCGGGAATGATATGAGAAATACATTTACTTTATTATTAAGTCAATAATGTAGAAAATGTCATATCTATGCTAAATCAATAAGATATATTTGTTATGTGCCTGAATTTATTTTATTCTAAAGTACTTTTTGAAAAAAGTATTTGCAGAGAGACTACGATAAACTAAACATGTGTATTTTAAACCTTAGGAAAACTACTAAAATTTTTTTAAAAGTGGGATAGAACAATCAAGTCAACAGTGAAGATAAAAATGGAACCATAAAAAATACTCAAAATATCCCAAAGCAGGTTGAAAAAAAAGGAAAAAAGAAACAACTACCAAATGGGACAGACAGAAAACAACTAGCAAACGGTGAATTTAAATTTATGCTATTTCTAGTCAATTTTAAAGTACACAGCGTAACACTGGAATAATCAGTAGCATAGAAGTGAGGAAATAGGTTTTAGCACCACCTCCACCACTTTTTAACTTTGTGACTTTGGGAAAGTCACTTAAATTATCTGTAAAATGGGAAAGTTGAAAGTTCCAATTATAATATTCTATGAGTCTAATGAAAATGTATGAACTGTAACTCCTAAATATCTAAAAACGTAAAATAAATGGTGATACAGCTATAATTCAATAGGTCATACTTATAAAGTTTTCACAAAACCATAGGGAAATTATTTATGACAAAAAATTCAGAGGGAGAAAAGGAAACAAAGCTGCATATACAGTATCATCACTAATACAAAGTAAAGACACCAAGAAATCAAATAACAACTCTGCATTAAAAAGAAAAAAAGAACTGCCAAGAAATTCAGAAGTTTTACAGTGTTAGTGAGATCAGGATGAATATTTTTTTCCTTTCATTTTGCCAGTTTTTTTAGTCAATAAATGTATCTAATGAAAAGAAACAGTTGTAAATATATGTAATAATGATACAAAAAAGGTACTTTACATAATATCTACAGTCTTGGAAAAGTGTTTGCAAATAAAACTTAAGTATAAATCTAGCTTGCAAGGAAAAAGAAAAGCTTCTAAATATTTCTACCTTTTTTTTTTTTTTCGGTATGCGGGCCTCTCACCGTTGTGGCCTCTCCCGTTGCGGAGCACAGGCTCCAGACGCGCAGGCTCAGCGGCCATGGCTCACAGGCCCAGCCGCTCGGCAGCATGTGGGATCTTCCTGGAACGGGGCACGAACCCGTGTCCCCTGCATCGGCAGGCGGACTCCCAACCCCTGCACCACCAGGGAAGCCCCTAAATATTTCTCCTTTATTGAATGCTTTACACTCACTCATGTCTTTTCTATCAAGGTCCTTTAAAAGGAAAGCTAAAGAGAATTTTCCTGACTCTGAACTTATTCCTAGCCCAAGAGAGTATCTGAAGAACAGTTTGCCAATTCACAAAAGGGACAGTGCTGCTCCTTCCTGCCTGACACCTGACATCCCACCACTCTACTCTGCAAGCCCCAAAGCAGTATTTCTCAAAAAGTGATGATCCTCAGGCCTACGGAGTCAGAATCACCTATTGTCACTGTTAATGCAAAATCTGAAGCCAAACCTCGCCTAATGATTCATAATTTCTAGGGACGGGGTCTGAAAAGCCATACTTTAACAAGCCTCCTAGGTAAGCTTTAGAATAAGAAGGACAACTAAGTTCTCAAAGAATGACCCCTGCACCAGAAGTACTGGCATCACCTGGAAATCAGTTAGATGCAAACTTTCAGGCCCCATCCTAGACCTACTGAATTAGAAACTCTGGGGATGTGGCCCAGAAATCTGTGTTTCAACAGACATTTCTACTGGGTGTGATGCATGCAAATGTATGAGAACTGTTGCTCTAAGGCCACGGTCTCTAAGCTTTTTTGAACACTTATTTATTCCTTATCAGTAAAAAAATATTTTGAGCATGTCTCCAGTTCTCAATATTTATAAGTTACCTAAATATATCACTGCTAATCCATATATCACATATGTCACAAACATGAACATTCATTGCATAAATTTTTATGTAAATATGTTTTCATTTCCCTTGAATACAGATGTAAGAGTAGAATTGCTAGGTCATATTATCTTGTTTAACCTTTTGAGGAACTGCCAAACTGCTTACCAGAGTGGTTGCGCCATTTCACATTCCCAACAGTGGTGTACGAAGATGCCAATTTATCCATATACTCACCAATATATGCTATTATGTGTCATTTTTGTTTGTAGCCATTCTGTTAGGTGGGAAGTGGTAGCTCATTGTGGTTTTAATTTGCATTTCCCTTATGGCTAGTGATGTTAAGCATATTTTCATGTGCTATTGTTCATCTATATACCTTGTCTGAAGAAATATCTACTCAGATCCTTTGCCTATTTGTTTCTTTGCCCATTTTTAATTGGGTATTTGTCTTTTTATCATTTGCATATTCTAGATACAAGTCCCCTATCAGATATATTACTTGCAAGAATATTCTCCCATTATACGGGCCGTCTTTCTACTTTTTTGATGATATTTTTAGAAGCATACAAATTTTAAACTTTTGATTATGTTCAATTTATTTTTTTCTTTTGCTGCTTCTGATTTTGGTGTTGTATTTTAGAAGGCTCTGTGTAATTCAGGATCACAAATATTTATGTCTATGTTTTCTACGAAGAGTTTTATAGTTTTAGGTTTTACTTTTACACCATCACTCCATTTTGAGTTAGTTTTTGAATATGGTTTGATGTAGGGTTTTTTTTTAATTCTTTTTGATGGTATAGTAAATGGAACTGCTTTCTTGATTTCATTTTCAAATTATTCATTGCTAGTATATAAAAGAATAACTAACTTTTGTATATAGCTTTTATACCCTGAAACACTGGCAAATTCACTTACTAGTTCTAATAGTCTTTTAGTGGATTTCTTAAGGTTTTCTATATATAAAATCATGCCATCTCCAAACAGAGATAGTTTTCCTTCTTCCTTTCCAATTTGGATGTCTCTTTAGTTCTTTCTCTTCCTAATTGTTCTGGAAAGGGAAGACATCCTTGTCTTGTTCCTGATCTTAGGGAAAAAGCATTCAAGACGTTCACCATTAAATATGATGTTAATTGCAGGTTTTTTGTGGATGTCTTTTAACAGGTTAATGGAGTTCCTTTTTTTTCTCTAGTTTGTTGAGTGTTTTTATCATGAAAGCGTGTTGGATTTTGTCAAATGCCTTTTTGTGTGTATGTATTGGGACAATTTGAATGTCAAAGTAAATTATGACAATAATGGAGTATATTCCATTGAATAAGACTCCATGCTGAACACTGATATAAATAAATGTCCTGTGTTCTCTTGATATAGTGTATTACATCCACTGACTTTTGGATGTTAAACCAACCTTGCCTTCTTGGGGTGGTGTGGGGTGGGGTGAGGGTGGTGGTAAATCCCATTTGATTATGGTACGTAATTCTTTTTAAACTCTGCTGCTGAATTTGGTTAGCTAATATTCTGAAAATTTTCACATCTATACTCAAGAGATATTGGTCTGTTTTTTAATTTCATGTGATGACTTTATAGTAGGTTTGTTTTAAAAGTGTTATGGTTTAGCAATTTTGAAACTACATTCTGTGTATTCTACAATTGAGCAAATGACTAAATATATTAAGAATAATAGCATTCTCGGGTTTCTTACTGTTGGAGAAAGCAAATATAAACATAGAGAAGAAATACAAACGTGAGAGAACTAGAATGAATTCCCTGCTGCTGGGTTAGAACCTGAAGTGCATCTGTTAGATGTAGCACACACATAAACTGACACACCTGTATCCTAGCTGTGGCCACTGAGAAGGCCTAGAAGCAGTAGCATCCCAGTTTCAATTATTATACGTAGTAAGCAGATCTCAGAATAAAGGCTCCTTCCAGGGTTAGGTCAGGAAAATGACAAGATGATGATCTTGGAATATTTAGTTGTGCTGGAAATTAATGAAGTGCTCAAAGAATGATGGAAGCATGTCAAAAGGATGTAGGAGTCAGTTTGAAGGGGTGCCTACTGGTCAAATCTGGGACAGTTTGAGTATCAAAGTCAATAATAATAGTAATGGAGTGTAACCCATTGAAAAAATAGGAATCCAGAAATCTATACTGATATAGAGAATAATAAATAAACAAATGAATGGCGAGAAGGGAAAAGTTTTCCTTAGTTTGCCAACAAATAAATATAGAAGGAATGATGAAGGTTAGAAAACCACCATTTTGTAAACATTATAGTAATTAATAGTAATTGATTCAGGCAAGAATCATTAATGGATGCTAAATGAAATGTGATGAGGAACAAGATACATAATCACAAAGTACTTCCCCACAAATTATTTGTTAAAAAATAAGTAACGTTATAGTAGAGATACCTGCATGTGCCATTTTAACCCAGGTAACCAACATCACCATTACCAATAATGGGATAAACTGACATCATGTGCCTTTTCTGTGCCTATCACTTCTGTGGTATTTCTGCCCCAAATCTATAACCTGAATCTAATTATGACGAAATGTCAAACAAACCAAAATTCATGGAAATATTCTTCAAAATAACTTGTCTGGTCAAAAAAAATGTCAAGGTCATAAATAACAAAGAAAAGCCTAGTAATCATTCCAGCTTAAAGGAAACTAAAGAAACTCACAATCTAAATACAATATGATCCTGGACTACATTCTGAACCAGATAAAATATAAAAGACATTATTGGGACAATTGATGTAATTTGAATATAGACTATGGAGATAATAATATGGTATCAGCATAAAAATTGCTGATTTTGATCATTGTACTGTGGTTACATAAGAGAATGGGTTATATAAAAATGGGCAAAACATCTACAACTTACTTTTAACTGGTTCAAAAAAATACATATATATACACACATATGTATACACACAGATACACATATAGAGAGAACTAGAGGAGGGAGCGAGAGAGAGAGAGAGAGAGAGAGAGAGAAGTGAGCATGAATGATAAAGCAAATGGGGCAAAATGTAAAGAACTGGTGAATCTGGTTATTTCTTGCACTATTTTTGCAATTTTCTGTAAGTTTGAATTATATTAAAATAAAAGTTTTAAAGCATACATATCAACAACTACCAAAAAACATTGAGTTTTATCAAGAACATACCAAGAAATTAAGTTTCAGAAAGTGTATATATCATTTCGATAAAGCAAAAGGAAACTACTTTTTCGTAAAGCCAAAAGATTCTAGGTAGCAGAGTTAAGTTAAAAAAATAAAAAACAAAAAAGCTAACACTGTACCCAACATATTTATTTCAGAAAGCTGTTTGTTCTAAAGGGTAAAAAGAAGTTCAATTTCCTGAAGATGTAATCTAGTCTTATCCACACCAGGTGCAATATCCAGTCTTAACCAAATAAATCAGTGCAAACTTATGCCTCTAAGAGCAAGAAAGGTCAAAATTCGAACAAATCGTCCATCTCAAACAAAAAGAAAGAATGTGAGAAGTGCTCTGTATAAAAAAGGTGGACTTATGTTCTGGCGCAGTTGCTATTAGCAACAAGATGACTGACGTTAAAGAAAAAATTACTTGAGGTTAGGCTAAATGGGTGCAGTTTTTTCTTTTTATATACAATATACAAACAAAAACACAATAATTCTTTTTATATAACTTAAAATGAAAAACCTGAAGTAAATTCTTCGTATATTCATTAAGACAAGAGATCAGAGGTGATTATTAAAAATTCTGAAGCAATCATAATTTCTAAGTATTATGAAGCCATGAAAGATTTGTCTGTCTCCTTTTTTATTTCTCTTTCTCTTCCTCTGTTCCCCATATTCTCTCCCTTTTTTTTTTTCTTTCAATCACCCTGCCTGTGCAGGCTAACCTGCATGGCTTAGTGTTGCCAGGGGCAATCAGAGTACAGAGGTTGCTGACCTAGTACAAGGTGGGCATAAGAAGTGGCACGTTTATTCTGACAGGGCATTTAAATGAAGCAAAACATCTTTCAAAGCATCTTACTGGAAAACAGTTCCTGCTGGGAAGAGTCTCTGGGCTTCAGAATGTGAACTTCCCCCCACTGAGATACTACACACCTTCCAGAACAACAGCACCATGTCAGTCAATCTCTGACAGCTGTGTAAGGTGCATTTTGATTTATAGCTGCTTTCCCCAAACCTGTATTCTCCTTGTCAAAGAAAAATTTAAATAGTTTAAGAAACCAAGAAACAGGGTCATAAATGACCAAAAAAAATCTGAACATTTAGATTTCATCTTTAACCATCTTACCAAAAATACATTTGTGTTTTAGTACTTCCTTCCCTTAGTAAAAGAAATACTTTCACCTTTCCCTGCTTATTCTACTTTTATTCTGCTGCAGAATACTTCTTAAGAATGCTAATAGATCCACAAAGTTATTTTTGTTTCAGAGAAAGGAAAATCAAATTTAAGAAGTTCAAAGAAAAATGAAATCTCATGATAAAATAAAATACCAGGTAATGTTAACATTTCTTTTCCATTTTCTGTGTCTCAACAAAAATACTAAAGTACTGGGTGAGACGAGAAAGTTGAGGTAGGCACTGGGCAAGATACTTTACATACTATTTTACTTATCAATGTGAGATAAATGATTCTCTGAGCACTAAATCTTGGAGAGATTAGGTAATTTACTTGAGATTATACACCTAGGAAATGACTCTAAATTCAGGCCTGACTGAAAACTAAGTTTACCTTGCATGTCTCTCTCCTGCCTCCCTGGAATTTTTCTAATACTACAGTAACATAAGAATATCTTGACTTGGGCTTCCCTAGTGGTGCAGTGGTTGAGAATCTGTCTGCCAATGCAGGGGACACGGGTTCGAGCCCTGGTCTGGGAAGATCCCACATGCCGTGGAGCAACTAGGCCCATGAGCCACAACTACTGAGCCTGCGTGTCTGGAGCCTGTGCTCCTCAACAAGAGAGGCTGTGATAGTGAGAGGCCCGCGCACCGTGATGAAGAGTGGCCCCCGCTTGCCGCAACTAGAGAAAGCCCTCGCACAGAAACGAAGACCCAACACACCCAAAAAAAAAAAAAGAATATCTTGACTTTTCAAATAAATCAGGGGGTAAAGAACTCTAGAAATAAAAAATTTTGAAATGAATTTTAGGGATATAATATATACTGGCCTTTTAGACTCTCTGACAAATTAATCTATATGTAATTTGACTAGTTGATCAACTTCATAAATGAAATAAAAATTATAAATTAACCCTTCTTATTGAAAAAGAATGTCCAGACTTGTGTCAACTGTATGAATCACTAAGAAACTAATCTGTAAATGTTTTTTAAAAAAGGGTAGGAGGTGATAACAGTACATTTTCTCCTCTGATGTCTATAATATCTTCCTTGGTGAAGACTACACTCCCTCATAATGACTCACTCAAATATTTCATCCACTTGTTCTCTGTCCAATCAGCTTTTATATGGCTCAGACTTCTTGTTACCAGCTGGGGAACAGGACATAGTAAAATTTCCTAGCTTTAACCTAGCAATCTGGTTGCTAGCCAGACACAGTAGCACATATGTTAACCTAGCCAGGAAAAATTTTCCAGAGCATCATGAAAAGAGGCCTTAGGGGAAACCAGTGAGCCAGTGAACACAGCAGTTGAATATTATAAGACAGCTCTTCCCTAGTCTGAAAGGCTCAGATCAAATTCCCTGCAGAGCCATCAATTTCACACTTCATCATCTAGAGCAGGTTGCTGTTAATAAGCCATGGGCCACCAATGTGGTGAGGACACCATCTCTGAAGCAACCCTGGGTCTATCCATCATGGGAAATGGCAGAAACATATTTTGTGCTGCCCTTGTTAAGCAAGGTTGATTATTCATTATTATTAACATGTATTTGTTGGCAAGGAACAATATGGAACATGTAATTAGATACAACATCTGTGCAGCAGCTTTTGTATTCAGGCAGTACTCTTTTCTCTGTAGAGGGGAAAATAAGGAAAAAAGAAAGATCAGGTTTAAAGTCTGAGTATTACATATTTATCTATATAAAGAGCACCGCTGATTTAAAATGAATTTTGACCTAACAGAATACAACTTTTCTTGAACGTCTTTGAAAAGCTAACCAATACTAAATGAACATTAACAGGAGATGCCTCAATTCTTTCCCTGTCAGTGGCCTCAAACTTTGGTGACAAAATTTGGTAAAAATATATCTTTCAAACCACTTACTTCAAGCTCTTTGTCTATGTCTGACAAAAACAAACAGACAAACAAAACTTGCCATAATATTCTGTTTCATCTCAAACTCATGTCATCACTTACTGCCACAGATACTAAATTTCTTACTAAAGAGTCTCTGCATTTACCTTCACTTAACAATAAATATACTTGGCAAACTGCAATAATTTGACAGAGAGAACATTGCAGGGAGAGTGTTATACAATACTGAACACTTTACTGATAGGCTAAAAAATAAAAATATGAAATAAAAATAGAGAAATATAAATTTGCAAATATTCTAAAGAATTATAATGGTGTTTCTTTTCCATACTAAAATTCATCTTTTAAGATTTCTAGTGTCCTCTTGACATGACACACTGAGAGGAAAATAATATCACTTCTGTGATATTCGTCCTCAAACTGCATCACCTGAATCTAATCATAAAAAAATCAGATAAATCCAGATTGAGGTGCATTCTTCAAAGTAACTGGCCTGTGTTTCTTAAAATTGTCAAGGTCAAGAAAGACTAAGACTGAGGAAGTGTTCCAGATTAAAGGAGAGATAGAGATATGACAACTAAATGCAATCCAAAATATGGAATTTTTCTGTTATTATAAAGAACATTATTAGAACAAATGGCAAAATCTGAATAAGACCTGTAATACTATATCAATGTTAATTTTCTAATTTTGATGATTATTTTTTGGTTATTTAAGAAAATGTCCTGGTGTTTTCTTGTTTTTAGAAGATATATTCTGAAGTATTCAGGAGTAAATAATGGGCATCATGCCTGCAACCACCTTAAATAGTTCAGAGAGAGTGAGAGAGAGAAGGGAAAAAGAGAGTGAGAAAGAGAAAGAAAGAAAGAAAGAAAGAATGAAAGAAAAGAAGAAAGAAAGGAAGAAAGAAAGAAAAAGGAAGGAAGGAAGGAAGGAATAAAGAAAATATGGCAAAATGTTAACATTGCATAAAAGGTATTTGAGAATTCTTAGTACTATTATTGTAACTTTTGTAAGTCTGGAAAGTATATCAAAATAAAAGGTTTAAAGAAACTATAACCAAAAAAACCTGTTACTATAATTCAAGGCAATTTTAATTAAAATAAAGTGACCGTGGGCTTCACATAATATATATCCCTTGATTGTTTTCACATATCATGCAGTTACAGCTGTTGCAAGCTGTCACTTAAATAGTTTTTTCTCAAATTTAGCTAAACCAATGGGGAACAATGGCATGATAATCCTTAACAGCTGATAATTTAAAAGCCATTTGCAAAGTATTATCTCACTAACTCAAACAAACAGGAAGAATAATATATAGCTGGACTAAACAATATTTTAAAATAAATGTTATCTTGTTACTTTCTAACAGGTATTGCAAACAAAAATATTAAGGAAATGTTGCCATATAGAAGCCCTTCAAGCTTACATGAAAGAATGCGTGCATCACACACATACATATATACATATGAGTTTTTGTTATGTAACATATAGTCTATATATGGGTTATTAAAACAACAGCTAATACTTACTGTATTCTTACTATGCCGGTACTTTTAGATGCATTTATTCTCCAAAATAATCCTATGAAGTAGGTTCTATTATTAATGTTAAGCTAAGACTGCACTTCTCTCTGAAATTGCATGTTATTGTCTTGGCTTCAAATGCCCTTTTTTGCTCATTTCTTCCTGTAAAAATCATACCTCAGACATGAAAGTTCAAATGCCAATTTCAATCAAGTGTTCCTCAGTCCCACAATCAGAATTAATCACTCCCTCTTCTGAGTTTCTATAAGCCTTTATTCAACAGCATTCATTAAAACTTTTCTAAAATATGCATTAGACACTTAGCTATTTGCAAGAGGTGACAGGGAAGAAGAAGGGATTATTAACATAATTTTAATTATATAATAAAACAATGGTGTTATTAGGAAGGCCTTGAATTTATTGGACACTTATCAACATGCACAGCAGGGTACTAATCACCTTATAAAGAAGTCATTATTAACATCTCCCTTTTGCAGATGAGGAAACTAAGGCTTAGAGAAAACAATGAACTTGTCTAATTAGGCATAACTGATAAATGACAGAGCCTGGTCTGACTCTAAAGCCTATGCTCTTAAACTACTTACTGCCCTCAAAGGTGATAGTCTAATGGAGAAGAAAACATGCACCTAAATAAATTATAGCACAAGGTAAAAAAGTAATGTTGTATAAAAAGAAAAGGAAGAGGTTGAGAAAAACCTTGTAGGTAACATCTGAGTATTGAAAGATAAATAGATATGTGAGAAAGGGAGGAAAACCATTCCAAACAGGCAGTGATGGGGAGGTGTTGGGAATTCTGGGAATGTTATGTTTGGAAGGTCCATAGTCTGCATTAGGAATATTAACACTAGAAAGACAAGCATATATATCCCCTATGAAGGTTAAATACAAAATGATAGGATTTGAACTTCCCCTTAGTGTGAGATGCATAAATTTGAAATCAATTCAGTACCCCTTGTTCTAAGAACGTACCAGACACAAAAATGTGTCAATATATTTTTGCTTAACAAGTATTTAGTAGGCTTTTAATAAATCATATTCCATAATAATCCCAACACATGAAGAAAGCTACTATCATTTTAGTCTTTTCCATTCCAGAACAGCCGTTAGATTTGATCAGAGTTATACACTGTGAAAATAAATCTGGCAGCAATCTTAAGAGTGGGCTGGAGGAAAGTAGAAAATGAAGGCTGGGAGAACAATTATAAAGTAATACAACCCCTTAAATCATACTATAGCATATTAGAGATAGATGGCCCCATAAAGATCATCCAACAAAATTTCCTTATCCCAGAGATAAAGAAACCGAGACAAGATAAATATAGAATCTTTAAGATTATAAATGGCAGATAGTTAACTTTTGTCAAGCAAGTAATTCTCAGAAAGGTATATGTGGGGAAGTGCTAAAATAAAATATGATGAGCACAAGAGACTAAATAGAAGAAAAATATAAGAAATAGAACAGAGAAAGAACAGCTATACCCGTGCTGAACTTTTTGTGTGTGTGTGGTACGCGGGCCTCTCAATGTTGTGGCCTCTCCCGTTGCGGAGCACAGGCTCCGGACACTCAGGCTCAGCGGCCATGGCTCACGGTCCTAGCCTCTCCATGGCATGCGTGATCTTCCCGGACCAGGGCACAAACCCGTGTTCCCTGCATCAGCAGGCGGACTCTCAACCACTGCGCCACCAGGGAAGCCCTGTGCTGAACTTTTAAGACCTGCCTGAGCTTCACATTCAATACAATTGTCACTCTGAAGTTAAGTTAAAATGTACTTTTACACAATTTTTTTTTCTTCTGGCAATCTCTGTTATGCCCTGTAAAAATACAGATGTGAATAAACAAATTAAATCTGTTTTCTGATTGTAAAAGTTACATATATTGATTTATACCAGTGGTAGAAAATTTGAAAAACCAACCAACCAAACTAAACTATAGTTGAAAGAATCAACTATAAAATTCACCAGCCAGAAACAGCTACTATTAAAAATTTGACTTAAAGAATTGATAACAATTCTGGGGACCCTGGGACAAGAAAACAGCAGTTGCAAAGGCACAGAGGCAAGAAATCATATAGGGACTTGCAAGGATCTAAAGATAGCAAAAAATTGGAATACAAATCTGGGGAAAACAGGGTGGTGGTGAAACATGAGGCTGCAACAGATAATAAACTGCATCTTCCAATTGTGGATTCATAAAATGTCGTCACCAAGGGTATGTCAATTTTGCCCATGCATTACGGGCTGCTTCCTTCATCATCAATAGACTATTAGTTCACAAAGACTGACCCTCTGTGGCTCTCTGCCTCATGACAGGGAGTGACAGCTGGCTATGTATAGTATGTATACATTTTTATTGAGGTACAATTGACATATAACATACAAGCTTCAGGTATACAACCTAAGGATTCCATATTTGTATATATTGCAAAATGATCATTACACTAAGTCTAGTTACCATTTTTACCATACATAGTTACAGAGAAAATTTTTTTCTTGTGATGAGAACTTTTAAGATCTACTCTCTTGGCCACTTTCAAATATGCAATACAGTATTATTAACTATAGTCACCATGCTGTACATTACATCTCCATGACATTTACAACTGGAATGTATTTTTTGTACCTAGAATGTACTTTTTTTAATGACATAGATTGTACTTTCTGGGATAAATTAAGTCTGTTCTTAACTGAAAATAGCTGAATTGACTAACCTTTCAAAACCTAAAATTTCTCTTTACTTAGAAACATGAAGGAAAGAGTAAAATGGAAGACATTCGTCAACAGATATATTTCTCTCAGGAATAAAAATGTTCAGACAAATTCAAATAACCTTATCTGAAATAAAGGCATAAATCAACTCAGAAAACAGTAATTTTTAAAAGCTTATGTGGGTCTGTAAGTAAAAAAAGCAAAAAGTTTATCAATAGAAACCAGTCACTGTAAATGGCAACCTGGAGTTCTGAAATGTCAATTTCACACTGCGCTAAGCATATCCTACAAAATCCGACCAAACTGCTGTTCAGAAAAATAGCAACACCTGATGCTACATTCCTTGAAGTAACAGGTCAGACATATTAGCCAGGTCAGATACAAAACTGTATCCACTAGGACCTACCCACTCAGGAATCATTTTCTATTTGTTTCAGTGTTTATCACTTTTAAATCAGATGTGTTAATTGACCTAGAAAAAGCAGCTAACTCCAAGTAACTCCATAGTTTGGCTCAATACAAGTAAATGCTAAGAATATCCTAAAAAAGCAGGTGGGGGAAACTTAAGTGAAGTAGAACATATTCATCTAGGATTTCAGGCTGAAGCCTGAAATATATAACCTACTGCTACGATCTGCCACTCACATGCCCTCTTCAGTCAGGTGTCCACCATAGTGCTGACAGCCCCGATCTGAATCACTTATTTGGTGATAAAAATTATTCTGTGGAGGGCTGACTATTTTCCATATGAGAAGTTCTTTTGGGAAAACACTTGAAACCTGGCCTCAGGGACTGAAGGCAAAGATACTTCCAATCTGACAACAAAAGAATATGTTGCTGTCTTACTCAGAGCCTCTGGGGAATTTTCTGCCTCAGGGAGCTGGGGCTGCGGCATACCCAGCACTATCCAGTCCCTCCCTGACATAAGTAAATGAGGTCTCTCAGTGATGTGCAAGTAAAGAACAACTCCCAAAATACAATTTTCAAATTCAAGCAGATTTAATTGAGGGTGATAAAGCACACACACAAAAAAGGTGACTTAGATTTAAAGCACACAAAAAGGCTAATGTATCCTTAGCAAAAGTAACAGAGGGAATTCTCTCCATGTGCTTTTGGTCAAGTTTCTTTCCATGGTGTGTGCCCACACTGCTACACTCCAGACACAAATGGCAAAACAAGTCAGCTAGCTGTCCGTTGCACTGAAATACCAGGTTTTAATTATATCATAAACAAAATCGTGGTCAAGGAGGAATTCATAAAAATGCTTTAGCCCTTAAGTGAAAGACAACAGGCAGAGTCAAATAAAGGTCTGGAGAATCAAGAAGCCAGATAAACACCACTTAATATTCAATAAATATAGTAAATTTACTGCAGCCTTCTCGCAGAGAAAGATAATCTATTCTGCTCTTTTAATAGACTAGTCACAGGTTTCCAGTACTCATACTCTAGAATGTCACTTATTAATGTCCAGAGGTCCAGAAAACTAATAGTTTATATCAATACTGGTGCATCTGTTTCTCTCTTGAAAGCTCATTTTTAGGAATTAACAAGCAAACCTATAAAGAGATATATACAATTGTTAGTTGTTATTTGTCCTTAAGAAGAGTTCTGAAATAATAACAATTATTTTGAAATCAAAAGAAAACAGCAAGAGAGACCTCCTACAAGAAGGCGGAGGAGTACGATGTGGAGATCACCTTCCTCCCCACAAATACATCAAAAATACATCTACATGTGGAACAACTCCTACAGAACACCTACTGAATGCTGACAGAAGACCTCAGACTTCCCAAATGGCAGGAAACTCCCCACATACCTGGGTAGGGCAAAAGAAAAAAGAAAAAAACAGAGACAAAACAATAGGGACGGGACCCGCACCTCTGGGAGCGAGCTGTGAAGGAGGAAATGTTTCCACATGCTAGGAAGCCGCTTCACTGGCAGAGACAGGGGGTGGTGGGGGGAAAGCTTCAGAGCCACGGAGGAGAGCGCAGCAATAGGGGTGCAGAGGGCAAAGAGGAGAGATTCCCACACAGAGGATCGATGCCGACCAGCACTCACCAGCCCGAGAGGCTTCTCTGCTCACCCGCCGGGGCGGGAGGGGGCTGGGAGCTGAGGCTCTGGCTTTGGAGGTCAGATCCCAGGGAGAGGACTTGGGTCGGCTGCGTGAACACAGCCTGAAGGGGGCTAGTGTGCCACAGCTAGCCGGGAGGGGGTCTGGGGAAAAGTCTGGACTTGCCTAAGAGGCAAGAGACCATTGTTTCAGAGTGCGCGAGGAGAAGGGATTCAGAGCACCGCCTAAACGAGTTCCAGAGACAGGCGCGAGCCATGACTATCACCACGGACAACTGAGACAGACATGAAACGCTAAGGCTGCTGCTGCAGCCACCAAGAATCCTGCGTGCAAGCACAGGTCACTAGCCACACCTCCCCTCCCGGGAGCCTGTGCAGCCGCCACTGACAGGGTTCTGTGATCCAGGGACAACTTCCCCGGGAGAACACACGGCGCGCCTCACAGTGGTGCAATGTCATGATGGCCTCTGCCGTGGCATTCCGTACCCCTTCCTCCCCTGGGCCTGAGTAAGCCAGAGCCACCTAATCAGCTGCTCCTCTAACCCCGTCCTGTCTGAGCGAAGAACAGACGCCCTCAGGCAACCTACACGCAGAGGCGGGGCCAAATCCAAAGCTGAACCTGGGAGCTGTGCAAAGAAAGAAAAGAAAGGGAAACCTCTCCCAGCAGCCTCAGGAGCAGCGGATTAAATGTCCATAATCAACTTGATGTACCCTGCATCTCTGGAATACCTGAATAGACAACAAATCATCCCAAATTGAGGCAGTGGATTTTGGGAGCAACTGTAGACTTGGGGTTTGCTTTCTGTATCTAATTTGTTTCTGGTTTTATGTTTATCTTAGTTTAGTATTTAGAGTTTATTATCATTGGTAGATTTGTTTACTGATGTGGTTGCTCACTTCCGTTTTTTCTTTCTTTATAGATAATATATATATTTTTCTTTTTTCTCTTTTTGAGAGTGTGTATGTGTATTCTTTGAGTGATTTTGTCTGTATAGCTTTGCTTTTACCATTTGTCCCAGGGTTCTGCCTGTCTGTTATTTTTTCTTCGTTTCTGCTTTTTTTTTAAAGTATAGTTTATAGCACTTGCTATCATTGGTGGATTTGCTTTTTGGTTTGGTTGCTCTCTTTTTTTTTGTACTTTTAAATTTTTAATAATTTTAATAACTTTATTTTATTTTTTTCTTTCTTTCTGTCCTTTTTTTCTACCTTTCGTTCTGAGCCGTGTGGTTGACAGGGACTTGGTGCTCTGGCTGGGTGTCAGGCCTGGGCCTCTGAGGTGGGAGAGCCGAGTTCAGGACATTGGTCCATCAGAGACCTCCCAGCTCCACATAATATCAAACAGTGAAAGCTCTCCCAGAGATCTCCATCCCAACGCTAAGACCCAGCTCCACTCAGTGACCAGCAAGCTACAGTGCTGGACACCCTATGCCAAACAACTAGCAAGACAGGAACACAAGTCCACCCATTAGCAGAGAGGCTGCCTAAAGTCATATTAAGGTCAGAGACGCCCCAAAACACACCACCGGACGTCGTCCTGCCCACCAGAAAGACAAGATCCAGCCTCATCCACCAGAACACAGGCACCAGTCCCCTCCACCAGGAAGCCTACACAACCCACTGAACAAACCTTAGCCACTGGGAACTCACACCAAAAACAACGGGAACTACGAACCTGCAGCCTACAAAAAGGAGACCCCAAACACAATAATATAAGCAAAATGAGAAGACAGAAAAACACACAGCAGACGAAGGAGCAAGGTAAAAACGCACCAGACCAAACAAACGAAGAGGAAATAGGCAGTCTACCTGAAAAAGAATTCAGACTAATGATAGTAAAGATGATCCAAAATCTTGGAAAAAGAATAAAGAAAATACAAGAAACATTTAACAAGGATCTAGGAGAACTAAAGTGCAAACAAACAATAATGAACAACACAATAAATGAAATTAAAAATTCTCTAGAGGAATCAATAGCAGAATAACTGAGGCAGAAGAACGGATAAGTCATGGGGAAGATAAAATAGTGGAAATAACTACTGCAGAGCACAATAAAGAAAGAAGAATGAAAAGAACTGAGGACAGTCCCAGAGACCTCTGGGACAACATTAAACGTACCAACATTCGAATTATAGGGGTCCCAGAAGAAGAAGAGAAAAAGAAAGGGACTGAGAAGATATTTGAAGAGATTATAGTTGAAAACTTCCCTAATATGGGAAAGGAAATAGTCATTCAAATCCAGGAAGCACAGAGAATCCCATGCAGGATAAATCCAAGGAGAAACATGCCAAGACACATATTAATCAAACTATCAAAAATTAAATACACAGAAAAAAAAGTAAAAGCAGCAAGGGAAAAGTAACAAATAACATACAAAGGAATCCCCATAAGTTTAACAGCTGATCATTCGGCAGAAACTCTGCAAGCCAGAGGGAGTGGCAGGACATATTTAATGTGACGAAAGGGAAAAACCTACAACCAAGATTTCTCTACCCAGCAAGGATCTCATTCAGATTTGACGGAAAAATTAAAACTTTTACAGACAAGCAGAAGCTAAGAGAATTCAGCACCAGCAAACCAGCTTTACAACAAATGCTAAAGGAACTTCCCTAGGCAGGAAACACAAGAGAAGGAAAAGACCTACAATAACAAACCGAAAACAATTAAGAAAATGGTAATAGGAGCATACATATAGAGAACTACCTTAAATGTAAATGGATTAAATGCTCCCACCAAAAGACATAGACTGGCCGAACAGATACAAAAACAAAACCCATATATATGCTGTCTACAACAGACCCACTTCAGACCTAGGGACACATACAGACTGAAAGTGGGGGGATGGAAAAAGATATTCCATGCAAATGGAAATCAAAAGAAAGCTGGAGTAGCAATTCTTGTATCAGATAAAACAGAATTTAAAATAAAGACTATTACAAGAGACAAAGAAGGACACTACATAATGATCAAGGGATCAATCCAAGAAGAAGATATAACAATTGTAAATATTTATACACCCAACATAGGAGCACCTCAATACATAAGGCAAATGCTAACAGCCATAAAAGGGGACATCGACAGTAACACAATCATAGTAGGGGACTTTAACACCCCACTTTCACCAATGGACAGATCATCCAAAATGAAAATAAATAAGGAAACACAAGTTTTAAATGATACATTAAACAAGATGGACTTGATTGATATTTATAGGACACTCCATCCAAAAACAACAGAATACACTTTCTTCTCAAGTGCTCATGGAACATTCTCCAGGATAGATCATATCCTGGGTCACAAATGAAGTCTTGGTAAATTTAAGAAAATTGAAATCGTATCAAGTATCTTTTCCAAACACAACGCTGAGACTAGATAACAATTACAGGAAAAAATCTGTAAAAAATACAAACACATGGAGGCTAAACAATACACTACTAAATAACCAAGAGATCACTGAAGAAATCAAAGAGGAAATCAAAAAATACCTAGAAACAAATGACAATGAAAACATGATGATCTAAAACCTATGGGATGCAGCAAAAGCAGTTCTAAGAGGGTAGTTTATAGCAATAGAGTCCTACTTTAAGAACACACACAAGAAACATCTCAAATAAACAACCTAACCTTACACCTAAAGCAATAAGAGAAGGAAGAACAAAAAAACCCCAAAGTTAGCTGAAGGAAAGAAATCATAAAGCTCAGATCAGAAATAAATGAAAAAGAAATGAAGGAAACAACAGCAAAGATCAATAAAACTAAAAGCTGGTTCTTGGAGAAGATAAACAAAATTGATAAACCATTAGCCAGACTCATCATGAAAAAAAGGGAGAAGACTCAACTCAGTAGAATTAGAAAAGAAAAAGAAGTAACAACTGACACTGCAGAAATACAAAGGATCACAAGAGATTACTGCAAGCAACTATATGCCAATGAAATGGACAACCTAATCAATGAATTTGGTAAGGTAGCAGGATACAAAATTAATGCACATAAATCTCTTGCATTCCTATACACTAATCATGAAAATTCTGAAAGAGAAATTAAGGAAACACTTCCATTCACCACTGCAACAAAAAGAATATGATACCTAGAAATAAGCCTCCCTAAGGAGACAAAAGACCCATAAGCAAAAAACTGTAAGACACTGATGAAAGAAATTAAAGATGATACAAATAGATGGAGAGATACACCATGTTCTTGGATTGGAAGAATCAGCATTGTGAAAATGACTATACTACCCAAAGTAATCTACAGATTCAATGCCAACCCTATCAAACTACCAATGGCATTTTTTATGGAACTAGAACAAAAAATTTCACAATTTGTATGGAAACACAAAAGACCCTGAATAGTCAAGGCAATCTTGAGAAAGAAAAACGGAGCTGGAGGAATCAGGCTCCCTGACTTCAGACTATACTACAAAGTTACAGTAATCAAGACAGTAGGGTACTGGCACAAAAACAGAAATATGCATCAATGGAACAGGATAGAAAGCCCAGAGATAAACCCACACACATATGGTCACCTAATCTTTGATGAAGGAGGCAAGAATATACACTGGAGAAAAGACAGACTCTTCAAGAAGTGGTGCTGGGCAAACTGGACAGCTACATGTAAAAGAATGAAATTAGAACACTCCCTAACACCGTACACAAAAATAAGCTCAAAATGGATTAAAGACCTAAATGTAAGGCCAGACACTATAAAACGCTCGGAGGAAAATATAGGCAGAACACTCTATGACATAAATCACAGCAAGGTCCTTTTTGACCCACCTCCTAGAGAAATGGAAATGAAACAAAAATAAACAAATGGGACCTAGTGACCGTTAAAAGCTTTTACACAGCAAAGGAAACCATAAACAAGATGAAAAGACAACCCTCAGAATGAGAGAAAATATCTGCAAATGAAGCAACTGACAAAGTATTAATCTCCAAAATTTACAAGCAGCTCATGCAGCTCAATATCAAAAAAAGAAACAACCCAATCCAAAACTGGGCAGACGGCCTAAGAAGACATTTCTCCAAGGAACATATACAGATTGCCAACAAACAGCTTAAAGGATGCTCAACATCACTAATCATTAGAGAAATGCAAATCAAAACTACAATGAGGTATTACCTCACACCAGTCAGAATGGCCATCATCAAAAAATCTACAAACAATAAATGCTGGAGAGGGTGTGGAGAAAAGGGATCCTTCTTTCACTGTTGGTGGGAATGTAAATTGATATAGCCACTATGGAGAACAGTATGGAGGTTCCTTAAAAAACTAAAAATAGAACTACCATACGACCCAGCAATCCTACTACTGGGCATATACCCTGAGAAAACCATAATTTAAAAAGAGTCATGTACCACAGTGCTCATCATTGCACCTCTATTTACAAAAGCCAGGACATGGAAGCAACCTAAGTGTCCATTGACAGATGAATGGATAAAGAAGATGTGGCACATAGACAATGGAATATTACTCAGCCATAAAAAGAAACGGAAGTGAGTTATTTGTAGTGAGGTGGATGGACCTAGAGTCTGTCATACAGAGTCAGGTAAGTCAGAAAGAGAAAAACAAATACTGTATGCTAACACATATATATGGAATGTAAGAAAAAAAATGTTTCTGAAAAACCTAGGGGTGGACAGGAATAAAGATGCAGATGTAAAGAATGGACTTGAGGACACGGGGAGGGGCAAGGGTAAGCCGGGACGAAGTGATAGAGTGACATGGACATATATACACTACCAAATGTAAAACTGATAGCTAGTGAGAAGCAGCACAGGGAGATCAGCTCGGTGCTTTGTGACCACTTAGAGGGGTGGGATAGGGAGGGTGGGAGGGAGACGCAAGAGGGAGGAGATGTGGGGATATAGGTATACATATAGCTGATTCACTTTGTTATAAAGCAGAAACTAACACACTATTGTAAAGGAATTATACTCCAATAAAGAAGTTAAAAAAAAAACCAACAGCAATTCCACTTCCCCCTCAAAAAAACCCCCACAAAAACTGGCCTTTACTATGAGAGGAAAAAAACCCATAAAGTATGACATTAAAGGCTCTCAATGAGCTGATTCCTCTTAAACAATCATCCCTAGTTGGTATTACATCATAAAACTAGTTTTCTGACATTCACCTGAAATTTCCTTTCCATACCCATTTTCCCTAGTGTTGTTAATGCTCTTCCCTCTCACTAGAATAATTCACATTCTTCTTTCTTTTAATCTAAAATTTACTCTGTTTCAAGGCCAAATTCAAGAACTGCTTGACATCTTTCCCAACTAAAAATCAACATTCTTTTTTTGTGGCCTTTTACAACAGCTACTGCTTCAGTGTTTCCAATTCAGTAATCCTTTCACTGCAGAAATTATGTTCCTAAAACATAATATGTTTGGCAAAACCTAGCTGGTAAGATCAAAGTCTCAGTAAACAGGGGATTAAGAAAAATATTAACTCTTTTAAATCCGTTTTCCTTAAAAAGAAAGTTCTAGAAGATATCTATTCTAAAACAATATAGATTTACTGGAGCTATCTCCTCCTATGGGCTTCCAAATAGGAAATCCTGCTGCTGAAGCTGACTCTCCAAGTTCAACATCAGGTGGCTCTAATCTCTTGAGGAAGCCCTTACTGACCTAGAACTCTGTATTTTGTACATGAAGTTTCTGTTATTTTTTATTTCTTTCTCTCTGTGTCTTTTCTTTCTTTCTTTCATCCTTTTTTGTAAATCTTAGCAAAATGCTTGTGCTATTAACTGACCAAACTACTAGGTTACACAGCAGTTTTCTGGACTGGTCTTCTTCATATTGTGAAAGTAGAGAACACACAGGCTTCAGAGATTCAGTGAGATGTCCTACTAAGAAGGATGTACAAAATCTATCATGCTCTGCTCTTTGGGGACACAATTATAAGAATGAGTTATCTCAAAACACTGGTTTCGAAGAATTAATGTATTGCACTTCATTGACCATTCCATTAAAAAACATGAGTCTCACTGTAATAATGAAAAGAAAAACGTTCATTTTCGTTCTGAGTCCATCCAGATGTTTGCAAATATTGTTTTCAGTAAATTTTAAAAAATCAGAACTTGGATATAATTTTTTAATTGACTTATAGTTCATTTACAATATTGTGTTAGTTTCAGGTATACAGCAAAGTGATTCAGTTACATACATATATATATTTCAGATTCTTTTCCATTATAGGTTATTACAAGATATTGAATATAGTTCCCTGTGCTATCCAGTAAATCCTTGTTTATTTAATATATATAGTAGTGTGTATCTGTTAATCCCTTACTCCTAATTTATCCCACCTCCACTTTCCCCTCTGGTAACCATAAGTTTGTTTTCTATGAATCTGTTTCTGTTTTGTAAATAAGCTCATTTGTCTTATCTTTTAGATTCCATATATAAGTGATATCATATGATATTTGTCTTTTTCTGTCTGACTTACTTCACTTAGTATGATAATCTCTAGGTCCATCCATGTTGCTGGAAATAGTATTTCATTCTTTTTTATGGCTGAGTAGTATTCCATTGTGTGTGTGTGTGTGTGTGTGTGTGTGTGTGTGTGTTTGCAAATATTTTCTCCCATTCTGTGGGTTGTCTTTTTGTTTTGTTTTTGGTTTCCATTGTTGTTCAAAAGCTTATAAGTTTGATTAGGTCCCATTTGTTTATTTTTACTTTTATTTCTTTTGCCTTGGGAGACTGAGCTAAGAAAATATTGCTATGATTTAAGTCAGAGACTGTTTTGCCTGTTTTACCCTTTAGGAATTTTGTGGTGTCATGTCTTATATTTACATGTTCATGCATTTTGAGTTTATTTTTGTGTATGGTGTGAGGGAGTGTTCTAACTTCATTGATTACATGCCGCTGTCCAGCTTTCCCAACACCACTTGCTGAAGAGACTGTCTTTTCTCCATTGTATATTGTTTCCTCCTTTGTCTAAGATTAATTGACTGTAAGTGTGTGGGGTTTTTTTCTGGGCTATTTTGTTCCATTGATCTATATGTCTGTTTTTGTGCCAGTATCATGCTGTTTTGATTACTGTAGCTTTGTAGTATTGTCTGAAGTCTGGGAGGGTTATGCCTTCAGCTTTGTTCTCTTTCCTCAGATTGCTTTGGCAATTCTGGGTCTTTTATGGTTCCATATAAATTTTAGGATTATTTGTCTTAGTTCTGTGAAAAATGTCATGGGTAATTTGACAGGGATCACATTAAATCTATAGATTCCTTTGGGTAGTATGGCCATTTTAACGAGGAGATATTTCTTAATTTATTTTCTTCTTCTGAGGATGCTCAGTAGTCAGAATCAGTATTATACTTTAAACTCCAATTGCCTCTCATACTATTTCCCCCCATTTGATTCATTCATTATTTCATTCAGGAATTCATTAAATCTCTGCCTTCTTTGTACTGGTCTCTCAGTCAGGCAAGAGTTACAAACACAAATACCTGATTCTCTCTCAAGGAGCTGTCTCGGGGGAGAGACAGTATCTGGGAAAGTAATCAATCACCTTCTTTACTGAACTAAAACCAACTACTAACATTTAACCTTCCAGGTGTAAGACAACTGGACCAAGTAGCCTCCCTTTGTCCCATTCAGCTTCACCTTTCAATTGAGCTTCACTTGAATTGCCACCTCCACCTTCATGCTGCCTTCTCAGGGTATGTTATTCTCTTTCAACTAAAAATAATAATAGAAAGATCTTTCTTGGGCTCCCATTAACACAAAGGAGACAGGCTGGGATTTTAAAAGACTTTTTTAAATACTCGAGGTAGAAAAAATAGGAAATTAATAAAATAACACATAGTTTAAGAACAAAATAATGCCATTTGTAGCAACATGGATGGACCTACAGATTGTCATAATGAGTGAATAAGTCAGACACAGAAAGACAAATATATAATATTGCTTATATGTGGAATCTAAAAAAAGGGTACAAATGAACTTATTTACAAAACAGAAGTAGAGTCACAAATGTAGAAGACAAACTTATGGTTACCAGGGTATAAGTGGGGGGAGGGCTAAATTGGGAGATTGGGATTGACATATACACACTACTACATATAAAGTAGATAATAAGAACTATATTGCACAGGGAATAATAAGAACTGTATAGCACAGGGAACTCTACTCAATACTCTGTAATGGCCTATATGGGAAAAGAATCTAAAAAAATTGGATATATGTGTATGTATAACTGATTCACTTTTCTGTACACCTGAAACTAACACAACATTGTAAATCAACTATACTCCAATAAAAATTTTTTTTCAATGGGAAAAATAAACACAAACAACTTAAAAAATAATCTCAGATTTCTGATCTTACCATTGCTAGCTGACTCCTAGAGTGCAGACTCAGTGCTAGTGTTTAGCCTGAGACTGTCATCCTCTTAAGGACCTATAGAAACTGCCCACTTCTGCTACAGTTTTCTGTATACAAAATAGAACTAAAACATAAAACTGGAATTTCTCAGCTTTAAGAAAAACATGTTGCTAACTAAAATAAAAAAGGCAAACAATATTCTCTAAAATAAAAAAGGCAAACAATATATAGTCTTAATATATTAAGAGTTTTATAGACTGCTTTTAATTTTAATCAAATGAGTCCCAAATTTTAAACCTCTAAAGCAAAGATTCCAATAGCTAGAGGGTTATTCTAATTCCTCTCCCTATCTTACCTCCACAACTCTAGGATTTAAGAAAAGTCACATTAAACAGCAATTTTCTACAGCAAGTATGGTCATTGAAAGTAATTTTCAGGCAATTATAGTATGGGCTGATATAAGATTTATGGGATGAAGTACTATGCCAAAACATTTCCTCTAATAAGTGCAAATCCCACCCACCAGGTTAAAAATTTTCAAATTTTATTAATTTTGTTAACAGCAGTACAAATCAGTGTAACTTCCCACATGAGATGTGCACAGATGCTGTAAGAGGTGACTGTGGCATAATTACAAAGCATAATGAATGTAGAGCTCCAGTTCTGGGCACAGCTGACTGACAGACAATGCGTCTCTGTTGTGTGTAACACAATGCAGGCTGCTTATCCTCTCCACAAACCTCAGATTTCCTCATTCTAGATGATCTCTAGTGTCTCTCTCAGCCCTGAATTCCATAATTACTCTGCCAGGTATCTTAGGTTTGCCTCCTCCAAATTCAGCTAGCTCTCTGCCCTGGTGGTGACCTGCATAGGATACATCAACAGGCTTCCTTGCCCTCTGGCATCTGGATGGGTTTGGTCAGGGAAAAGCCCCAGCAGGAGATCAGATAGATGGTAATAATAAAGGAGAATGAGGGCAGGGTAATTTTACTCTCCTCTCACCCCTTCAGTCACTTGAGGCTGCCTGCCTCTGTCTCTTGCCTGAAGGTTTCTGCCCCTCTCAAAGCAGCTTGCTCTATGGACTTTCTCTTTTCTTTTTCCTCTTTGTGTCCAATCAGGCCTAGAGGTAGAAACAGCTCTGTGGCTACTAATGCCAAGTTCCTGCCCTATCCCTTTACAGTTAAGACGTCCTGCCTACAACTTTATAATTAATGTCTCTACATATAAACCCCCTCAAATATTCCCAATTTGAATGTGTCATCTTTTCCTTCTGGAATCTGACTCATACAATCACTTTTTATAGAATTTGATCAAGAACGTAAGTCAGAATCTGATGAAAAGTAACTATAAATGTAAATATTGCTTATTAAAGAGATTTAAGGTCACTTGAAAGAAACTTATCAAAAGCACTTCTTTCATAAAATTATTTTAAAACACTTTTTGGTTAGATCATAGTAGTCCAACAATTACCTGATTTTACAGTAAACCATCTAGATTAGATGAAAGCAGACAGGCGTGACTGGAAAGTCATTTTGTTTAACACTGCCTTTGACAGCCTGGTTTTCCTTCCTTTCCTTGTTGCTGAAAAAATTTAAGTATGAATAGGTACCCTGGGCATGAAAGTATTTAGTTAATAAAGTTGTTTTAGAAAAAAAAAAAAAAAAAAAAGGGAGGGCTTAGCCCTATCTAATCTCTCCCCTGCAAAAAACCCTGTAGTTTTTCATGCATGTCTAGTTTGTTAGATGTGCACACTGCCACAAAAATATTAATACTTTTGTTTTCTCATTGCAGTAGACATAGAGTAAAACTGTCATGTAAAGTAATTTGTTTTAGAGGACATTAAACTAAATGAAATAAGTGAAAGGCAAATACTGTAAGATCTCACTTATATTGAAGTATTTTTTAAAAATTCAAAAAAATAAATTATTTGTTTTAAGATAAGGAATTGTCCTAGAAATTGAGTTTACCCTAGTATTATAAAATATTTGTTATGTGATCATATATGTATATGTATAGCTGATTCACTTTGTTATAAAGCAGAAACTAACACACGATTGTAAATCAATTATACTCCAATAAAGATGTTAAAAAAATTAATTTTTTTAATAAATAAGTAAATAAAACATCAAACCCTGTTATTAAAGTACCCATCAGAAAAATTCTGAAAGAAAAAAATGGAATGAAATTCTTAGGAAAAGTCTTATCTTAAAATGGGTACACATCTCCAGCCCTAAGAAAACTTGGTGCTGCTAAAAACATAGCAGGACTAGAAGGGTGCTCCAGACCTACCGACCAGGTAAGTCTTGTTGAATTAAAATGGTCCCATTCCAACTACATTTCAACACAAACTAAAGAGATCTGAACCTTTGCCTAGTACTGGTTTTCAGAAATAAGTACTTCATTACTCACATAAACCTATTTCAATCTGCTGAAGTCATTTGATCTCTGAAACATACTAATAAACAATATTCACCTAAATGGATAATTTGAGGTTTCTTATCAGTGAATTAATAATATTCCTAAAACAAACCATGGTAACTTTCAAACTTGCCTAGTGCTATAATAAATGACTTAGTGAAGTTAGGAATAGACCCAAATCTCCTTGATTGTTCAATAAATTCTCAATTTGTTCATTTGTACACAGACAAAAAGTTGCCAAATAATTTCATACTCTACATATGACCTAATTAAATTAAATTCAGATAATTGCTTACTCACATAGATACTTCCTCACATCAAACACTTTTATTTATTTTGTTTTAAAAAGCAACACTCTTAGAAGATTCCATGTAATCCACCTTAGATAAACTGGCCATTAAAACCTTTCTTGGTAACCAGTCATCATGGGCTCTGCTTGCAAAGTACTTAAAAACATGGTCTATAAATAGGGTTCTTGAAGTCTAATCCTAAAGGATAGAACAAAGCATAACATAATACTGGGAGGAATTACAACAAATCTAACTCCAGGAGAAAAAAAGACTTTTAACTTTTTCTTTAATCACATGCCATGATGAAGTACACTTAAAAAAAAAAAAGCATTGTATTTTCCTACAAAGACAACCCAGTTTCATGGCTTAAAAACAGAAAAGGAAAAAAAAAGATAAGAAACCCAGTGAGCCCAATGCTATGTGGATATAAGGTACCAAAGCCGTGAGCCCATTTTACCAATGCTCCCCTAGTTAAAGAATTTCTGCCTCTCTGGTTGATACTGGCCCTGCACTTATTTTTGTTGCAGCATGGAAGTAATAAAACTTGAATTTAATCTTGCTACTCTTTTTCAGGCCTTGTTTACAGCAAAGTGGCTCCAGATGATTTAGTTAGTAGTACATTATACACCTGGGTCATTTCCACACCTGAGCTGATTTAAAGTTCAAAATAAACTTAATCACTCAACCATTTTGACAGCCAAAACAAAACACTCAGTCCTACGTTTCAGTACTTTGAAATACAAATGTATAATTGAAATTGGACACGACTAAACTTTCAGTATGAAAGACCTTTCTCTACTTCTCCTCATGAACATAATATCCCTCTCTATCACCATAACATATGTAACACCATGACAGCTTCAAGGAACCCTGAAGTTTTCTGGTGGCAGCCAGGAGCCCTAGTGCAAACTATCAGCCAGGATTTATACTAGGGCTATTCCTAGGTCATACCAATTAATATTCTGAAGCAATGTTGATATAAAAAGACTCAAATTATGTTATGCTTGACTCTCTCCATTTCTCTAGGAGCTTGAGAATAGCAACCTGTGAAATGGACTGTCTGTCAAAGTTAAAGTCAAGGTTTAACTGTGTATATTAGCATTGCATTGTTATTCATTTTTTAGTTCTTGACTTGTATCAAACTATCATTTGATTTATAAATAGTCTCTAGAAGTTTTCTGATATTTTTGAAAAAGATGAGCTGAGAAATAATTTCAGTATTCTTTATTTTCTTGATCTTTTCCAATTTCTACTTAAATTCTATTTTTAACTTTTTATTTTGAAATAATTATAGGCTCACAGGAAGTTGCAAAAATATTACATAGAATCCTGTGAACCCTTCATCCAGCTTCCCCAATGGTGACATCTTATATAATTACAGTACGATACCAAAGCTGAGAAATTATTTTTAGTACAATACTGTTAACCACAGGCCTTGCTCAGTTTTCACCACATGCCTTTATTTGTGAGCATATGTACAGTTTTATGCAATTTGATCCCATGTATAGGTTCACATAACCACCTCATCACCACAATGGAACTCCCTTGACAGTAGCACCCCTCCACGGCCATTCCTGTTGCCTGCCAACCATTAATCTGTCTCCATCTCCCTAGTTTTATCATTTTGAGAATGTTAAATAAATGCAATCATATAGTACAGGTAACTTTTCGAGATGGGCTTTTTTTCATTAATCATAATGTCTTTGAGATCCATCCAAGTTGTTACAAGTATGACTAAGCCATTCCTTTTTATTGCTGAGTAGGATTCTATAGCAAGGACACACCAGAATTTGTTTAATCATGTACCCATTGAAGGACATTAGGGTTATTTCCAGTCTGAGGTTATGATGAATAAAGTTGCTATGAACATTCAGGTGCAGGTTTCTGAACGAATATAAGTTTTCATTTCTCTGGGATAAATGCTCAGCAGTGCAACTGTCTTGTGGTAATTGTATCTGTAGTTTTGTAAGAAAGTACCAAACTATTTTCCAAAGTGGTTGCACCATTTTACATTCTTACCAGCAAGGTATGAGTGATTCAGTTTCTCCACATCCTTGTCAACATTTGCTCTTGTTACTTTTTTAATTTTAGCCATTCTGATAGGTGTGTAATTATATCTCACTGTAGTTTTAATTTACATTTCCCTGATGGTTAAGAAGCAGAAATTTTTTCATGTGCATAGTGCCAACTATATATCCTCTTTGATAAAATGTCTGTTCATGTCTTTTGCTCACTTTCTAATTGGATTCCTTGTTTGTTTGTTTTTTACAGCTGAGTTTTGAGAGTTCTTTGTACATTCCAGATTCAAATTCTGTGTCAGATTTGCATGTATTTCTGGTTTGCAAATATTTTCTTCTAGTCTTTAGCTTGTTTTATCATCCTCATAACAGAATCTTTGGCAAACATTTTAAATTTTGATGAAGTCCAACCTATCAAAATTTTTTTATGGATTGTGCTTTTGGTGTCATGTATAAGAATTCTGTTTCTACTCCCAGTTCCCAAAGTTTTTTTATATTTTTCCACATTTTCTTCTAAAGTTTTATAGTTTAAAATTTTACATTTAAATTTATGATCCTTTTTGAGTTAACTTTTACATAAGGGATGCATTTTGATATTCATTTTCTTTGCCTATGGATGTCCAATTGATCCAGCAACATTTGCTGAAGAGACTGTCCTTCTTACAACTGAGTTGCTTTTATGCCTTTTTTAAGGTTCTCTATTCTGTTCTATTGATCTATATGATGTCTACCTCTTCAATTACCATAGCTGTACAGGAAGTCTTAACATTGAATAGAATGATTCTCTCTACCATTTTTTTTTCTAAATTCTTTTTTTCCACATAAAACTTAGAATAAGCTTGTCTATATCTACTAGAAATCTTGGGATTTTGATAAAAGTTACATTGAACCTATAGATAAATTTGAGGAGAATTTGATTAAATTATTTAAAGTGTTACTTCATGTGAAATTTTAACAGGTATATCATTTTTTAAAGGTTTAAATTAAAAAGGCTTAAATAAACAAAAATCAATGAATTATTATTACACATTTACAGCTGACCTGTGATTTGAACTGCACAGCCCCACTTATAGGTGGCTTTCTTTTCACAGTAATACAATAGTATTAACTGAATCCACAGTTACTTGAATCTGTGGATGCAAAACCGCAAATATGAGAGGACCCTTGTATACCAAGGGCTGACTAAAAGTTATACAGGGATTTTCAACTGCAGGAAGGATTGGCACCCCTACCCTTGCGTTTTTCAAAGGTCAACTACATAACAAAAGTGTGTATTTTACATAGTTCTCTTTTTCTTATTTAAACTTTTAACATTTCACATGAAGAAACTTTAAACCTTTTAAAATTCCACATGAAGAAAGTAACACTGAAAAAATAAAGATAACTTTCCACTAGTTCTCTACCTCTTCATATTACCTTCCTTTCAAATAAAGATTACAACACAGTACATTAATTCTTTTTAATTAAAATATTCACCTAATGGTTACTCATTCAAACTTACATAAAAAAATTCCTACCATCAGTATAACCTCTCTTGATTACCAAGTACAATTAATTAGTAGTTTATAAAAGACCACCATTTTTATATAAGGAATGTCTAATGCTATAATTGGAAGAATTTGCCTAGTAACATCTCTCTGCCAGTTTCAATTCCTTCTACTATTACTTTAGCTGACTCTAACTTTCTACTAGAAAAGGAGATGAATTTAACACATGGTCTGCTTTATATCATTTGTATACGTAATATATAATACATATGTGATATATCTCTCTATCTCAGTCTCTACATCTATATGTATTCGTGTTTGGCACTAAATCAAAAGAGCACCACTAAGCAAATAGCAAACTTGTTCTTTGCAACTTTGTTATATTTTAAAACATTTAACATAAATTCTGTCTATATTTATACATACTATGTTTTAGAGGCTTTTAGCTTCAGATTAAAATGCAGTTTAAATACAAGATTGTATTACTTTTGGTAAAGCACCAAAATTCTTGTTGAGAACCTCACTCTTGAAAGGAGAGAAAACAGTTACAAATTTGTAGAGTTCTGAGTCAAATATGGTCAGGTTTTGAATTTCACAGCTAAGTATAACTTAGAGAAATGAAAAACATTTATGTTAGAGAATTTCTTCTCCAGAAAAGTGGGGAGAAAAAAACCCCCAAAAACCTTTGATCTCATTCTCTTGGTGTGCTTTTAGTATTTTAAGTGCCAAAAGTTCAAAATGTAACAGCCTTATAGTCTAAAGTTATTCAATATAAATAAAGTGTTGGAGACTATATCCTTACATTGTCTCACTGGAGAATAATTTTTTTAAAGTAGGAAAACAAATATGCTAATTTTGAGTCTCATCGTAAGAATCTAGGACAAGTATTTCAGGAAAAAAAATTTCTTGAAAGAGACAGTTACTTTTATTTACATTATCAAGATACTTCTACTTCCACTTATATTTGCTAGCATATTGGGCTTAAAGTAGAAGTTTTCATAGTTACCAGATGGTCCAGAGGTATGCACAAATGCTTATATTTGATGTACTCCATGCTAAGGGCCAAAAAATAATTCTTTAGGTTGTAAAAAAAAAAAAAATTAGAAAACTTTGGTCTTGTTCATCTTACTTTGGTGGCAATCAAAGCAGCCCATGCATGCACTATACCAGTTACCTGGAGTGAAACTTCACACCCTGTGGTCCCCAAAGCAGCAGAAGCAGCATTAGTTGATACTTTTTAGAAATGAAAATTCTAGGGCCTGTTCTCAGACTCTGGGGTAGGGCCCATCGATCTGTTTTAACAAGCCATCCAAATGATTCCAATGGATGTCCTAGTTTGAAAAGCAATGGTTTAGGACAATGTAGCATTCTTATACCCTGACTAGAGACCCTAAAACAAACTTTTATGTTTTATTTTCCCCAAAGGAGGGCAATGCTTATATTACAGATGAGACAATTCTTCATTATGGTGAACTTTTAGCATCCCTGGTCTTCTGGCACAAACAGCAATAAATAATGCTATTTACCATATCCTTTAGCATTGGTAAGAACGTTGTTAAGAATCACTGATAGAGGAAAAGGCTCTGTTTAGTCCTTCCATTCTCCACATTGGATATAACTCTCTCCAAAGACCTTAACCACACCCTTCCCTTCCATCACTTCTGCTGGAAAAATAAAGGGTGACCCTGTTGGTTTATAGAAGCATATAACAAAGAGGTCAGGGGAGGGCAGAGACTTTGCACTGAGGCCATCTTTTACTAGTTATATCATGTATCACTGTCTTATTTTATATTTTTTCCTAACGTCAAGGATCAATCATTCTTTTACACCCCAAATACTCTATGGCAAACAAATGGGGGGAAAAAATGAGTATTTACATAAATGATCCTCATCAGGATAAGCTTTTAAATTTAAAAACCTCAGCCATCTATAAGTGCTATATATAAAGGTTGATAAAAAGGAACATCTCACTACTAATTGAATAATCTGCCACTAGGATTGAAAAATGATACATTCCTTTAGAACCATAAATTCAATCAGTGACTTACATAACAGGAACTAAAATATAGCAGTTTGTAATTCTTGTTCTAAGAATTCATACATACCTGTCCCAAGCAAATGAAATCTACTAGGTTTAAAACCCTCTTGAAAGGTGAGCTCTTACTACCTCCTTCTAGTAAAACTCTGCCGTTAAATTTTTCTTTTATCTCAGCTGATAAGTATATACTCTAAACTCCGGGGCAGGGGGTAAGGGTGAATGAGTGGTTATGTTTAAAGTTTTTAGATACCACCCTTATATCAGTATCCCTAGGAGTTAGTGCTCTCATGTAGCCCAAAAGCAAAACCAAGGCCTTATGTATACCTAAGGGGGCCATATTTCGAAGACAGTGCAACTCTGAATATAAGAATAAAAGAGATTGAGGGGGCAGAGCATCCTCCAAGGTACAGGGTGCTGAGCACCTCTATCATCACAGTGATCCAGAGCCATGTGGCTGACAGGGCCTTGGTGCTCCAGCCTGGTTTCAGGCCTGAGGCTCCGAGGTGGGAGAGCCGAGTTCAGGACACTGGACCACCAGAGACCTCCTGGCCCCACTTAATATCAATCAGCAAGAGCTCTCCCAGAGATCTCCATCTCAATGCTAAGACCCAGCCCCAGCCAATGGCCACCAAGCTCCAGTGCTGGACGCCCCATGCCAAACAACTAGCAAGACAGTAACACAACCCCACCCATTAGCAGAGAGGCTGCCTAAAATCATAGTAAGGTCGCAGACACCCCAAAACACACTAAGGGATGTGGTCCTGCCCACCAGAAAGATAAGATCCAGCCCCACCCACCAAAACACAGGCACCAGTCCCCTCCACCAGGAAGCCTACACAACCCACCGAACCAAATTTACGCCCTGGGGGCAGATACCAAAAACAACGGGAACTATGAATGTGCAGCCTGTGAAAAGGAGACTCCAAACAGTAAGTTAAACAAAATGAGAAGACAGAGAAATACGCAGCTGATGAAGGAGCAAGGTAAAAACCCACCAGACCAAACAAACGAAGAGGCAATAGGCAGTCTACCTGAAAAAGAATTCAGAATAATGATAGTAAAGATGGATCCAAAATATTGGAAATAGAATGGACAAAATGCAAGAAACATTTAACAAGGACCTAGAAGAAGTAAAGATGAAACAAGCAACGACGAACAACACAATAAATGAAATTAAAAGTACTCTAGATGGGATCAATAGCAGAATAACTGAGGCAGAAGCACAGATAAGTGACCTGGAAGATAAAACAGTGGAAATAACTACCACAGAGCAGAATACAGAAAAAAGAAGGAAAAGAACTGAGGACAGTCTCAGAGACCTCTGGGACAACATTAAACACACCAACAATCGAATTACAGGGGTCCCAGAAGAAGAAGAGAAAAAGAAAGGGACTGAGAAAATATTTGAAGAGATTATAGTTGAAAACTTCCCTAACATGGGAAATGAAATAGTCAATCAAGTCCAGGAAGAACAGAGAGTCCCATACAGGATAAATCCAAAGAGAAACACACCAAGACACATATTAATCAAACTTTCAAAAATTAAATACAAAGAAAAACTATTAAAAGCAGCAAGGGAAAAGCAACAAATAAGATACAAGGGAATCCCCATAAGGTTAGCAGCTGATCTTTCAGCAGAAACTCTGCAAGCCAGAAGGAAGTGGCAAGACATATTTAAAGTGATGAAAGGGAAAAACCTACAACCAAGATTACTCTACCCAGCAAGGATCTCATTCAGATTTAACAAGGAAATTAAAACCTTTACAGACAAGCAAAAGTTAAGAGAATTCAGCACCACCAAACCAGCTTTACAACAAATGCTAAAGGTAAAACAATCCTGAGAAAGAAAAATGGAGGTGGAGGAATCAGGCTCCCTGACTTCAGACTATACTACAAAGCTACAGTAATCAAGACAGTATGGTACTGGAACAAAAACAGAAATATAGATCAGTGGAACAGAATAGAAAGCCCAGAGATAAACCCATACACATATGGTCACCTTATCTGTGATAAAGGAGGCAAGAATATACATTGTAGAAAAGACAGCCTCTACAATAAGTGGTGCTGGGAAAACTGGACAGCTACATGTAAAAGAATGAAATTAGAACACTTCCTAACACCATACACAAAAGTAAACTCAAAATGGATTAAAGACCTAAATGTAAGGCCAGACACCATCAAACTCTTAGAGGAAAACATAGGCAGAACACTCTATGACATAAATCACAGCAAGATCTTTTTTGACCCACCTCCTAGGGAAATGGAAATAAAAACAAAAATAAACAAATGGGACCTAATGAAACTTAAAAGCTTTTGCACAGCAAAGGGAACCATAAACAAGATGAAACGACAACCCTCAGAATGTGAGAAAATATTTGCAAATAAAGGAACTGACAAAGGATTAATCTCCAAAATTTACAAGCAGCTCATGCAGCTCAATATGAAAAAAACAAACAACCCAATCCAAAAATGGGCAGAGGACCTAAATAGACATTTCTCCAAAGAAGATATACAGATTGACAACAAACACATGAAAGGATGCTCAACATCACTAATCATTAGAGAAATGCAAACCAAAACTACAGTGAAGTATCACCTCACACTGGTCAGAATGGCCATCATCAAAAAATCTACAAACAATAAATGCTGGAGAGGGTGTGAAGAAAAGGGAACCCTCTCGCATTGTTGGTGGGAATGTAAATTGATACAGCCACTATGGAGAACAGTATGGAGGTTCCTTAAAAAACTAAAAATAGAACTACCATATGACCCAGCAATCCCACTGCTGGGCATACACCCTGAGAAAACCATAATTCAAAAAGAGACATGTACCACAATGTTCATTGCAGCACTATTTACAATAGCCAGGACATGGAAGCAACCTAAGTGTCCATCGACAGATGAATGGATAAAGAAGATGTGGCACATATTTACAATGGAATATTACTCAGCCATAAAAAGAAATGAAATTGAGTTATTTGTAGTGAGGTGGATGGACCTAGAGTCTGTCATAGAGAGTGAAGTCAGAAAGAGAAAAACAAATACCGTATGCTAACACATATATGGAATCTAAAAAAAAAAAAAAAAAAGTGGTTCTGATGAACCTAGGGTCAGGACAGGAATAAAGATGCAGACGTAGAGAATGGACTTGAGGACATGGGGAGGGGGAAGGGTAAGCTGGGACGAAGTGAGAGAGTTACATGGACATATATACACTACCAAATGTAAAACAGATAGGTAGTGGGAAGCAGCTGCATAGCACAGGGGTTCAGCTCGGTGCTTTGTGACCACCTAGAAGGGGTGGGATAGGGAGGGTGGGAGGGAGACGCAAGAGGGAGGGGATATGGGGACATACGTATATGTATAACTGATTCACTTTGTGATACAGCGGAAACTAACACATTGTAAGGCAATTATACTCCAATAAAGATGTTAAAAAACAAAAAAGAAGAGGTTATAACTGGAACAACACCTAAGCAACTATCTTCTTATTGCCTTTCTCTTCTATAAGGTTATGCTTCTGACTCTCCTCCTTTCTATGTGATTGATGTGATTATTAGGGACTAGGAGCCACTCCTTTTTTTTTTTTTTTTTTTTTTTTTTTTTTTGTGGTACGCGGGCCTCTCACTGCTGTGGCCTCTCCTGTTGAGGAGCACAGCCTCCGGCAGGCCCAGCGACCATGGCTCATGGGCCCAGCCGCTCCACGGCATGTGGGATCCTCCTGGACCAGGGCATGAACCTGTGTCCCCGCATCGGCAGGCAGACTCTCAACCACTGCGCTACCAGGGAAGCCCTAGAAGCCACTCCTAATACAGGAACCAGCCACGTAAAAACTACTGGAGAACAGAAAGGCCGTAGGGAAATATCGATGGAGTGTGACTTAGAGCAGCTCTATTCTAGGTCTTAAGGCAAAAGACTATATCCATTCTTTCTTTCATACTCAGAGGGCAAAAATTCAAAGGTCAAGAACAAAAGGTGTCTCTGGACTTAACAAAATGAGTCTTCAGGTTCACAGTATTTATCCTAGTTCATTAGAGTAAGAAATCACAGGTATGTGAGGACAACAGGTAGTAGAGAACACGCAATTGCCTGGATCTTCTCAGTGCAGGGAAATGTTGGTTGAAGATTTTCTATCAGGGGACATGACTAATACTAACTTAAACATTTCATTTTTCACTTTTCATAGTTCATCTTCCGTAGAACCATCTGATCACAGTTACCTACGTAAGAACTGTGACCATATACCCTAAATTCAAAGATGAAAATAACTGCAAACAAATTGGAACTCAACTTAGTAGGTGTATTTTTCACAGAGATATGGGTAAAGCAACTCAAATTACTGTCCATATATTCTAGGACTGAACAAATGAGCAAATACATAGGTGATGTTTGGTGCTTTAATTTTTACTGTTGGAAAATGTAGATGCAGATACTGAATTCAGAAAAACTAGGAAGAATCTTGTGGTATTGGATTGGAATTAGAGGTATCTGCATAAACTCATGATTTTCAATAGATGTAGATAATAGACACAGATATATAGATATAGTAGATATTGATATGTATGATTATGTATGTGTGTGTATGTAGATGTATGTATACATACAGCTATTTCCTAATGAATCTGTCTATATATACATCTCTCTACCGAAAGAACCTAGAAGCAATACTGTTAGCAATGAGCATACCTAGTGCCCAAATCGTAGTTTCTAAATACTATTCTCTACTAAAAGAAACAAGGGATCCTTGGAGAAACAGTTGATTCTATGGCTGGGGCAGGGAAATGACAAAATGAGCCTGTAATTATTTTGTTATGCCAGAAATTGAGGACATGATCATAGAATGATTGGGGAATTTCCAAAGGATCAGGAGCCAGCTTAAAGGCACCTACAACCTGGGACAACTTGAGCACTGAAATAAATAATGACAGTGATATATTATAACTTGTTTAATAAAACAAAAATTCATGAATCAAAAGAAGGAAAGAAAAGAAAAGAAAGAAAGAAAGAAAGAAGGAAAGAAAGGGAAGAAAGACAAAAAAGAGAGAAAGAAGACTTTCTTACAGTAGAGTGGCAACTAATAAATATAGAATATGATGGAGTTGAAAAATCACTATTTTGCAACTATCACAGGCAAGAAAGCATCAAACGAATATAAATCGGTGAGTGAAAGTTTGAAAAGAAACAAGTTATTATGTAGTCTGGAATATCTCCCCATGAACTACTTATTAATTCAGTAGAGCAAAATAGTAACATTAGAGTAGAGACACCTGGCAGACCCCACCTTAAACAAATGATTAAAGTTAACATCACTGGGCCCAAACAGACATAATATGCCTCCTGATAATGAGGCACCGAGAAGGACACAACATCATTTCTGTGTTGTTCCTGCCCAAAATGTGTAACTTTAATCTAATCATGAGGAAAACATCAGACAAATCCATATTGAGAAATATTCTACAAAAAACTGGCCTGAACCCTTCAAAAAAGTCCATGGTATGAAAGACAAAGAAAGGCTGAGAAACTGTTTCACATTAAAGGAAATTAAAGAGACATGACAACTAAATGTACTACAATCTACTGAACTGAATAGTAGACAATAGTATGTACTGAATTAAATATCCTATTTTGATCATTGTACTATGGCTATATAAGAAAATGTTCTTGTTCTTAAAGGAGACAGTTAAGTATTTAGAAGTGAAGAGTCATGATGTCTGCAACTTACTCCTAAAAAGTCCATTTAAAGATATGTAATGATAATAATATTAACAATGACAACTATAAGAATGATAATGTAAATTAAATATTCAGTTCTGTTTTCTTAAAACTAAATAATCCCAATTATTTTAGCCTTTTAAATCTATATGAGACAAAAACGTTGCATGGTTTAATTAGAAACTTGGGAAGTTAAAAAAAGGATCTATAGTCTCAATCCAATTCAATTTAATAAAAAATTATTGAGGACCTATCCACAGGAGTCCTATATTTAAAGAGCTCACAGTTTATTGGAGAAGGAAAACATGCATGTAAACTAGTATAACAGAAGTATCCTATAAGTATCAAAATGAAGTATAAGAAAGTACTAAAGGAATGTTGAGAGAAAATGATTGACTACTGACTACTCTGACTACTATATTAGTATTATTTAACATTTACTATTTATAGTTAGGCACTGTACTGTTTTATATATTAATTCATTGAATGTACTAACAATCTCATGAGGTAGGTAGTATTATTATCCCCATTCTACAGATGAGGTCATTGAGGTACAGAGAATTGTCAGCTGAGAAAACAGAGAATTCAGACATTCTCAGTAGAGAATCTGGCCATAGGTTACCTAGCTAGCTAGTAGCCCAAGTTTCAAACTCAGGCAGGCTGACTCCATAATCCATGAAGAAGGCTTAATGAAGGAAGCAGCATTTGAGTTAATCCTTAAAAGATGATAATAATTTCAGTGGAATGGGAAGAAGAAAGAAGACTATGTAAGGCTGGAGGAAAAATAATGGTGAAGGCAGGGAGACAGTAAATATAGATTGTATAAGGAACAGCAAAAAGTTCAGGGGATGTTATGTAAGATGTAGGGAGAGAAATGGGTGAGAGCAGAGGATAAGAGACTAGACAGGCTTATGAAATATATTAGACTCCATCATGAGAATTAATATAATATAGTCTTTGATGGTAAAGAAGCTGATTCTTACAATATGCACCACAATCTTGATGTAACTCAATACAGTCAGTATAAGCAGTCTGAAACATCTAAATGAACCAAGTACCAATAATACCTTATTACAATTCAATTTCTCCTAAAAGACAGTACCAGAGCACAAATCATGAGAACACATTCATAGTGACCTCTGCACCTCTATGTGAATAATTTCATTTCACAAAGATCCTATGACTATGCAATATTGAAACTGCCAGAACTGAAAACAGAAAATCTAAAATGCCACAATTCTACCTTAGTTTAACAAGACTCTAAACGTTTAGGAAACAGTAAATGAAATGTGAGTACACCATGTAGCTTTGCCGTTATAGCTCCATCTTTGTCATAATATTTATGAAAACAAGGTGATCCAACTATATAATGAGTAATATATTCCATGAGCTCCATTAGATATGCACTTCTAACCAGTAAAATGACTAGACACGAATACTTAATGTCAACTTTGAGTTGTTAGCAGATGTAATTGAGTCCTCACATTAATAAGTGAAAATATTATTTTGCCTTCATAGCAGACATTATAGACAAAGCAAAGCATGTGGCACTTAAAAGCTGTTTTACTTTTTAATATAAATATTAATAAAAATATGACTTTTATTTAGTAAATTATAGGTTTAACCCGTTCAGAATCTATACTATAACTGAAGAGTATAGAAAATCTAATTGCACATAAAAACAAACATTTAAGCTTTGTAAAATGTCAAAATATTTTAAAGTAAAACATTAACAAATTCATTAGTGACTATTTTTCATATATTTAATAAAAGACAAAAAATAGATTTCATTTTTATACAAATATCTTTGCAACAGAGTTCTTAACCAACATAATCTTCTTCCATTTTGGAACAATACTGAAGTATTTCCTCGATTGACAGAACAGAATTGATTAGTAAGATACAGGCAATATCAGGAAGCATCATAGAAGAGAAGAATATGAAAAAGGAAGACAAATGATTTCAAAGAGCATTTGAAAAATCAAAACATATTTGGATTAGTATAAAACTAAAGAATACATGAACAGTTAAAGAAATAGAACATTGAGCTAAAAAAAATTCTTCACCTAAAAATACCTAAAATGGCATTTAAAATTCAACAATCATCCTTTACATGTCTAACTGGACTTCTGAGAGTAAGGAAAATCCATAGGGCCTTAAAAAGGGGGAAAGGAACTAAAAAGTAGTGTAATAATCTTGAACTGACACTATAGCTCCCTGAAGGGTATTTGCTGACAACAGAGATCTAGGCTTTAACAGCAAGACAAAGAAGATAGGCTAGTCCTTGATCCCTAGCATGGTGGAGAGTTGAAACTAATATCACTACATGAAAGCAGAAACCTTGAAAAGCTATATTCATTATGAAAAAATACATTAAAAAAAAAAGAGTTCTACCCAACAGCAAAGGAAGGTAAAAAAAGTTAACTTTTCTGTTTAAACCTCAGTTCCAGACAGAAAAGGCTGAAGGAATCTCAACCTGAAAAAATAATATGTTAAGATCTAGTGCCTTAAGTTAAATACTTTAAGATGTCTGGCATAAACAAATATAAATCCTTTCCATGGGAATTCATTCCTATCCCAGGCCCCACAAGATTCCAAGATTTAAATAACCAAAAAAATCAATTTATAATCTAAAATTACAGAACTAATAGGGATATGAGACACTGGCAGTGAAGTCAACAGAAACAACAAACAGCAGAATTAGACCTCTATGAACATCAGCTATTAGAAATAATAAATACAGAATATAAAATCACTATGTTAAAATACATAATATAAAATCACTATGGTTAAACAATTATAAAAAGAGGAAACTGAAACATGAACAAAGAAAAGTTTATTATCAAAACAAACCAAATATAGTTTTTAGCAATAAAAATATTATTTAACTAAAAATCTAACTGTCAAAATATTTTTTCAAACAATATTTTAAACAATTGGAAATGATTATGAACTGGTTATCAGATGATGAAGGAATTTTTGCTGATTCTTATAAAGCGTGATAATGACGTGATTATTTAAGATGTCAATATTTTTTAGATGTGTGTACTATAGTATGACGTGTTGTCTGGGATAGGCTTCAAAATACTTCAGCAAAGACAAAAAAAGGAACAGATGAAGCAGTGTAGGAAAATATGAGAAATATTAAATCAGAGCAATATGTATCTGTAAAATTTTGTAATAAAAATAAAATGAAAACTCAGTGGATAGTATGATCAGAATATTAGATATAGACAAAGAGAGAACTAGAGAACTAGAAGATGGATCTGAAGAGGGTATCCAGATTATGAGTAATATTTAAAGATTAAAAAAAAGGGGCTTCCCGGGTGGCGCAGTGGTTAGGAATCCGCCTGCCAATGCAGGGGACACGGGTTCGAGCCCTGGTCCAGGAAGATCCCACATGCAGTGGAACAACTAAGCCCGTGCACCACAACTACTGAGCCTGCGCTCTAGAGCCTGTGAGTCACAACTACTGAAGCCCGTGCGCCTAGAGCCCGTGCTCCACAATAAGGGAAGCCACCGCGATGAGAAGCCTGTGCATCACAACGAAGAGGAGCCCCCGGTCACAACTAGAGAAAGCCCGCACGCAGCAACAAAGACCCAACGCAGCCAAATATAAAATAAATAAATTTATTAAAAAAAAAACAACCTTACCTTCCTTTGGGCTCACTGCTGCAGGAAGAGTATCCCAATCAAGGGTCCAAGTAGGGCAAGGGTGGGGAGAAAACATCACTTCAATGCCTTTTTCCTAGAAAAGGAGATAGGCCCTTTCCAAATTAATAAATTAATAAAATCCTGTTATGTTCTAGAAGACCAAATTTCTATTTTCTATACTGGCAAGGAGGGACACAGATTTTAATAATCATCAAGTATTCCTCAAAATATTTAGTTACATAAGAAACACATGTTGAGTTTCTTAACAGCATTGTTACTTTCCTATTAAATTATTATTAAATTTCCTATTTAAATTATTACCTGAAGTGACACAGAAGTAATAAGCTACTTAGAAATATTGCGTGTCAAAGAGAAAAGTCACCTGAGAATAAAAGTTTTGTCAAAAACAATCCACATAATCAAAACTGACTCTGCATATGTCCATCAAGTTCTGTCTTGGATTATACAAAAATTGCCACAGCCTAGGAGCTATATTCACAGAATCAAAAAGTCCCTACTTTAACACTCATCCCAAAATATCATCCATACTAGTCTTTTACAAGTATCTACAAAGTCTCTAGAAAAGGATCCCTTTGTTTTAACCAAATGGTTCCCAACATTTTTTTCCTCACCATTTTAAAAAATGATCATCCCTCTTCCATATATAAAACAATTCTCAGGTTCCTTCCTCATGTTAAAAGTTATACATTTATTTATTTGATCTACAGACAGTGGCATGGCATACACGTGGATTCCCAGAACCTTTTCAATCACATTCTGTGTCCACAGCCTACAGAATAGATATCCATGGTTCTAGATTTTTTTTTTATCTGCAGGAATATCGTATTCAAAAGAAAAATCCCTGAGAATCTATCATTAACCCCTTTGTATCGGTTAGTTCGTGAGATTACTTTCCATTACGAAAACTAGCTGAATTTCAGTGCCAAAGGAAATAGTACAAAGTTCTTTTGTTGGGGTAGAGCTATAGCTACAAGTATAGAGGTCTAGAGTACTTACCTCCCCCAGAAAGATAAACACATCTCTCTGACATCATCTACCTCTCTCCTATCTCCCTTAGTCTAGCCATATTGAACTCCCTGCTATTCCTCATTTCATCACACTTATTCCTAACTTAGAGTCTTCCATAAAATACAACTATATTGAGATATAATTTCTATGCCATAAAAATCTGTCCCTTTACAGCATACAATACAATGGTTTTAAAAATATTCACAGTTGTGTATCACCGCTATCTATCTAATTTGAGAACATTTTCATCACCTCAAAAAAGATGTCCCATACCCATTAGCAGACACTCTCCATTCTCTCCCCAAAGCTCCCTGCTCTAGGCAGCTACTAATCCACTTTCTGTCTCTGTAGATTTGCTCAGGGTCTTCTTACTAGCTGGATCCTCTTAGAACACTTCATCCAAATCTTCAAATGTTCATTCAGGTCATTTGCTCAATGTCTTCACCTAGTCAGATAAGCCTTCCTGACCACCTTATCTAAAAAATGATCCTGATCTCAATCATCTGCACCCGCCTCATCCCACATTATTTTTTTATAGCATTTATCAATACCTAATGTGCTATACATTTGTGTTTTTTCTTTATTTACCTCCCCCACCAGAATGTAAGCTCCATGAAGGCAGTCCAATTTGTTCTTCATACATCCAACATTCAGAACAATGTCTGTTGTTTAGTAGACACATATACATTTTTTGACTGGATAAATAAATTTAAAACCTCTATAGAATAAGGGAGATTTTGGAGGCAAGATTGTGCGTAAGAAAACAGAAGGAAAAAAAGGCGAGATGTGAGCATTCCTAAGGAAAACTTTCCTACTTTACACATCTGCTTAGGGCCAATTTCATGTGTCCTCATTGCAATTGGCAAAAAAAGAAAAAGAAAAAAAGCAAAAACACAAAAAAAAACAACAAAAAAACCCTGACTATATGGAAATGAAACGTTACAGTATAAAAAAAATTAATACATTCATAGAATATGTTAATTTGATATAATATTGTCTTTCAAATATGTGACAATAGAGAAACTCGTAAGTAGCAAAAACAATGCCCTATTAAAAAGGAAAATGTTACTATGGTGAACTTCTTTAATAAGGTTGGAAAAGTGAAAAAGAAAAAAAAAAGAAAATGTATCCAATATACACTATCAAGTTAGAATTACATGAAAATTGAAATGATAACTTTTTAGATTTGAACATTCTGTTCTTATAAAATTGCAGATGTGATGTCCTAGTCAACTTTTATATAATCATAAAATTTTAAATCAGAAATGACTCGTACAGAGTCTCCTCTGTACGAGTACAGAGGAGTACACTCTCCTAATTTATAAAGGGAGAAATTGAGACCCTATGGTTAAGTGACTTACTGAAGGTAATAATGTTAGCTTGACTACAAAGCTGGGACCAGAACCCAAGTCACCTGGTCTCTAGTATAGCCTTCCCATGGACTGTTCCCAAGCCAATGCCTAAGAGTCTCGGGCTCAGAGACTGAGTGGCAGACCATTTTTGAGAAATATGGAACTCTCTGACAGATGACTCAGGCTCAAGGATTCCCCACTAGCTTGACAAAACTTTCTTAGAACTACACTGAAGTATGACTCTTCTGACCCAACCTTCCTTCCCTTCCCATTTTCAAGCACAGGGATCAAAACTGCACCACGTTCTGAAGGCTCCCGCAGCTTCCTCTGGCTCCCTCCCCACTTTCCCTCACAGATGTTTCCCTCAGTATACCTCTTGCCCATCTAACTCCATCTTGGAATTTGCTTCTGGAGGACCTGAACTAACACATCCCCTGTAAATTAAAAATTCAGGATTCCTTTATATTTTTTATATTATTACAAAAGTGCTTATTTTTATAATTTTTTTATTGTCCATATGTATTTTATTTATTTTTTAAATTGGGGTATAGTTGTTTTACAATGTTGTGTTAGTTTCTACTGTACAATTGTTTATTAACTTTTTTCTGAATTTAAATTCTAGTCACCTGTCTCTTTTTTATAAATATTTTTAAATGTATCAAATGCAAATGTCTTTCCTGATGTCATTTTATTGCTGGAAAAGCACAGGTAGAAAAGTTTGAATTACCAATCTCTTTTTCAAGACTGCATATGTATGAATTAAAATAAAAGTACAGATTTTTGGTTTGTTGAAATTTTTAAAATTAGTATTTTAATACAAGAGTACTCTCCTGACAATTATTTTTTTAAAAACACTCAGGAGGTAAACGAGAGATCGCTGAGCAATATAACCATCTGATCAAGACACATCAAACTCTGGACCTGCTTTGATATCTTCTATAATCAACTGTACCATCTGTTTCATTGTTTCACCACTAGGCTAACAAAGCTTAGCTGAAGAGATAAGGGGTTGGTGTCACTACTAAAATCTGCTTTTCTAAATCAGCAAACTTTCGTTAACTATAGAACTCAAATACTTCCTAACCCAAGTTAAAAAATATAATGATTTTCTTTCCAATACAACTCAGATGACTAGCTCAAATTACTTCATGAATTTTCTATTCAAACAAATCTTTAAACAGTCTAAGTTAAAAGCAAAACATTTTCGCAGATTGTTTTGAATGATAGAGAAAAGAAAGCCTATTGGTGAAAACTTTTACGCTTAGTACTATTAGAAACAAATTATGCTGCAAAGAGAGAAAAATAAATCATGTGCTCTTATTACATAAAAAGTCATAAAATCAAAGAATAAAGTAAAAACAGAATTCAAAGAATTCAAAAATCTTAAATTTAGACAAAACCTTGGACAATATATTGAGATAATCATCTTCATATTTCTTTAATTCAAATCATCACCTCAAAATTAAGAAACTGAGAAACCAGTTTCTTGCAACAGAAAAACGTCAGGTTAAAACAATAAACTTGACCAGGTGTGATATGACTTTGGTGTCTCGAATATAAAAACAAAAAATTCTGAGAAAAAAACTCTTAAAAATATATATTCTGACTTGTTTGGCTCCAAAGACACATAATATTAAAAATCTTCAATTTACTATATTTCACTTAAATCCAAAGACTAGCACAAATATTAATTGGTCAAGAGAGATATAAATAAAATTTATAAAATGTTAAAACAAAAATGTTATACAAGTTGGGGTAAAATGCTCAGCAACTTTATTACATGGAATCTTTCAAACAAAATTTTAATAAAAACAATTTAATTACCATTAACTTAGTCATGGTGGGTCTTGGTCCTCCTATAAATGAAGGATCATTTTGCTCCTCTACACATGGGACCTCATCTAAGCTTGGTTGCTGTTCATTCGAGGTGGTCTGTAATTCTGGTAAATTGAGAAATTGGATCCCACACTGAGAAGCTGTTGTTTTTACTCTTGGCACTTCCTGAATTCTCTGGTACCAGGCAGCCAGCAGTGGAAATTCTACCAGCTTTTCAGAAAGTTTCTTGCAGATAATTACCTAGGCAATTACAAAGAACAAAACACATTATTATATAATTTTTGTTTGTTATAAGAGCTGATTGAGGTAACTTTACAAACCATAAAACTCACACATTTAAAGAATGAGTTTTAGTAAATTTATAGTTGCACAACCATAATCTAGTACCATTACGCTCAACGTCACACCAAAATGTTCCCTTGTGACCATTTGCAATCAGTCTCTGCTCCACAGTCAGTTGTAGGCAATCAATGATCTGCTTTTCATGTGTATAACTCTGACTTTTCTAAAATTTCATATATTTAAATGGAATCACAAAATGTGTCTTTTTTCACTTAGCAATATGATTTTGAGATTCATCCATGTAGTTGCATTTATCAGTAGTTTCTGTTTATTATGATGCAGCATTTAAAGTAAGGCTTTTATTTATTCAAATGAGAAGCATTTGAAACCATTACCCCTGATATAAATTAATGTTTATTTTCTCTTAGTCAGATGCTTTCTCTCCAGCACCACCACCAAACTTCAATTTCTTTAAAAATTAGAATGTTCTTGCTTCTTTGTGAGACACTGAATGTTGTTTCCATAGAAACAGTTATAATGTTACAAACAGATTATGACTTATGAACAGATAAAATGAAAAGGTCAAGTCACAGAAAATCTCGACAAATGTATCTAGCAATAATCAGTGCCAAAACAGGAGCCAGAAAGGATGAAAATTAATGAAAAATTTCACACATATATGTAGTCTATTTTAACTGGACTTTAAGGTTAAATGAGAATTGATTATAAGAATAGGGTTTATGTGTAATTCTCTTTGTATACTACAAGCGCTTAAAACACTGCCTTGCAAAAAATACTGAGTGAATGAACAAATTATCAAGAAACCATTTATTGACCTCAAAGAATAATCCCCTAAATTATTGTTTTTCAAACTGCTGCTTACAACCCATTAGGAGATTTAAAAATCAATTAAAAAAATTTTTTTTTGTTTTAAATGAAATTAAATAGAAAATATCAGAGTACATAGCATGTAGTAAGGTGGGTTAGTTTCTGTTTATATATCTATATTCATATATATAATATAAAGATGTATATTTGTATTTGTATGCTCAGTCACCTTGTAAAATGCATTATTTACCGTGAAAAGTAAAAAAGTTTGAAAAATACTGTCTAAATGGTACTCTGGGAGCCAAAAAGTTTCTAATTCTCAACAAAATACTTAATTGCCTGGAAACAGATTATGTGCTATGGGAATTGAGCTTTAAGCCATGATAAATTAATCAAATAAGAAATTTCTCATTTCCTCACCTTTCCTTTACTCCCCTTGGTAGTGATTTATTCTTACTTGTTAGACGCATATGACATCTTGCCCTCCTTTTGAAAATAAGTTGTGATTAAACAATAATTCATGTTTAAAAAATTTGAGGAGTTTTACTCTGCATGACAGGTCATCCCATTTAATCAATATGCCAGGCTGCTCTGCTAATACCCGGACAGCTCAGGAGGTACGGCACCACATTCATTAATTACACTTGAGAAGCCATATTTAAGGATGAGGCTAATGTTAAATGTGTGAAATGAAAATTAAATTTGTTCCTAAGAACATGATTTTTAAAAGATGTTACCTGGCTGATAAGATCAAAACATTATAAATACCACAGTTACTTAAGGACAAGAAAATAATTTAATCTCAAAATATTGGTAAAAAATTGCTATCAAGACCACAAACTGAAATCCTAGTGGCTTTGTATTTAATTATAGCAAGAGGCAGAAAAACTTGTATGAATAAAAAGAGAAGCAAGATATTACACCTATCCAAAAGATCTCCTCCTCTGCATTACTTTCCAGTCACTTATTATATAAAATATTTTGTAATTCTTTTATGTCATTTCCTCAGTCATGTCTACCCTTTCAAAAACACATCATAACCAACAAATGTTTAGGTGAGCAGTGTAAGCAGTATAAAAAATAGTAAACAACCTGTCTAAATGGAAATATAATCCTAGTTCAGGGTCTTTTCTTATCGTCTAGAACTGGTGAGTTAAAACTGAAAATTCTTAAGGACCTCAGGAATAGGACAGGGGATGGAAAATATAAATTAACTACGGAATCCATAATTTTTGCAATATGCCAGCCAGTAGTGAGATTTCCATTTTATTCTCAATTTTATGCCAATGGGAACAGTGAAAGAGGTAATTAACATAGGTATTTTTGCTCAAAAATCAATTTCTACAATGATTTTACTTTAGTAATAAATGCGTCATACTTTTAAAAAACTAAATTCAAAGCATTAGAAGTCAAAATGTATTAAGTTAAATCATAAATGTTCAAGTTACAAAAATATTTCATAAAATGTCAACTTCTCTGTCTTCCAGGAGTAGAATAATCTTCTAAAGAGTTCTATCAAAGTGTACCTGTTTAGTAGCAGTAACTTAAAAATAACTATAAAATGTTCTGGCATCAGAGAGAAGCAAGATTTTGCCTTAGTATGGTTATTCATTGTTATTTCTCCCATCTGCTTCCTATTCTGTGTACTAGAAGGTTCTAACAAATAAAGGGAGGGGGGAATCATAAGATGCATTTTAATTTATTCTTTTTTAATCCATTCCTGAAACTTTCCAGAGGAGAGGATTTTATCAGGCACCTTCCAGGAAGAAGTGTTGGGCTATCAGTGGTTAACTTTGCAAACTAACATCCTATGAAGAGGAAGAGAAGCTTGGAGCAGAGGTTTAGATGTAACACCTCAGCCTCTCTCCCTGCTGTTGTTTTGCATATTTGGCTTTATTCTGTTTAGCAAAACTGGGTATTTTCCCTAACTCTTCTAATTTTGACCTCTGGTATACCAAACCTTGAATTAGCAAAATTGACTGCTCTTTCATATTCTTGATCTTATTCCTGTGGCTAAATACTTTGGCCCTAGATTCAACTCCATGTTTCTGATCCAAACCTAGTAACTTGAACTTCATTCCTGATCATGAACTTGATCTTAATTCTGATCATTTGGACCACTACTCCATCACCTCAATGTGTGTTAATACAAGTATAAAGGCTCAGCTTCATAGCCACCGTCTGAACTAAAATGGCTGCTTCATAACCCAAGATGACTTACAGGAGGAAAATAAATACAACAGAAATAACATCAAAGCTTTGGCAAAGAAAGATTAACTCCTGAAAGAAAATGTGATGATCTAGGAAAAATACAAACAAACAAAGGAAAATATTTAGAGAATTCGTTTACGTAATGTCAAATCAGAAGAATTTAATCATAGAATAAATGTAATAACAAAGTTTTCCGCTATTTTAAACTGAGATGAAAACAGAGTTCCTTAGTTGTATCAATATTAGGTAGATTTACTCAGCAGTGGTCAGGCTGATGTCCCACCTGATTAAAGGGGGAAAAAATCCTCTCAATTCGGAACACCTCCACCTCAATTGATCCTCATCAGGTAAACAGTATTTAAATTAAGCTAAAATTAAATGCAATTTAGCTGAAGATAGATGTCTGGATAATGATCTAAAAATAACCTTTATGCAGGTGAATCCAATTTTTATGTTTTGTTGCCTTTGAAAGCAAATAATCAAGTCTTCTCTATCACCTTGTTTGATTTTCTTTGTAGCACTTACCATTATTTAAATATGTATTATTTATTTGTCTATGTGTTCATTTCTATCTTCCCTATTCTTCTATTTCTGTTAGAATATTAACTCCGTAAGGGCTGGGACCATTTCTGTCCTGTTCATCACTGTATTCCTAGTGCATACAACAGGGCATGACATATACAGTAGGCTTTCAATAAATTTCTCAAATGAATGAATTAATGGTTGTGCCGCTTTGATTCGATTTTTATGAAATTAGGAACAAATAGTTATCCCAGGAGACCAAGAAGCCATAAATACCAACAGTATTTCCTAATATGCAACAAATGACTGCTCTAATGATTGAAGTCGGTAATAACAGCAGAGGTGGGGGACTGGGGGGAGTCAGGGACAAGAGAATTTAGAAATCGTTTGACTACAAAAAAGAAAAAATCTATGTTTTTCTCCCCACCCAGCACCATGGACAATATGAATACACATGACGTTTACAATACTAATCAACATCTAAACGATTCCTAGATCTCTTGTTCTCACATCCTTTGATTCTGAAGTTATTTTGATTTCTAATTTTGTTTCATTTACATTTTAAAGAAAGATGTTCTTTAAGAAAATGCCAATTGGTTAATGCCACCTCACTTATTAGTGAAGCCTGGTCCCCAAATATATAGATTTTCGTTAGAAATCTCTTCTCATCTGTCAGTAGAGATGCCTGAAGTGTTGGTGATATATAATCAAAATGAAATCTAATATCTGATTCCTTAGTAAGGGAAATGGTGAAATACTTCAAAGTGAGAAAAATGCAGTTCTGGAAAACCAACTGGAAAGTTGCAGAGAGCTCTAGCTTCCCATGTTCACTCTGATACTACTTTTACCTTGTCCTTTTTCCCTCCACAGGCAGAAAAAAAATACATACATACATACACTTATATATGTATGTATATAAATATGTATATATATGTACACACACATATATATACACACACATATACATATATGTGTACCTGAAAAAGGAAACTTTCCTTATATAATCTCCCACAGCATTGAATAGTACTGCCAGCTATGTAACATAACAGAGACGAGGGTAAAATATTTCTGATTTAAAAATATCTAACATAATGAAATTAGCATTTGAAGAGACTACATAATTATAAAATATAGCTGACAAGAGTCTTTAGTATTTTAATACTGGAACCTCTAGTATTAGAAGGTGATCACCACAGCATTTTAAAATTAATAATCATAAAAAATGCTGTTTTTAGCAACTCAAAACTAAAAGTCATAATAATTACTAACATGTATTGAAGGCACTATTATCATCTCTATTTTACATATAAGAAAACGGAGACAGATATTAATAACTTGCCCAGAAGCATAATGGTATTAAGAAATGAAATAGGGACTCAAACCTGGGCAGTTTATAGACTGAAACATACAGCAATGTATCCACTCCTGATAAACCTTACCAAAAAATGATGGATACAGGGCAAGAGCACAATATCTGCCAAAGTGAAGTACAGGCCTTCTACAAACACATGGTCCAGAGGCGGAAGGTCAGAAGCTTTCGCTTTTCTGACATGAGCTGGCTCCCTGTTGGCAGAAGCTGGTTCCTCATGTACTGTGAGCTTTGAAAATGCCACTCTCAGTTCCAGGCTCGCCGATGAAGAGTCCACCTCTTCAGATGTTTCCTGTCTATCGACCTTGCTCTTCGTTTCTTCCTTAGAAAGGGAAGGCCTAACCCCAGCAGCCTTCTGCTGCTTCAGCTTCTGCCGCCGGAGTTTGTCATCATTATGTACCCTAACGGGCTCACTAAGCTTCTTCTCAAGCTCTAGTATTTCGGCAGGGATAGGTGGGGGCTGGTCAGAAGATTCTTTGAGAAAATTCTCAGTAGCTAAAGGGATGGTAAGTTCGCATAGCCTGGTCCACTGACTAACCTGCAAAACAAAACAGGAAATGAAAGGATTCTTTACTTTCAAAATAGCTTGAAGAAAAATAACTTTCTATTGGGAAATAAGACCGGTTTAGAGAATTTAAGTCTTGAGCTAAACCATCTCTGGGCTAGGCTTTTACGCTCTATCAAGAGACATTACAGTGCTTCAGAAGTGATAACATTAAACAATGGAGGTTCAGCATTCCTGTATCTGGAATATATGCTATTCTCCTGTGTCCACTTACCGAATAAATCCTCACTTCCCAAAGCCTTTAAAGTACACTCCCCCTAAAAAAGCTCAGTTTCCGAAACACTGCTACTTTGAGCTCCTGTTCATATGTAAAATTCGCTTTAAAAATCCTCAACGTAATTAAAAGGTAAAGAAAAAAAAAAAAGAGAAATCTTTCCCTAAAAATAATGTCTCTAAACCTCATAAATTAAATCTTAAATTCTTATCTTCCAATACTGCGCTGAAATATCGGTATATTGGTTACTGTAGTTTCTTTTAAGTAAATTAAATTTTATTTTCCAACAGAAAGTTCAAATAAATATTCAAGTGAATGTGTTGTCACTTATGGCTTTAAATAACAGAAAAGAGACATTATACTTACTTCAGCACAGGCTTTCAAGCAAGTCTTCTTAAAACCCAGAAGTTCCAAAATTTCCTTCTTTGAGGGGTCTGCTTCATATGATTTCTGGATTATGTGTCTCAGAACAACAGCAAGTCCTGCTCTACAGAAATTGTCTGGTCTTTCTACTACTGCAGGTAAACAGCAACTCTGGACTATTGGTGGAAGCTCTTGCCTTGAAATAACCTGTATTTCAACATCCTCCGACAGTACACTTTTAAGTAGTGAAATGCCTGTGCTTTCTCCAGTGAGGACTAAGCAAACTTTAAAGATTTTGCAGTCACAGTATGATAACAAAAATAAAGTTATAGACGTATGAAGAGGAAAGATGCACCCTTCTTTTTGGTGAGAAAAGTCCAAGTATAGATATTCTTCTGTAAGACTTTTCTTAATGCCTTTCATTTTCTTCTTTCATTGGGTTACCTGAAGCATAAATTGAAGTGGTTATAGGTCTTAGAATATAGCAATTGCAAAGCTAAAATAAAAGATGAACATTTTAAAAACATTTTCTAGAAATCAGCAGGGATTTGTGATAGATATGATTCTACAAGAATTGGTTCTTGGAACGAATAAATGGCTTCCAAAAGAAAGATTCCTACCCTGTCCAATTAACTAGTCTTAAGGGTGATTTTATATCCAGCTCCTTTAAAAAGAGCATACCTCAGGTGCTTGGCAATAGAACTCTCCCAGTCAAGTATTGATACTTTGGGGTCTCACTACAGGTGAGAACAAAAGATGAATAGAATGGGACATAAGAAATAACCAAGAATACCTAGAGTTGTCTGGGGATAATAGCTCTGAGAAGCTTGACGAATACTGCTTGTTTTATGCCCCTAAAATATAATAATTGAGGGGGGGATATATTCATTCTCTCACAAGAAATGGATTCTCCCAAAGTGGATTTTGATATGTGATGAGCTATTGTATGCTGAATCACAATAGAAAAAAATATTTGAAATTCTCCATAACTTAGATGTTGATAACTGAGATATCTCAAAGTTAACATGTCCAAAATCAAGTTTCTTATTTTCTCCCTATGCCCAAAACCTGTTCCTCATGTATCTTCCCCATTTCAGTTAATGGAACACCATCCTTCAGCTCTTCAGGCCAAAAACCTGGACAATCATTTTAAATTACTCTTTTCTTTCACACCCCCATAACTAATCCATTAAAAATTTATTTTGGCACTACATTCAATATATACCTAGAATCTGATTATTTCATTCCATCTTCATTGCTTCCACTGTGATCCAAACCACCATCACCTTTCTTCTTAATTATAGCAATTGCTTCCTAACCCGGCTTTCCATCCTCTAGTCTATTCTCAACATAGTAGCAAAAATGATACTGTTAAAAATGAAATAAAATCATGTCACTTCTCTGCTCAAGCGCTCTAATGTCTTCCTATCCTACTCAGAGAAAAGGCAAAGCTCCTGCAATGGTCTACAAAGATCTCCTTGATCTAATTCTCTTTGTCTCTTTGTCCATCTCATCAGCTCTCATCTTCGCTCACTGCTACAGCAAAAGTGGCTTGTTGTTCCTCTAAATCACTAGGTACATTCCCACCTCAGTGCCTTGGCACTTGATATTTCTAGTGCCTAGAACACATCCATACCTCCTTTAAGTACCTACTCAAATATCAACTTTTTGAGATGTTCCCTGGCTACTGTATTTAACTTGCAAACCCCAACTCCCACTTTTCCTGAAAAAACATTTCCAACCCCCTCTATGCTTTTCTTCACAGCACTTATTACTATTGTAACATACTACGTTATCTATTTTGGTCTTAGCCCAATAGAATGTTCCATGAGAGTACAAATTTTTATTCACTGCTATGCTAAAACAGGACCTGCTATATGTATATATGTGTATATGTATATATATGTGTGTGTGTGTGTGTGTGTGTATAATATATATATATATATATATATATAGTCAAGAAATACTGAGTGAATGCATGGACGAATAGACATGTTGGTTATTTTAAAGATGCAAACATACACAACCTTGTGGTCAAATTATTGATGGGTGTTTTCAAGTCACAATCCTTAAGACTTTTGTCAATTATGACTTTTTGTTTGATTTCTACATTTCCTGGGTCTAAAATTCCCCATGTTCTAATACATAAATCAAAATTCCCAAACTGACACTAGATGGCACTCTTTAAAAGCATTCGCCATGTAACAGGAAAATGGTATATTGGAGAAAAAATTATTTTAAATTATTTAAAAATTATGTTAAAAGCCTTTAAAAAGTACACATGCAACTCTTTCTTTTAAGTGTATTTGAAATGTTAGTGCACCTGAATTTTAGGGTGCTCAAATTTACTAAATTTCCTTTATATTCTCAATTCCTTAGATTTTTTTTTTTAATCAAAAGCAAAATAGTTAAGTACTCTTTAATCATCTTGGTCCTCAACTTTTTTATTAAAGGGCTAATAATCCATTATAACAAAGAGATATAGTTAGTAAAGTACTGTCGTGGAAAACTTCTTGATAATGCAAGTGATCACCAGTGTTTTATACTTCTTTTGTTAAAACATAACAGATCTGCACCATGGTTTGTTACTTATTTAAAAGATTATCTAAGGGTAAATTATTTCATGTAATTTAAAAGCAACAACACTGTAACCCATGGAAACCATTTTCTCCCTGAGCTAACTTAATTACCTTTTGGATTTTTTTTTCCTCCACCTAGAGCTGATTTTAAAACAAAATATTAAAGGGCATTTGTTAAAGCTCATAGGCAAAAGAAACCAACATTTTGTAGAAAATCGATAGTCTCTTTGGAGAGCTTATCCCTATATATCTATTGCTGATTAATTTACCAATCCTCTTAACTCCCTTTGTTGACAGTGAGATGCTATAAAGAAGATCCCTAAATGTTTCCCCAATAAGCAGATTTGAAAGAAAACATAATCGATTTCCTCATTTGCCCAGCAGTCTAGGAAATAGTAATTAGAGACTAGTCCTGCTAACACTTAAAAAAAACACACACACACAAACAAAAAACTAAAAACATCATACTATTTTACAGCTTTTGATTTAGGATATGCAGAAACATTTTTTAAAAAATTAGAGTACGTGTATATTTGCCACTTCCCAATCCACATAAGAACCTTGAGAATTAACTTTTACACATTCTAGAAACTTTTTTTGCTGTGAGCACTTAATAAATGCTAAATGTCAACAAAATAGAATAGCAATAATCTGCCCTTGGAGACATCTAAAAATTAATGAGATGCCTAAGAGAAAATGCAACGTACTGTTGATTCTTTTTAAAGATTTTTTTTTTTGATGTGGACCATTTTTAAAGTCTTTATTGGATTTGTTACAATATTGCTTCTGTTTCAAGTTTTGGTTTTTTGGCCGCAAGGCATGTGGAACCTTAGCTCCCCGACCAGGGATCGAACTGGCACTCCCTGCATTGGAAGGTGAAGTCTTAACCACTGGCCCGACAGGGAAGTCCCAGTACTGTTGATTCTTAACATAATTTATTTCTTTAAATATAGATGTTGGGTTTTTTTTTTCTTCCCCTTGAAGATTAAAAATGTTACTTAATGATCTTAGAGTTAAAAAAAAATTACTCTCCCTGGGCAATTTCTCCACATTAAATACTACTGTAATTTCAAAAATAAATATTAAGTATTAGCAAACCTGTACAAATTTGATATTTGGTTTTGGCTTGTACTATGTCTTTAATTTTTCAAGAAAGTAGAACACAGTTTTTGCTTAAAGTCTGCAAATACCCTCAAAAGAAACCTTCTTTTTTTTTTTCTTCTTCTCCAGTTCTACCTAGAGAATTTCTTATTTTATTACTTTTATGTCATGAGCTTTAAAAAAGGTAGGTTTTGTAGAATCATCCCCTAGGTCTCCAACACACAGAGCTGGGGGCATAGCTCTTAGTCCAGACTACATTCCTGCCAAGCACAGAAGTGCTGTATGTCATTTGCTCTTTCTCAGCTTTGACAGGTGCCACACTGCAACTGTTCCTGTGATGGACTGAGAAAGCAGCAGACAACACCACAAACGTGAGATACTGAACAGAGCTGATGGAGTGTGCATCTCCTCCCTGGAAAGGCCAGCCTGCTTGGGAATGTTGCAGAGGGAATAAAAACAGGTAAAAAGAAAATACTTAAGCCTTGGTTTCATTATTTGGGAATCTTTAAAGATATTTTTCAACAAATGAAGTAGTCACAGGTTTAATTAGGAATTTAATCTTTTTTTTTTTATTCTCATTCCAATTAATATATCTTGGTGTTGATAAAATGAAACATTTCACACATGAAAGGGGAAATGAGTTTTATAGGTGTTTTCTTATCTAAAACCATTTTACTACTTTACTCCTTGCATATGTATATAGAGAGAGAAAGAAAAAAATACCATAAATAAGTATGAAAATAAGCATACTTCTCTGGAAGCTGGAAAAATAAAACTTTTGTGCTCAAAATTCAAGTCTGGATCTATGGCAACTAAATATTACATAATAGATAAATAAGTTATATATTATATATAAAGACCAAAAAGTGCACAACTGCAACTAAATATTAACCAGTTGATTTTTTTTTTTTTTTCTTTTGGTACACGGGCCTCTCACTGTTGTGGCCTCTCCCGTTGCGGAGCACAGGCTCCGGACGCGCAGGCACAGCGGCCATGGCTCACGGGCCCAGCCGCTCCACGGCATGTGGGATCTTCCTGGACCAGGGCACGAACCCGTGTCCCCTGAATTGGCAGGCAGACTCTGGACCACTGCGCCACTAGGGAAGCCCTGATTGTTTTTCTTTAAATAAGAAATTATCACTGGGCCTGGGATTTGATAGGAGCTTAATAAATGTTAAATGAACAAAGAATACAACTCTAAATAATATTATGTACATTTTATTGTCCACCAGCTATGTGCTAAGCACACAGAACTTTTGTGCACTACTTCAATCCTAATAATCCTTAAAAGTACATTTTACTCCCACTACGTAGATAAGTACTGTACTTCAATCCAAAAGCATTATTTGAATCTATAAAGGGATCTTATTGGAAAACATTAAGGAATAGGTATTTTTCTAACATAAATAGCACTACTTTATAAACTTCATAAATTGAAGCATATTGCAATTTTATTACAGCAACTATTTCACCAGAGTGAAAATCATCAGAAATTATGTTATTCTAAGCAACCGTCCTTGATAAAAACCTCCATGCTAAAGGCAGAGTTATTTGACAATTCTCAGCACTGGATTAAGTTTTTTGATAGTTCCTTCCTAATTCCCTTTATTGGATCCTCCTCAGACCTCTTAGTGACCTGTAGCTCTGTACTTTACCCTATTCTCAACTGACACTCACCCCTCTGATGACTGGCTTTCAAAATTTGATCATGCCACACAATAAGAAATAAACCTTATAATGAAAGTCATTATACACTGAATAATACTGAAACAAAAGAATCACCAAGAAATATCCTACCACATGAGATATAACTGACAGTTCACTCTGCTTTTTCTTTCTTCTTCTCCAGGGCTGTTTCATTGTTTTTAATGTTGGTTAGTACTCACTAAAGTGATTCCGTGACCTATGGGCCACAACTTACACTACAACGGCACTACCCGAGGTGATTTGCAGTGCCATAGGGTTAAATATCATCTAAGACTCCTATACATGTATTCTACTTGACATCTTCACTTGGACATTTTTCTAAACCTGTTCCTCTTTCCTCAAGTAGTCCCCATTCTTGATAAAACAGCAATACCATTTACTTAGATGCTTGGGCCCATAATTCTGAAGTCTCACTCAACTCCTTTTTTCTCCCTCTTACCCTACTATTTCTACCTTTGAAATACATGCTAAATCTAACTTCTTAGCACCCCTACCAATAACACTTTAATCTAAGTCATCACTAGCTCTTACAAAGACTACTGCAAAAGCCCATTAACTATTTTCCTCCACTCAACACAACTGTCCATTCTGCAACTATAGTTAGGGTGATCCTTTAAAAACATAAATCAGACCATGTCTTCTGTTCACAACCATCCAATGGCTCCCCAGAACATTTAAAATAAAATCCAAATTTCCTATCATGGTCTCTAGGGCCTGATGTGACCCTAGCTGTGTTTCTTTTTTGACCTGATCTTCTGCCCCTCTTCCCTCTTGTTCACTTCCCTCCAGCCAGTTCTCCTTGCTGTTCTGGGAAGATGCCAGCAATGTCCCCACGCTTGAGAATTTTGGTACTTGCTATTCCCTCTGCCTAGAATGCTCTTCTCCAAGATATTCACATGGCTTGCTCCTTCATTTCACTGAGATCTCTGAATATTAACTCAGAGCAGTCTATCCTGAGAAAAAGGACTCCCATCACTTCCTAGCCCCTTATTCTGCTTTCTTTTTCTTTACGGCACTTTTTTTTTCCAGCTGTTATTCTAGATGTTTATTGGAATTATTAGGTCAATTATTTGAGAAACCCATACACTCATTCAACATATATTTATTGAGTTTGCTACTATGTGCGAGGAATACAGCACTTATTACCTCACATATCTCCAATGCTGAAGAATACTCAAATTTTAGTTCAAGGAATGTTTAGTTCAAGCCTTAAATTATGCTTTATATTTCCAAACTTCTCAGGGAAAATAAGGGATCTGTGTTGAATTGAAAAGATTTTCTCCAACCAAATATTCAAAAAATCTGTTTGTTACTGAGGCTGAAAGCTGGGGAGTCACAAAATGCTGGAATATAAATGTGACACCCTAAGTCCACTTGAATATTAACTGCTTATATTGTACAGAATAAATAGTTCAAAGTAGTTTACAAATACAAAAAAATCACAAACTCTTATTTTTCTTAAAGATTCAAATTTAAATTTAAACCCATTAAAATTCCCCACTACATCAAATGTTCAACATTATGAATATTAGAACTTAGCTTGTGTTTTATACATAACAATAACAGTATTTGGTTGCAAATCTCACTACTTTCTTTCAATAATATAGATAAACAAAGAAAAGCCTGCCTCTACAGAGTTAGATAGCAGCTTATTACCTTAGATAGCAAAGTTTAAAAAAAGAAAGAAAAAACTGAGCCATTTCAGTGCTCACTACATTATGTAATGTGAGGACACACATCGTTAAGTCCTAGAGGACAAAATCCTATGATTAAAATTAGCTGCTTATCTGGGCAAGAAGTGAAAAAAAAAAAAAGTTTAAAAAAGCTTACTGTAACCTTAGCCATAAGGGAAGTGTGTCCTCTCTGGAGAATCAGGGAATCATCTGTTGCCATAGAATCATAATGCTTGCAGCTAAGCCTGACCTCAAAATTAACAGGGATCCACAGCATGAAATGCTAACGTGTTAGAAACATCGGCAAGCCTGAAATAAAATTACTGAATACCCACAGCAACCAATACCTGTGCTTATTATGAACTAAATGGTTTAAATTCTTGCTTTCCAAGTACTAATCATAACAGAATTCAGTAGGCTACTTTAAAAACTTGAAGATAAAAACAACATATGCTAAGGAACTGTGTATGCTACCGATATTTTAGTTGACTGGCCTCAAAATTTGTTAAGTTTCAAAAAAAAATGTGTTAAGTTTCAAGGTCTGCTAAATTGTTGCTGTTACCCACTTGCATACTCAGTCTTTATTCTTATTTCAAATCACAGGTGATATAAAAGCTACAAAGTAAATACAGGTTAAAACAAAAATAAAAACAAACCCCCCAAGACCCTTGATGGGCCTTCTACTACAGCAGTTAAAGTTTGAGCTTTGTTTAAAGCAGGCAAACATGTAACAGAAGTGTAAAAAAATAAAAGAATTGATAAAATAAATGTCAAATCTCACTGAGTTTTTCAGATTTATTTTTGAAGTTAGGACTCTTAAAACAATGCCTTCAGGTATAACTCAAACATAATTTCAAATAAGTATGCTTAAGGCAATCCTTTCAGTAGTGTATATTCCCCACCAGGCAGCTGAAAAGTCACATAGCTTAATGTTTGATTTATTAAATATGATAGCAAATCACTCAGTTGTATTTATAACAAAGAATTTATTTTCACAATATTTAAATGACCATGGTTAAAGTTTAAATTGTCACCACTAGTTTTTGCCAGCTTTTGCATTTTCTCCTTTAAACACTGTTTCTAGATAAGCTTAGAAAAAAGTAGTACTCTATCTTCTCTTATCAATAATTTAGCAGAAGACATATTATTAAATGCTGGCATTTTCTTGATATTCAAGAACTTATGACAAGGAATGGGATCATGGCATTAGGGGATCATGATGCTAAGAATAAAGAGGGGGAGTGGGGGAACAAGTCACCTAATCCCAAACCAGGTAGAGAAAGTACTCGTATCAGTAAACGTTTTGGAAGTCAAAGCAATTTTCATGTAAGTTAAACTCTAACTTTCTATAGAAATTTAAAACCAAAGTGAAACACTGCTTTGATGGTGTAACAGAAGCAAATGGCCCCAAATGAAGCAAGTTCATTAGGGTAACTGTTAAGTAGTATTCACATACAACTGCTTTCTCCAGTGAGGAAGGGCTGGAATAAAAAACTAAGTGGAAAAAAAAAGTTAAAGCGCGATCCAAGAGGTCTTAAAACCACACCTAGCAGCAAATGGCAAACGACCCCACAGACTGCTGCAACTGGAAGCTGCTCCATGCCCCCATCAATAAAGGAAGCCACGGGGACTGGTCCTGGAAAAACTGAGAAGGGGCCCGGACCCCTCCACCCTTCCCGCCATTCCCCACATCCTCAATCCTGTTTCCCCAGATGCCAAGAGGCGGCTTTACGGCGTCTCAGGGACTGCGGAGCCGGCGGCCCGAGCGCCCTCCTTACCTGGTCGCAGAGGCGCGGCCAGGCAGGGAGGGTGCGTGAGCGTGTGGGCGACACGGACCGCTAGCGCATTCCCGCCCCGCCCGAGCCGGGTTTCCCGAGGCAGCTTCAGAAAGTCTTCGCCCGCGGGCCACACGGAGCCAAAGAAGCCGGGAAAGAAACAACGAAGGTCACGCCAGGGAAGCAGCGGCCCCCGCAATCATTCATAATCCGGCGGACCGGAAGGAGTGGGTTACGTCACTTCCTACCGTCGCACAGCCAATACGTTCCCCGGTCGACCCTGCTGCGGGAACCTTTGTTTTTCCGCTCTCGGAGCCGGCAGCTGCCGGGAGCGGTTCGTGAGGCCACCGGGAACTGACGGGGCAGCGGGGCGGAGCGGTGAGTTGTTACCAGCTCACCGGCTCCCAGTCGACTCTGGGAGGCTCAAGACTTTTGCGAGGGGCGAGGTGGGAGTGTAGTTCCGTGCGGTCTTAGTTTCCTCGCTCCCTGTGGGGACACCTCGTAATTTGCAGGCGGTCGAGTGCCCAGGATGACCGCTCTCCCCTTAAGTGAGGGTAGTGCTTCCTCGGAGGTTGTGGCGGGCTGGGGCACGCGGACCGGGGGCACACGGACCGAGGGCACAGCCCCAGGAACTAGGTCCTTGGAACCCTGTCTCCGACCTTCCTCGGAAGGTTTTGGCGACTTCTCTCGACAGCTCTCTCTGTCGGCCTCTCACCTTCTCTCGAGCTCACTTGTCAAGGACCTTCCCCTGTGCTAGGCCTTGGGTGTGTTATGACTTTGATCAAAAAAGATTGGCAGTCCTTGTCTGAGTGTCTCTGGTCGCTCTTCAGATTCACTATCACTTGGTTGGTTTGGAATCAGGGTCTTTCCGCTTCCCTTATGTTTCCGGACGTATGCCTAAGGTTTCAGTGTAATCCAGGGTCAGGAACTCAGTGAGGGAATGAAAAGGGCAGCATCTTTAAAAGGTTGTTTATTAGAATGGGTTGCAAGAGCTTGCAAAGACATAAAGGGCAAAGCTTTCTAGAGCCGTTATGTGATGGCAACCCTAATATTGCACTCTGCGTGAACAGGGTCGATTTCCTTCATCTCGTTCACGTGCAGATGATCAACTTTAGACTTCTTTTAAGATTCGCATATAGGGTGGGAAATGAGATCTAGAGGAAAGAATATATTTATATATGAGTACCCAATTTGGGTTGGAGAAATCACAGAAGCCCTAGAAAGTGACATTTAAACGAAACCTAGTTCATTCACTCTACAAATACTTTGGAGAATCTGTGAAGTTCCAAGCACTAGGTATATAACTGAATAAAACAAGTTCCTGCTTGCATGGAGTTTACAGTCTAGTGGGATTAATGAATTTAAATCGGATCAAGGATTGGGAAGAGAGTACTGCAGATAGGGACATTGTACAAGTCCCCAGTCATGAAAGAGGTGTTTTTGTTTTGTATTGCTTTTCTTTTTTTTTTTTTGATGTTTGAGGGTTTGTGGGGAGGGGCAGTTAGGTGGGGATGGCTTAGAATTTCTTTTTTATTGCTTTTTGTGAAGAGATTTTGGACATGATTAGAATTGTGTAGAAGAAGAGGAAAGACCTTTATACTTTGATCTCTATTAATTCCAAAGCCATTATTTTGTGGTACTTTGCAGAATAGCGAAGTGGTAGGCAAAAAAGAGAGCCTCTCCCCTTAAAGTACTCAGAGTGTTATAGAGAATGTACAAATGTACAAAAAAAGAGTGTGGTTCAAGGTAGAAAGTTCCATTACCATGAGAATGCATTTTGAGATATCCTAGGAGGACAAGATTAGTTGTATAGGGGGTAGAGAGGAACACAGTAGCTGTGAGTAAAGTTCTCATGAGAAGGAGTATTTGAACTGGGACTTGATAGCATTTGGAAATATAAAAATGGGTTATAAGCTTGTCAGAAAAAATGAGTAGAATTAGCAAGCCCAGCTAATGGCTCTGTACTACAGAAGGTCTGGGGATGAAGAAGTAAAGTTTTTGTGCCAGTTACTGAATCTTTTTAAATGGTAGGCCAAGAAATTCGGCTTTATTTTAAAGGCAGTGGGAAGCCTTAATTTTTGAGGAAAAAAAATGAAAACAGAAAGAAAGGAAAGAAGGAAGAAAAAAAATGTGTTGCAGTAACATTAATATGGCAACAGTGTTGAAGTCAAGAATAACTAGATTGTTGCTATAGTACAAAAGGCAAATAACAACCTGAATCTGAATAGTAACTGTGGAAATGAAAAACAGGAATAAATGTGAGAAACGTTGCAGAGTCAGAATTCACAGGAAAGGCCTGCTGATTGTTTAGATATAAGGAATTGGGGAGGACTCAGTGAGGCAGAGATTTAGGCCTCAGACCCGATTAATGGAGAGTGTGTCATTTATTGAAAGAAAGTGCAGGACAGGGAACTTTTGGGGGAAGATATTCATAATCTCAATTTCAATCATAACTGAATTTGAGATACCATTAAGGCAACCAGGTACACATGTTTACTAAGCAGTTGGAATTGTGGGGGTTGAGCTTAATAGAGATTGGAATGGGGATAAACGTGAAATCAAGTTGAAAACATGATATATATAAGATTACCACAGAAGAAATTGGTAGCAGAACTAAAGAAAATAGACAAGAATAGATACTTGGGCAATACCAAGAGCAATGGGGATGAAGAGATGACCCAGAGAAAGAGTAGCCAGAGATAGAAAAAGAAAACCAGGAAAGCTGAGTATTACTCGTGGAGGAGGAAGATTTTTGAAAGAGAAAGTGAATAACATGTATTCACTTGGCCAGCATTTACTGAGTGCCTGCTATCTGCCAGGCACTCTGTTACAAACAGGGATTACAGCAATAGGTAAGGTCAGTGCTGGCCCTCATGGAACATACATTCTAGTGAGAAAGACAAACCCTGTTTACACAATTAACAGTGTAATAGCTGTGACTTGTAAATACAGGATGTTTTAGGACCATATAACAGTAAGACTCCTTATTTTGTTAGGGGAATGTACAGAAAAAAATTGAGACGAGAAGGGTGAATAAGATGAGGCAAGGGACGCTTTCTACTGAAGAGCTGGGGTAAGAAAGAGTATATGTTGAAAGATTTGAAATAAGTCATGTGGTTACAATAGAAAGTGGGAATAGCTTGAGATACTAAGTAACATTTAATGAGCAATTGTACTCTGTGCCAGGTACTGTTGTAACTGCTTTACATGTATTACCAGATCATGTAGGGCATTAGAGACCTTTTTAAGAATCTTGTTCTTTAACCTTTGGACAGTATGAAGTGAAAAGGAGTATCTTAAGCAAGTGGATGATTTAAAAATATTTGGAAAGGCGCAAGAGTGATTTTGAGTTTTTTCTTTTTTTTTTCTTTGGCTGCATTGGGTCTTTGTTGTTGGCGTGGGCTTTCTCTAGTTGCAGCGAGCAGGAGCTACTCTTCTTTGCAGTGCACGGGCTTCGCATTGCAGTGGCTTCTCTTGTTGCGGAGCACGGGCTATAGGCACGCGGGCTTCAGTAGTTGTGATACGTGGGCTCAGTAGTTGTGGCTCACGGGCTCTAGAGTGCAGGCTCATGAGCTGTGGTGCAGGGCCTTAGTTGCTCCATGGCATGTGGGATCTTCCTGGACCAGGGCTCGAACCCATGTCCCTGCATTGGCAGGTGGATTCTTAACCACTATGCCTCCAGGGAAGTCCCAATTGTGGGGTTCTGATTAAGCTCTTACAGTGGGCCAGATAATAGCTGCATGATGGTAGCTTGGTCTAGGGTGTGGTAATAAGGATTGAAAGAGGTAGGTGAATTTGAAATATATATAAGAGGTTTGGTGATTGAATGGGAGGCAGGAGTTGAAGTGGAAGGAGTTAAAGCTGATTCTCAGGTTTCTGGCTGGAGCAATGGGATAAGTATCATTTGAGAAAGGGAAGATTAGGGGAAGAACTGGTTGAGAGAAGAGTTTATGAGTGTCTCTGTTAGGGGCATGTTGAATAGGCGGCACCAGTGAGATATCCAGGTCAAGCTGGCAGTTGAATCTTGGAAGAGATGCATGGGCTGGAGAGATAAATATATAATTACTGGCAAAAGGGTATAGGTCAGATTGTCTAGGGCAGTAATTCTGAAACGTTTAGAGTAGATCAGAACCATCTGGAAGATTTAATGCAAATTTCTCGGCCTCACTCCCAGAGTGTTTTCATTAGTAGCTATGGTTGTGGAGACCGAGAGTTTGAATTCCTAACAGGTTCCCAGGTGATGCCTGTTGCTGCTGATCCAAAGGGGACATTTTGAGAAGAAGGTGTAAAGTGAAAGAAGAGACCCAGAACCTAATCTTGAGCAACTCATTTTTGATTCCTCAAGATTGTTGAGGAATCTACAAAGAAGACCAAGAAAGAAGTAGGAGGAAAAAATAGTATTTATTATACTTACCTGACTAAGGCTGTGAATGCTTTGGTGAAAATATTTCCATGGTATGGTGGCACAAAGGCCAAATTGCAGGAAATGCTATATAAGCAGAAGGAGTAAAGAAAAAGTATAAAATGTAGGAGAAGTTTTGCTCTAAAATGAAGAAGATAGGATAGAAGATATTTAAAGGTCAATGAAAAGATGCCAGTAGAAAGAAAGAGGCCGGGGGAGGGAGGTTTGTGAGTGGCGGAGAAGGCACAGGAATAGTTTATAGCTCAAAGTTTCAGGGGGGAGGAAAAAGTTAGGTTCCAGGCATAGGTGGCATTACATGGAGAGCCACCTTCTTATTTAAAAGGTGGGAAAGAGGAAAGGATTGGAGCAGGTATATTTGTAGATGTGTCAGAAAGTTGATTTAGTTCCTCTCTGACAGTTTCTGTTTTCTCTGTGAAGTAGATGAGGACATCTACTAAGATAGAGAAGCAGTTTCAAGGAAAATGGAGAAAATGTGACTGGTCTTTGCAGAAAGTGGGGAAGTGAGTTGACCAGAGAAACATGATAGGATTGCTAAATTGTGTTGAGTGCCTAGGTGGGATTAGTGACTCTGAAGATAACAGAGTGTATGTATTCCTCTCAGCTGTACTTAGATTTTGGGTGCAGGCAGGGAGAAGGTAAATAGGATGGATGACTATAAAGTAGTCGAAACTGTAGAACTATGGGACAAGGATGCTTAGAGTGCTAAAAGAGAGTCTTTGAAAGGCTGGACGGACCATGAAGGATAAAAAGGATGGAGAAAACAGATGATTATTTAGAAGTAGGAATTTCTGTGTTACTTATATACATTTACTGTATATAACTAAGTTATATAAGTCTTAGCTCCTAACGTGAGCTAAGACTTTGTTCCCACCAACACCACTATTGCCACCTTCCCAGGCCATTGACATTTTTTAAAGTGGTGATTATTATTAGTTTTCTGCATTCTTCTTTTTTTAAAGCAACATCTAGATTTGAAATTAAATCTACGTTTAAAGCATTAAATTTCTGTGTATATTTGTATCTATATCTACACACACCTAGGACTTTGTTTTCTAGAATTCTAATCCACAATAAGAAAGCTCCTTTACAATCTATTTTGATCATGAGTTTTAGAATATACAGGAAAGAACTATATAGAAGTAACATGATTTGGTGTAACTCCTGGAAAATATTCTTGGAAATAATAAAGGAGATAAAGTGACAAATTTATACCACAGTTGCTGACCTCTTTAGGACTTCAGTAGCAGGAAATAAATTGCTTTCACTATTCAGTAGTCCCCCCTTATCCATGTGGGATATGTTCCAAGACTCCCAGTGGATGCCTGAAACCATGGATAGTACCAAACCCTATATATACTGGGTTTTTTCCTATACATACATACCTGTGATAAAGTTTTGTGAATAAATTAGGCACAGTAAGAGATTAACAACAATAACTAATAATAAAGTAGAATGATTATAACAACATATTATAATAAAAGTTATGTGAACATGGTCTCTCTCCTCAGGTTCTTCAACTCTGCCAGAAATGTGGCAGTGGCTTCTTCATTGGCAGACACAGCCTCTCCAGTAATTTTTATATTTTTCAGTCTAAACCTATTCCTGAATCTGTGTAACCATCCTTTATTTGCAGTAAATGGCTTGGTGTCACTCATTTCAGGGGATCTCTTGCTGAAGTTTTTGTAGATGTTCAATGTTTTCTGGCCCAACATATTGCTGTCAGTCGGAACATATACTGTTCATGTCCTCCATCCACAAATTTAATGCCTTTTCCATTCTAACTAAGCACTTATGCACTGTGGCTATAACTTTTGCACTCTGAGGTACGACAGCAAAACTAGCACAAATTTTCCTTCTTCACAATTTCACAGATAGAAGACTCGTTCTTACCATAAATTTTAGCAACCTCAGCATATGAGCATACAGTTTTTTTCTTACTAAGTTTAAAACTTTCACTTTTTCACTTAGAGGAAGCACTTTGCAACTTCTTTGGCATATCTGAATAGCACTCATCACTACTCTGGCTCTTTGGGAGCATTAAATAAATAATAATAAAGTGACTTGAACACAAGCCCTGCAATACCATGACAGTCAATCTGATAACTGAGCTGGCTAGTGACTAACAGAAGGGATTCACTGGACAAAGGGATGATTCACATCCAAAGCAGGATGGACTGAGCTAAGGAGCTGGCATGAGATTTTATCATAGTACTCAAAATGGCGTGCAGTTTAAAACTTATGAATTGTTTATTTCTGGAATTTTCCATTCAGTATTTTCCAACTGCAGGTAACTAAAATATCAGAAAGTGAAACCACAGGTAATGGGGGGACTGCTGTATGTGCGTTTGCTGGTAAGAAAGGAGAAGTAATAGAAACTGGAGAAGGCAATAGAAAAGGGGGAGGGAAAGGAAGATAGAAAACTAAAATATAAAGGCTAAAACACATAACCATGAGTGTTTTATTTTAGGTCCAACTCCTGTTTTTTCTGTTGGACAAGGAAAAGATGTTCGGTCAAGAAGGTGCCAGTAAGGAGAAAGCAGAGGGACCAAGAAAGTGGAGGTCTCTATAAATTCAAAGGATAGACGAATGGGAGTAAAGAAATTTTTTAAAAGAAAGAAAGATTGACTTGGTACCCTGAGGAGGCTCCTGGGTCAAAGCAGTAAAAGAGATAGAGTGATAGAAGATTGTAGTTAAAAAGGAGAATTGACTGTAGTCAAGCAGGAGAATACTTGTGTCAAGTTTCGGGTTTCAGTGGCTGAAGATGAAGCTCCTTGAGGTTGAAGATCTAAATAAAACTAGTGCAGGAAGTTGGAGAAGAACATCAATATATATGCTAAAATTACCAAAGATGATGGCAGGGGGAGAGGAAAAGATGAGCTTGGTGCAAATGTTCTGTACATTAGCAGCAATGAAGATGCAGGTGTGGATTTCAAGAGAAGATGTTGATAAATGGTGATCGTGGAATATTTTTCCAAAAGCAGCGATATGGAGTATTGCTCTTTGCTCTTTGAGTAGGAACAACTCACTACTTGGGAGAAGGCTGTAAAACAGGGGATGTCTGTGTGGATGAGTGGGGATAGTAAAGGTAAAGCGATAAAAGGACTGCTTGAGAAAAAAATGGAAAATATAGGGGAATATGTTGGTAATGAGTAGGGGCTAGAAGACGATGGGCAACTAGCAATGAAGTTAATGTGGAGAGGGGGAAGGGCTGAGCTGAATGAGTGCTGGAGGGATTTTCAAGGGGAAGGTAAGTTTGTACCTTAAAGCAGCCACTATGTATATATAATAGGGAAAGGGAAACTGGAAGTTGCTAGAAAGGCTAAAGTATTGGTCTCCAAAGTATTCTCATCATTCATTCCATGAGTAAAAAAATTGAGCTCACTTCCTTATATGTGTATTTAGTTGCCAATTATATGCATACACTGCTATCACTGTATATTAATAGCATTTTTTAGTAAAAGATTAAAAATAAAGAAGAAATTCTAACTTTTTTTTCTCTGTATTCCACTGTGGAGACCACTGGCTAGAGGAATATGTTAGTAATTTAGGGCAGGGGTATAAAGTCTGTTCAATTTTATAATTGCAGGATCATATAAAAAGAACTGACTCCAAATTGGTGTTGATGACGTGATCTGTGGTCTGGTCTCGTAATCTAGGTGCTGACTCTTGTCACCTAATCTGTAATGTAAACCTTTTATCTGTGATTATGGAAATACATAACCATAAATACTTGGCTTCTAATTTTCAGCATAGAAATTTCAAGTAACGGGTTTTCTAGTATATTAAAAGGATTCTTCTAAGTTGCAGTATTTTCAGTACCTCATAATACAGATTGTTAGCTCTTTAGCTATCCAAAAAAGTTAGGTCAGTAGAAAGACTAGGCTGTGTTCCTTTGTGCACTCAGGAGTGGCAGCTTTACTCCTTTTCATCATGGACATTTTAATGAGGAACTCTTCTCAGAATGTATATGATGACCAGCCTCATGCGTAAATTTAAAACAAAATGACCCCCACCTTTCCGTACCTATCATTATATATAGATGATGTATGTAATAATACAATCTTAGGAAGTGAGAGAGGTTGCTTCTCAATTTTTATTAAATTACTACCAATTTATAACTGTTTGAGGTAGATTATTTTTCTTTTAGTATTGGCCTTTAGACCGCTTCTCATGGGTGATTGAGTAGAGCACAGAATTTGACAATAATTTTGTGGCTATCAGATAAATATCTAATACCCTGTTTAAAACTTTAAAAAAAAAGGCTAGTGAGGTGTGTGTGTGTGTGTGTTTCCTGTGACAGTTGGAGAAATATTAGGGGGGAAGTGGATGGGGAAGGAACAAACAAAATCCATTTTCAGGCTGAACTTTCATATGCCAAGATTCAATCTACGGCAAGTTTTGTGTGTTTTTTTTTTTTTTTGCGGTACGCCGGCCTCTCACTGCTGTGGCCTCTCCCGTTGCGGAGCACAGGCTCCGGACGCGCAAGCTCAGCGGCCATGGCTCACGGGCCCAGCTGCTCCGCGGCATGTGGCATTTTCTTGGACCGGGCCACGAACCCGTGTCCCCTGCATCGGCAGGCGGACTCTAAACCACTGCGCCACCAGGGAAGCCCTACAGTAAGTTTTAATGGCTTTATAACCCCCTGAAAATGAGAGATTACTGTGGAATTGCGGACAGATCCTTAACTCTAGCAGTGCAAGTTTGTTGCATTATTATATTAACCTCCGGGATAGAAGACAATTTCAAGCCCTAGAATGTTGATCAAAGGATTGAACACAAAGTATACATTTTTATTTTAATAATTCCTTGCCTGGAGGAATATTTGAAAAAGTAACACCGGAAGTAGAACAACATGATAGCATTGGTATTAGCTGAAAACAAAACGTTTTAATGTTTTAGAATTTCTAAGTCTTTGACGTATATCTTCACTATTTTTTCAGTTCCTTAGGACACAGAGAATATCATAGGCCCTATGGGAGATCCATATATATATATATATATATATATATATATATATATATATGGTTTGGCACTATTTCTCAGACACCTTGCTTCTCAAAAACAGGTTAATGCATGAGATACCACAATCTAAATGTGATGCAATAAGATTATCATTAGTATGTTTTCTGAGGCACTCAGAATTGGGGCTGAGGACTAAGGAGGCAAAAAAAAGATAGTTGAGGTAAAAGTTTCAGCACTGACCTTTAAAGCTTATTGCTTAATACGTCCTCTAACCATTGTCCTCCAGTGACACCCTTACCCCAATCTTTTTCTTTTCTTTTTTTTTTTTTTTTTTTTTTTTGTGAAAATAAGGTTTGAGGGCTTCCCTGGTGGCACAGTGGTTGAGAGTCCGCCTGCCGATGCAGGGGACACGGGTTCGTGCCGCGGTCAGGGAAGATCCCACATGCCGCGGAGTGGCTGGGCCCGTGAGCCATGGCCGCTGAGCTTGCGCGTCCGTAGCCTGTGCTCCGCAACGGGAGAGTCCACAGCAGTGAAAGGCCCGCGTACCGCAAAAAAAAAAAAAAATAAGGTTTGAGAAGAAGAAATTTTGACATATACTAAACTTGACCTAAACACATCAAGTTCCTGTGTACTGAATTATGTGTATTATTTTAAAATGGTGTTAGGGGACTTCCCTGGTGGCACAGTGGTTAAGAATCCGCCTGCCAATGCAGGGGTTACGGGTTCGAGCCCCCTGGTCTGGGAAGATCCCACATGCCGCAGAGCAACTGAGCCAGCGAGCCACAACTACTGAGCCTGCAAGCCACAACTACTGAAGCCCTCGCGCCTACAGCCCATGCTCTGCAACAAAAGAAGCCACCGCAATGAGAAGCCACGCACCACAAGGAAGAGTAGCCCCTGCTCAATGCAACTAGAGAAAGCCCGCGCGCAGCAACAAAGACCCAAGGCAGCCAGGTGTTAGGAAGGGGCTCTGTGGCAGGGAGGAGCTTATCTGGATTTAAAATTTTGCCAAGGATATGGATACAGAGAAAACTGGTAACATTCTTGCTTCAGGAGAGAAGTACTAGATAATGCCAGTTAGAGAAAAGAAGAAAATTTACTTTTATCTGTAATAACCTTTTGGACAGTTTGAATTTTGTATGAGGTGCACAGTATTACCTATTATAAACAAAAGAACAAGAAAAACTTGGACAGATAATTACCCGTTGTCTGTAAATTACTTTCCTCTCTTTTTTTACTTCAGGTGTTTGCAATGGCTGCTACTGTGAACTTGGAACTTGATCCCATTTTTTTGAAAGCACTAGGCTTCTTACATTCAAAGAGTAAGGATTCTGCTGAAAAGCTAAAAGCACTACTTGATGAATCTTTGGCTCGGGGCATTGATTCAAGTTACCGTCCATCTCAAAAGGTACCTACCTGGATAAAAAGCTTGGAGGAAGTTTTGTAAAGCCTGTAGTAGAACAGTGTTAACATTTAGAACGTCTCGAAACAATCTCTCTGCCAAATAATCTTTCCTTGTGGAATGAAGAAATTTATAGTGTTCTTTTCTTCCTTCAAGCTTTCAGAGAACTGTTACACTATATAGAGAAGTTAGCTGGGAGTGGGGGATATTCAGTTCTACTACTTTATTCCTATAGAAACCCACTTAAGATATATTTCAGTTTCTAATTCCTTATGATTTTTTAAGCTGCTGAATGAAACCGTAACCTGTGTTATAATTATTCTCTAATGTTTTAGGGGCGAAAAATAAAAGGACAGGGATTTTGCAATGAGGTGAATTAAATATGTATAGGATAATGTGAGGAATAAGGAATAAAGGAGGTATAGATGAAATGTGAGAACTGTGTAGCTCCCATCATAATAACAAAGTCACCAAGCAGCTTTATGTGAAAAGAATATACATTTTGGAACCAGACAAACCTGTTTTAAATCCCAGCTTACCTCTTACTAGTGTGGTGATAGATAACTTATCTTGAACATTTACTGTGTCCTAGGTACTTTTCTCAGTGGTATATGTTTATCATTAATTTTAGTTGTGATAATTATCCTTTGAGATAGGTATTATTTATTTTTATTTTACAATAAGGAAATTGAGGTACTAGTAACTTCATTTCACCCAGCCTCTGTTTCTTTATTATTAAAATGAGGATAATAAGAACTACCTTACAAAGTTGTGAAAATTAAAAGAGATAAAGTATGTCAGCCACCTAGTGCAGTGTCTACCTGGTACATAATAGACTTTTAGTGAATGATAGCTCTTATTAGATTCTCTAATACCTAAGACATTCTTTCAAACCATTCTAAAGCTCTAGCCTTGAAACTTCATGTCACCCAGGTCTATGAACACCTAGATACCAAACTGAGAAGGAGAGGACAGAACTACACGACTAGCTCAGTCTAATCCAGAATCTCAAACTCAAGACAGGGCCAAGTCCCAGACTGAGTGTCCAAGTGATCAGTGATATTTTGCTCCCAGCCTTCTTTGAAAGCTACCTCTAGTGTTCTCAAACCTTTTTATTGTCTTTTGAATAGTAGAGCCATTGTGACTTCATTTCTTTTACCATTCTCATTCTGGTAGGTTCAAAGAGCTCAAGCCAACCAAATTAATAAAATTCAACAAAATATACTAACAAATTCATTCTGCTCTGAGTATGGATATAGGCCAAACAGGAAATTCCTATTATTACTAAAGAAGCAGTATTTTGAGATTCTAAAACAGAAGGAATTTCATCTGTTAAAGTACATAAGAAGTTTGTTACAATTAAAAAGCCTCCTGCCCTTAGGTTTCTAACTGGAAATGACTTCTCATGGTCAGTTTAGAGAAAATACTCTGCTAGCTGTTTTTAAAACACAGATTCATTTAATTTTAGTCTTTAACTGGCCATTTCCATCTCTAGAATTGTGTGAGAATCACCTAGAAGCAATGGTGTGCTTATAAACATTATCAACTGGGGATAATTCCAAGGAGCTAGTATATGCATAAGCTTTCTTTTAACAGCAACAGATAACAAATATATATACATATCAGAGTAAAAATAACAAGGATTGCAAGTTTAAAACAGAAGGGAAAGATAAACCACAGACTGAGAGAAAAGGTTTGCAAATGATGTATCTGATAAAGGACTTGTATCCAGAATCTATGAAGATCTCTTTATACTCAATAATTTAACAAATGCTTTAGCAAAGAAGATAAATGTGTGGCAGATAAGCACTTGAAAAAAATGTTTAACACCATTAGCCATTAGGGAAATGTAAATTAAATCTACAGTGATATGCCACTACATACCTATTAAAATGTCTAAAATTAAAAAGATTAGCCATACCAAGCATTGGTGAGGATATGAGGATGTGAAGGAACTGGGACTCTCATATACTCCTGATGGAAATATAAAATGGTATACCACTTTGGAACATGGTTTGGCAGTTTCATAAAAAGTTAAGCATAAACCTACCATGTGATCCAGACATTCCACTCCTACATGTTTATTCTAGAGAAATGAAAGTATATGTCCATATAAAGATTTGTACCTGAATGTTCATAATATCTGTATTCGTAATAGGCCAAACTGGAAACAACCCAAATGTCCATTAATAGGTAAATGAATAAACAAATCATGGTGTATTTGTTCAATGGAGTACTATTAAGCAACAAAAAAAATGAATTTTTGCTACACTCAACAACATTGATGAATCTCAAAATAAATATTGCTGAGTGAAAGAAGCCAGAAAAAAAGAGTATATACTGCATGATTCCATTTATGAAAATTTCTAGGAAATGCAAACTAATCTATAGTTGCAGAAAGCAGATATGTGGTTGCCTGAGACTGGGTGGCTTAGTTTTTCTAGGATGTCTACCTCTAAGAGTGAAGTTTTTCTAGGATGTCTACCTCTAAGAGTGATTACAAAGGGCAACCAGGACACTTTGTGAGATGATGGATATGTTCCTTATATTGATTGTCGTGAAACCATAGAGTGAAACATATCCAGTTTTACACTTTAACTAGGTGCAGCTTGTATATCAGTTATTCCTCAATAAAGTTGTTTAAAGAAGAAGGCAACACATTGGTCACTACGTGATGTCTTAATTTTTAACTGATAGTTGTTTAGATTTATGATCTGTTTTTTTTTTAACAGTATATTAGTCTGAATATTTAATTATGGGTATCTTTTTAATTTCACCTATAGGATGTGGAACCACCCAAAATTTCAAGCACAAAAACTGTTTCCATTAAGCAAGAGCCCAAAACATCATCCACTCTTCCTTCTGGCAATAATAACGGCAAGGTCCTAACAACTGAAAAGGTAAAGAAGGAAGGTGAAAAGAGACCTGCTGATAAAGTAAGATTTTATTTTACTCTAGTAAATCAGTCAATGAATCAATCAGTTTATAGGCCAGAAAACGTTTTGTGCTTACTTTTTGTATATAATAGTGGGTAAAAGTACATAATAACCACTCAGTAAATACATTTTGATAATTATGGGTGTTGGTTTTTTGAAATTAAAATTTAGAAACATTTTAAAACCATTTACTGAAGTCGTTGTCAATAAATATTTGAGCTCTAGAAGATGTACTAATTTCATGTATAACTCAAGTATTCTAGATGGAACTGTTGTTGAAAAGAAAAGATGGCGAGGAAAGAATAAAGATGTAAATGACTAAACATGAAATTTGTTACAGAATGGTGTACCTTAACAGGGTTACAGATACAGATAACTCTTGGATTGTCTATTTTGAATGATTTCTGCACATAATTATTAGGATTTTATCACTTAGTAAAAAATACATTTAAAAAAACTTTTACTACACCTGCCCTTAAGGTGGGGTGTTTTCATACTTTTTTCTAAATATTGGCTACTCATAAACTATATTGCATTGTTTTTATATAAATTTAAAAGCACATAAAACAATATAATATAGTTTATGAATAGCCGATATTTAGAAAATATATCTCTATTTTCCATATATATATCTCATATATATCTTTTAGCAACTTTTTCCACTCAGCAATGTGCTTTTGAAATTTACCTATGTTGATACATGTAGATTTGAACATTTCTTTCAGCTAACATGTGGAATATTAATTCTATAAATAAACCAGTTAGTCCATTCCCCCGCTGATGAGCAGTTAGCTTATTTCTCCTTTTCCTGTATTACAGTGGGGTTTCAGTGAGCTGCTTTATACGTATGTCTTTGCCCACATGGTGGTAGTTTCTATAGGATGTATACCTATAAGTGGTTGTAATAGGATGGGTACATCTTCAACATTATTAGACATAGTGGACGTTTGAAGCAAGTATGGCAATGTGTTAAGCCTGAACGACTGGTAGAAGTTCATTATTTACTTCTTTTCAATATATATTAACTATCACTACTTCATTATTTAAAATTTTAAAATAGCCTTAAAAATAGCCTTAGTAGTACTATGGCTTCTCAATTCAAAGCATCCAATGGGGGGTTGGGAGGGCACTGTAAGTAAATCCACTGAACTTCCAGGATTCTTTAATGGATAAAAGAGTACAAAGAGAAATACAGATGCATGCTAAACTGTTCTGATTTATTTATTTCTACCTTGTTGGAGTCTTTTAACATACTGATTATGAATTTATTATAAATGTTCTCCAGGTCTTTAGTGTGTACATCTCTCCCTAACTATGTGAAAATATCTGTTGAGTGGACTTGGTCATTGCACACTGTCTATCTTATCTTGTAATAGATGTGATAGATGTCTATCACATCTCTCAGTGATTTAAAGGTTATTCTAACGTGTTACTTTCTGATTGGGTGCTTTTTATAGATGAAATCAGACATCACTGAAGGAGTTGATATTCCAAAGAAACCTAGATTGGAGAAACCAGAGACACAGTCCTCTCCCATTACTGTCCAAACCAGCAAGGATTTAGCTATGACTGACCTTTCCAGCTTTGAGGAGACCAGTGCTGATGATTTTGCCATGGAGATGGGATTGGCCTGTGTTGTTTGTAGGTTAGTTGTACCTTGCCACAGATTCTTTTGTGTCTTTGTAAAGAGCAAACAACTTAAAAGAAAAAAAAAAAGACCAATTGTTGGGTGTTTTTTTTATTTTGTTTTTATAATTTGGAGGTGGGTAGGAGATAATTAGATCGATAAGTAGATAAACCTCCCATATGGCAATTTAGTGTCTTAAAAATTGTCAAAATTTTATATTCTTGACAGGCATCTTTAATCAGTTATGTTGTAGTAATATTTTCTGCGTTCTTGGCTTCTAGAGGGAAAGCAATTATTGCTTTTTTTTTTTAGTGAGAAAGAGTCTGTTCAGCAGACTTAATAATTTTCATCTTCCTTTTTTTTTTTTTTTTTTTTTTTTGCGGTATGCCTGCGGGCCTCTCACTGTGTGGCCTCTCCCGTTGCGGAGCACAGGCTCTGGACACGCAGGCTCAGCGGCCATGGCTCACGGGCCTAGCTGCTCCGCGGCATGTGGGATCTTCCCTTACCAGGGCACGAACCCGTGTCCCCTGCATCGGCAGGCGGACTCAACTACTGCACCACCAGGGAAGCCCCTCATCTTTCTGTTTAAGAGGACTATGTTGCTTTTTTTTTCCTGAAGCGTTGATAGTATTTATAAAGTAAATGGTTATATATCATTTTCTAAAATACCATTAAATTTTTTCCTAAGGATAATGGAAATGAAATTAATGGATCATGTAGGTTATTCTGAGTGTTGTTTTGAAACGTGGGTTCATAATTATAAAAACATAGATAATTCTGCTTAGTAGAAGATGCATCTTAAAAATCAGAATAATTAGATTTTAAACTCCTTGATGCCAGGAGCTATGTCTTTAATTGTTAATGACTTTCATTGCCTAGCACAACAGAAAAAATTACCACCTTTGTTGCTGTTTTCTTCATGAAAATGTTAAATTCTGGTGCACTGGGACTGAGTGCATACCTATAAACTTTTGTGAACCTTATAGAGAATCAGTTAATGTACTTCTGAATAGGATCATTTCATTAGACCTTCGTTGTTTTAACATATATTTGTTTATTTCAACTTTTATCTACTATAAGAGTTATCATTTTTATATAAAGAAGTAAATGGTAAAGTAATAAGGGGGAAAGGACTAGTAATTGTAACCCTCCGTAAGGAGACTCGTTATGATAGTCTAAGGCTGTTGCTGTTGGAATTTATACTTTTTTGATACACATATTACTGCATTCTATTTAGTTGATTAAGACATTTATTTATTGAACACCCTGTGTCTGTGCAGTAATGTGCTAGGCCCTATAGTTAATTAGGTCCAGTTTCTAACTTTAGGCAACTCAAATATTAATGAAGAAGATAGAACAATATGTAGGCAGCAAATATAAAGGAATTTAATAGAGGTACAAAGAAGATGTTATGAGACTGTTGGAGGACTAGCCAAAGTCTACTATGTACCTTCTGGGAGAAAGAAAAAAATTCCAATGAGAAATGACAAGGAGAATATAGCCAAATTTAGTCTTTAAGTCATCTTATACATTTCTTAATGGCTGAGCATAACCTTTAAAAGAAATGAATTGTTTGTGCAGGCTACAATGTTGGGATTCGTTAGTTTGCTCTTTGGCTTTTCTGGGGTTTTTACCCTCTTTAATTTATCAAACTTTACCAGAACAACCCTAAAATGGCTTTAAATTGTTGCATTCAAATAAATGTAATATTTAATGGTATACTTTCTTAGGCAAATGACAGTGGCATCTGGTAATCAATTAGTAGAATGTCAGGAATGCCATAATCTCTACCACCAAGATTGCCATAAGCCGCAGGTGACAGACAAAGAAGTGAATGACCCTCGCCTTGTGTGGTATTGTGCCCGATGTACCAGACAAATGAAAAGAATGGTAGGAATCATTTTTCTCTATTTTAAACAATCTCTGTCAATTTTTTTGTTGATATGTGCTTTTTAAGATAAAAATTTGAACATTTATGTTATTGAAAAAAATCATATAAGCTGATGATTTTAAATGTTTGTGTATATGTGTGATTTTTGTGTCTATGCCTAAATGGACCAGACCATGTATATGCATTTTTCTCTGCTCAGCTTTTAACTTGTTCTGTTATAAAGATCAGAATTGGAGACCCACAAAATATAAATATTCCTTACTGGTATGTCAGTGTATTTATAAGCATTTAGAAATACTACAAAGCACTGTGGGAAGTGGTGAGATACAAAGCCCCAGACTCTGCTTCTGGTAAGGAAATATTAGAAATATCTATTCCTGAGTGAGTGTAAACCACCAAACTTACAAACTGTGTACAGAGGCAGTATTTGTATGTGCATCTCTGTCTTTCCTCCTGTGTTTCTCTCTCTGTTCCTCAGTCTTTCCTTCTCATTGTCTTCAAGTGACCATTTATCCTATATTCCCCAGTACTTTCTCAGTTTACTGCTCACAAACATAACTGTCTTTAATTTCATACTGAAACATGTTTTCATTTGTTATATTGGATAGTTTTCTAACTTATTTAAATAGTAGATGGATGAATGTTATCATCTTCCTTTTAAAGAAATCAAGTTGTTATTTACTTCAGTGACTTGTTTGCTTCCCACATCCGCCCTCCCCTGCCTTAGATTAGGGACGCTCTTTTTGTTTTAATTTTATTTTTTATTGAAGTATAGTTGATTTATGTTATGTTAGTTGCTGGTATACAACAAAGTGATTCAGGATATTGACTATCCCTGTGCTATACAGTAGGACCTTGTTTACTCATTCTGTATATAATAGTTTCCATATGCTAATTCCAAACTTCCAATCCATCCCTCCCCCACCTCTCCCACCTCCTTGGTAACCACAAGTCTGTTTTCTGTGAGTGTTTCTGTTTCATAAATAAGTTCAATTGTGTCACATTTTAGATTCCACATATGATATCATATTGTATTTGTCTTTTTCTTTCACTTAGTATGATAATCTCTAGGTCCATCCGTGTTGCCACAAATGGCATTATTTCATTCTTTTTATGGCTGAGGAATATTCCATTGTATAAATATACCACATCTTCTTTATCCATTCATCTGTCAGTGGACATTTAGGTTGCTTCCATGTCTTGGCTATTGTAAATAGTGCTGCTGTGAACATAGTGAGTGCATGTATCATTTCGAATTGTAGTTTTCTCCGGAAGATTAGGGACTCTTGATAGAAGAGTTCTCATATTGTTAACCAAGTGAGTTTCTACATAAATTTTTCTGACCAAATATATCTTTTTAAAGTTAGAAGTACTTAGTTAAAAGTAAAAAAAAAAAACAAAAACAAGATACCTACTTTACTTTTTAATCACTCAAATCAGAAATAGATTATGTTTTATTCCTATGAAAAGTAGTAACATTTCAGTAGTATTTATACTTTCTGTTTGTAATGGGAAATTTCTTTGACATGATACAATTGTTTTCTGCTCAGTCTGATTTTTATTTAGTTTATTACTTAAACTAGCCCCCCAGGACCTCAACCAAAGTAATTACGGGTGAGCACAACAGTGCATTCCAGTGCCTTGACACAAGTAGTCACTAAGAATTGGTAGTCAAAATAAATAATTTGTGACAGTAATCTTTCTTTAGTGTAGCTTCAAAGTTTATTATTATTTTATTGTAAGTCTCTTAATAAAGTAAGTACCGTTCTCTCCTAAGTTTTTACTCCCTTACATTTTGTGACTTAGTTTACACCAGGTCTATGTTTATAGTTCTAACCCTCTTCCTGGAATGAATTTTGGCAGCTGACCAGATATCCTACAGTTACTTTAAGTTCAATGTTTTTAAAATTAAAATTGTTTTCTTCTCCACTCAATTTTTCCTCAGTTGCCTGAACTAGAAAACATTATCCTTGATGCCTCTCTTAATTCCATATCCCTTTGTTTACCAAACTTGTTAATTCTACCTCTTATGTATTTCACAAATCTGTTCATTTCACTTTTGTTACCCTGTCCCACAAACCCCTCATTTCTTGTCTATTGCTTTAGCTCCTTCAGTCCACTTTACACACTGCAGTTAGAATATTCTTCTAAAGTAATTATCTAATTTTATCTGTTTAAGTGTGCCCAGTGGCTCTCAATTACCTATATAATGAAGTTTTCCTTGTTAGGGTGGATGTATGGACCTTCTCTCTTTGACCCAACTCTACCTTTGTATCCTTCTCTCCCACCACTTCATCATATACACCCACATACTGTGGCCATGCCAGACCAAATGGTTCATTCCCTGAGTATGTGGTGAACTTTTCGTGTTCCCATATGTCCTGCTTCTCAGCTTCTCCTCATCTGGGATACCTTTTATTCTTTATCAACTTTGCAAATTAAATGTCTAATTAATTTGTCATTAAGACCTAGTCTCATTCACTGGCAAAGCACCAGAGCAAAGCTCAGGACTGGACACATCCCACATTCTGTTGTTCTCATTTTAAGATACATAAATGGAGGAAATATAGATTTGCACCAGAAATCAGCAGTCAGTAAGTTCAGTCTGTATGTCCAAGAGTCAAGTGCTGAATAAGGGGCCATGACTAATGTCAGAACATGATTAGATACACCAAGAGTGGACCTGGAGAAATACCAAAAGATGTGATCTGAAGTGAGCCTGAAGATTAGGATCCGGTAAACACAATGTTTAGTGAGAGAAAGAAATTTGGAAATGGTGGGGATGCTAAATCCAGTCATTCTTACTATAATTGCTTTCAGTGAGGTTCTCATATATATGTGCATTGGTTATTGGTCCAAGATATCTCAAGGATACCATAAATAACATCTTATATCCCCTTTCTCCTTGCACTAATTTCTTAACTAGGGCAGGTTCTGCAGTACACATTATTATAGGAAGACGGGAAGACAGAGTTTATAATGGTGGGTGGCAGGGTCCAAGATTATTCTTTTGTTTTGTAATTTTCTGTCTACCAGGTAATGGGTTTTGCCCCAGCACTAGGTGAGAGACTCACCTAGGTGAGTGACTTACTGCAGTGGTTCTCAATCTAAGGTGGTAACACACTCCTACTCAGCAGTAATAGAAATACATGGTATTTTTGATTGCTGCCATACTGGCAACTATCGCCTTGAGTGGTGAATGTCATATATTCTGCACTATGTGAGTCAGTCACCCAATGAAAAATTATAGTGCCTTTGTTGAGCAGCACTGAGTCAGTGATAATATCCTAGTTCCCTAAACTAGTATTACCAGCAAAGGACAAAGGGTCTTGGGTATTTCTTACTCAGCTTCTAAGATGGCTAGGTGAAATAGAGGAAGCAGAAAAAGATCCAAACATGATCTCCTAGGCAGAGGTTCTTTCTGGGCTTCACTGTAATGAATCTTCATCTGCTAAAGCATACAAGTTAGGTGGGTCTTCAGAGTCTAACCACATCTGCTGATGTGCATAGAGGGAAGTATAAGATTGAAAGCCATGGGTATGGAACCGTGTATTTCTGATTTACTCTGAAGGCTACATTTTCATAACGTGGTTTGCAGTAGAGGGTAAGATAATCTTTCTTGGTCATAAGAGATATTTTTATCATAGATATCTAACAGCATCCTTAATAATATTCTTAATCTGAGTGTTGCTTTATAAGTGATGTCTGAAATTAGGTGTACTTTCATGTGGAAAGTATGTAATATAAAAAATGGGATGAATTGAGACTTAAGGCTGAAAATTATATTGTATGGCAAACCATAGCACAAGAAAGTCTAAACAGAGATAAAACAGCTACATTCAAATTTCCAGAAATGAGAACACATTATTAATAAATTTTCTGGTATTGTCTTGCATGGCCTTATTAGTATTGTCAAGGACAATGGAATGGCAGGGAGCATCTTTACCCATCCCGTAGAGATGGGTTCTTTCAGATTCAGTTTTCTTACCTTTTGTAAATAATGATAATGAATAAATAGTAACTATTATTGTCTGCACTTAATATGTGCCAGACACTATGTAAAGGCTTACGTAATCGCAATTCATTCTCATAACCCACCTTTGAAACAAGATATTATCCCCATTTTGCAAATGAAAATGAAACTTTTAGAGATTTACATATTTTACTTGAGGTAACATAGCTAGGGAAGTAGTTGAGCTGGGTTTTGATTCTAGTTCTGTTTGACTCCAAAGACTGTTCTCTCAAACACTGCACTATACTGTTTATATAGTTAATATTATCTAGCTGGAGAACACTAAAGAACAAACTGAAAAATGATTAGAGTTCACAAGAGAGTTTAGTAAAGTACCTAATATAAAATAAAGGAAAAGTCAATTTTTGGTCAAAATAAAACTGAAAATGCTTATGTGATTTTTTTTTTCTTTTTCTTTTTATCAATTTGGTTTTGTTAAAATGACATTTAATTAACCCTAATCTGGATAATTTTTAAAGTTTTGTATTATCTTTACTGTTTAGAAACTAATAAAATCTATAAAACCATTAATTAATATGATGATACAAATAATTTGTTGAAGAATCTATATTTTCAGTGTCATCACAATATTTTTTTAATGTTCATCTGTATTTCAATTCAATGAGGAGTCCTGTGATAGATTTTATTGTCTTTCTGTGCATTTAACTAAGATTTTGTAGCTAATTTAATCTTAACACTGATTTTTGCAGGCTCAAAAAACTCAGAAACCACCACAGAAACCAGCCCCCACAGTTGTTTCTGTAGCTCCAGCTGTTAAAGATCCATTGGTTAAGAAACCAGAAACTAAACTCAAGCAAGAGTTAACTTTTCTAGCATTTAAGAGATCAGAAGTCAAGGTATAGTATATTCCATTTTTATCTAAGATTGGATTTAAATTTAGTTGACTTAATAGTTACTTGGGAAAAAAAATAATGTGAAACTTTGTATACTAAATGGCCATATGTTGGAAATTAAGACTACATTAAGACTACATTACTATTAACATTAAGTAGAAAGAGAACATTTATGTAATTATTTAATCTTGAGCTCTGCTATTTCTCTTTTTATGGTGATTAGGAACTGTTTGTGAGCATTCCAAGATAACATTCTTTACCATTCCTATGTAGTCAGCCACTTCTCTCCAATTGGGAATTTGGTTTAAATCTTAAATACCTTTGTCCTCAGTAGCAGTAGTTTTGCTCCTCACATTACTTGTGCTGATTGGCCCCATAGCTTTTTTCTTCCTGCTTATTGGCTATTGAAGTTTTCTTCTTTGTCTTATTTTTTTCAATTATTATCATGAATTTTCCCCATGAATTGGTCCTCTCTTATACTAAGGAGCCAGATTATCTAGTGAGAGTATCACCTTTCTCATTCCTAGATTTTCATCCTTGATATCATGCTACATTATTATAAATATTCTGGCATTTTGATATCATGGAATAAAATATTTTTCTAATCTAATTTTATAACAAAAAGAATGCTTTTATTGAGTTTCACATTCCAATTTTAAGCAGAAGATGGAATTTTAAAGATGGAAGAAAAAAATATTAGCCCCAAATTCTCAAAGGTTAACCCCAGAAAATTCTAAAGCTGTTACCTTGTCCAAGTGGGTGTAAGTAGCAAAGATCAAGAACATTGGTTTGATGATAAAGAATATGAGTATAAAGTACTCTGAGAAGGATACTGATAATTTTATTTGCAGATCATTTTTAATTTAATTTACCAGGGAAGAGCTGATATCCAAGGGATATCCATTATTGATTTGTCACATAGAAACTTGGTGAGCTAGAATAGAAGTAAGAATAACTTATTGAAAGTAATTAGATTTGCTATATTCTATACTTATATCACTTTTAGGTAGCTTTTTATACTAACCTGTTACTACTAAAGTTTATTTTTAGGAAACCAATATGAAATTATTTTACAGCAAATAAATTAAGGGCTTGGCTGTCATGTTTGTTCTGATTAAGAAGAGGTTTTGATGTTTTTATGATAAAATACAATAAATTTTTACTATGAAAAAAATTGTTCCCATTTATATATAAAAAGCAATTTAAAAATAGCTTTCTAACTAGGATAATAGGCAAGAAAATATTTTTAGTTGAGAACAATTGTGAAATTTATTTTCTGCACTGGAATAGTAAGAAATTACTTGGTCTCCATTGTTTGTGTTATTTTACTTTTGTGCATCCTGATAGTATTATAAGCCATCTGTCATTCAGTTGAAAAGCAATACCAGTAACAGCAAACCATTAAAATAAAATGCCATACACACAGAACTTGCTTTGTACTTCGTAAGTGTTGCTCTTTTTGATTACTTCAGATGGGTTTTCTTTTGTGAAGTTTGTTGAAAGATCATTTAGCCATATAGCAGGCAGTTTTATGTTTAATATAAAGAAAAGGAAAAAATCAGATCTTTCATCACTGAAAATTAAAAGTTTGCTACACCTGTGTCCTTTTGCTTCCTTGACTAACTTTTTTTCATTACCTGTATGCATATCTCTAGGAACTTGTAATTGATGTAAAGTTTATCTTCTTTGCATAACCTTATGAGATAGTCATTGTATGATGTTACTGTAAAAAATCCTATCGGGGCTTCCCTGGTGGCGCAGTGGTTGAGAGTCCGCCTGCCAATGCAAGGGTCACGGGTTCGTGCCCCGGTCTGGGAAGATCCCACATGCCATGGAGCGGCTGGGCCTGTGAGCCATGGCCGCTTAGCCTGTGCATCCGGAGCCTGTGCTTTGCAATGGGAGAGGCCGCAACAGTGAGAGGCCCACGTATGGCAAAAAAAAAAAAAAATCCTATCGTTTTTCGGAGTATGTGAACAATAATCTGGACCCTCCTCTGATAAAGACCTCAGAGCACTCTATTTACATTATTTTTCACATTGGTTTAAAATGTTTAATGCAGACAGTATTGACGGCTACTTTGTAAGAACTAAAAACGTTTTTCTCAACTCATTCAGAGTTCAGTTCTAAAATATAACTGAGTATATTTTAAGCATGATAACTACCATATTTTAAAGTAAGATACTATTTGTAAGACTTTACCTTTTACGTATTTAGCACTTTTGTGAATCTCAAGAATATGAAGGTAGAAAAAGTGCCAGTGAGAAATTCAGTCCATAATTAACTTGAACAAAGTGCATTTTTCCCTAAACGTTAAGGTGAAAATAATTGTTCTCATATGAATAAGAACAATATTTATGTAGCGACATTGGTATCACTGTTAGCTTTCGACTGGCCAAGGAACTTAATTAGAGAAATTGAAGTGTTATACCTTTAAGAAATACATCTGGGAGTGAGTCAGGCATACCCAAAATGTCACTATGCAGCTTATGAGGCAGTTGATTAAAAATGTTATACAGAAGTAGGGATCTCTTTGTGATAGTTTCAATGGAAACATGGACAAATTGTGAAAATAAAGTCATGAGACCTTCTTAGTATATTTCGACCTTTAGAGTTGTACAATTCCAAGTAGTTAACATGGTGTATCTGTATATATTTTGCAATGCAGTAGCTATTTGCTCAAAATTTGGGAGGGATTTTTAAAAATAGGTTCAAAATCTTATGTATTCACTCAATATTTATTGAGTGAATCTCTTCATCTCAGACATCTCCTACATATCCTGGGCGTGAGCATTTTTGTCCATTAAGAGTGGATTCTGTTTTTGAAATGATCCACAAGTCATTTGGAGCAAAGCCTAAAGAATTAGATGTTTTACTGAGCTAAATAGTAACCTTTTTGGGTGAAAAACAAGTTAAAGCATTAAATCTGATTTTCTGATATGGCTTGTAACCGAATCTAGGAGCAGTCCTCAAAAAGGAATTCCCATATATTTTTTTCTGCAGTGATTAGAAGAAGAATATGACATCCCATAATTTCTGCTTTATAAATGGTAGCACCCATTAGCTATGGATAGGTTTTCTTGTATGTGTTTTTTCAGATCAGTTTAGCAGAACTTAATTTTGGTGCTATGCTTTAAGTTTCCCAGATCATTATTTTTGTATAAAAAGTCTTAGCCATTAAACTTGTTATATGTTTAAGAATATTATATTAAAAAAAAAAAAAAGAATATTATATTAGGTGTTAATTACACTTGGCTCTAATATTTATATTATGTTTTTTAGGCATCCACGGTTGTTTCAGGAAATTCTTCTAGTACCAGTGTTTCCTCTTCAGCAACTAGTGGCCTAACTGGATGGGCAGCTTTTGCAGCCAAAACTTCTTCTGCTGGTCCATCCACAGCAAAATTGAGTTCAACAACCCAAAACAATAGCGGGAAACCTGCTACCTCATCAGCTAACCAGAAGCCCGTGGGTTTGACTGGTCTGGCAACATCATCCAAAGGTGGAATAGGTTCCAAAATAGGTTCCAGTAACAGCACTTCACCCACTGTACCACTGAAACCACCTCCACCTCTAACTTTGGGCAAAACTGGCCTTAGTCGCTCAGTTAGTTGTGACAATGTTAGCAAAGTAGGTCTTCCCAGTCCAAGTAGTTTGGTTCCAGGAATCAGCAGCCAACTAAGTGGGAATGGAAATAGTGGGACATCAGGGCCTAGTGGAAGTACCACTAACAAAACCACTTCAGAATCAAGCAGCTCTCCCTCAGCATCCCTTAAAGGTCCAACTTCACAAGAATCACAACTCAATGCCATGAAGCGATTACAGATGGTCAAGAAGAAGGCTGCCCAAAAGAAACTCAAGAAGTAATGTGGCCAAGTAGGTTTTTATATCATATTACCCTAAAGATTAAAATCTTATTATTAAGACGTAAACTGTAGTATACTATAATTTAATAAAAATCTTCATAATGAAATTTATTATTTCTTACCTTAAAATGCTAATTAGTAGTTAATGAAACTTGGAAATGTTTATTTTAAATCTGTTTAGCATTTTTATTTTGACAGTTTTCATAGTATGTGAAAACAATGATTAGAATGACTAATTCTTGCTAAAACTTCTGGAATCCCAGAAGACTGATAGCATGTGTGAATTTTTTTTAAAAATTCATCTTCTGGCAAAGTCCCAATAATTGATCCTGCTGAATAAGTTGCCTTACAAAGAGCCAGGGATGACCCAAGTTTTCTACTCCCTGCCCTGCCATAGTCTGGATATTCATTGGCAGTCCCAGCCTCATTTCAATTGATTCTCCCTCTCCTCCAAAATATTTCATCTCCCCATTTTCAAAATTAATTTTTCATAATTGATTTCTCATATCCCTGTATTATGTTTTTACCTTTTTGTCACCTCATATCAGTTATTTAGGGATTTATCTCTTCCAATAGATTGTGAACCCCCAATCCCTTTCAGTGCAATAGTTTTCTCACATTTCCCAGTTTCATCACATTGCCAGTGTAACATATGCACGTAGTATATGCTTAATAAATGTTGACTTTTGATTTTTCCTGGTTACACACATTCCTGAGAATTCTTGAGGAAAATACCCATTCCAAGAGTCTTTATGGATGGATAATTTCTGATTTGTTTACATACTGATAGCATCTTCCTGTACCATGAAAAAAAGGCGATTTTATTTTTACTGCCCAAAATATTACAGCAATTTACCTAATTTTAGTTAACTTTGTATAAAAGAAGCTCCCATATAATGATTAATTCTTGAGATTCTTTTGAAGTGTGTGTGTGTACATTAAGTCAGAAAGTATGAAGGGTCTGAGTTGTTGACTTTTTGCAAGCTAGCAAATTATCCTGCTCTTGTTTTACATACATACTCTGACAGAAGACATGAGGCTTTCTGGATCAGAGCAATAGCAAAATGTAGCAGCCATTTTTATATATTTTATACTTCGTGAATACCTCATTTCATCCAGAAACTAGAAGTCCAGCAAATTCCTACATTCACTAGACTGAGCAGCCTTGTTCTTTCAGCTTTGATGTATGCAACTAACACTTCACTATAAACCTCTAATCTCAAACCCTTTCCTTAATTCCTATATTTTCCTCATGTTATTATTCTAAAATATATTGATAAATGATTTCTGTGAATTTAAAGCTTTTTAAAGTAAACTTGGTCTTTTTTAAGGAAAGATATTTTAAGCTGCTTTGTTGAATAATGGCACTAAATTATTCATGGTAAATTACGATTCAATATTGAAATAATCCATTGCTTACAAAGTGGAGTAAACATTTATTTACATGTTTAAAATCTGCCTGCAGATGTTTTTGTTTTGAGAAACTCAGATTTCTGTGGAATAAATACCAATTTGGCATCAACTCCAAGTCCCCTTTAGTGTCAAAAGACCAAAAAAAAAATGTATATTCATCATTATTTGCTTATAGTTCAAGGCCAGTTTGGACTAAACTGGATAAAACAACAGTGTGACACAAGTTCATCTCAACAACTATAACAGTTAATATAACCTCAGTACCTACAAGAAATTAAAGCAATAATGCAGACAGTTGTACATTGGCAATTGGCACCTGTAATGGAAAATTTTATCCCATCATAGTCAAAACATCTGCTGAATAGAGTTGAAAAGAGAAGCAATTATTTTACTTTCTATAGTATTTCAGAGAAGACTTTAGAAAACTTGTTTAGGAAGTAATTTAACTTTTATTGAGCATGGCTCTTTGTATAGATTATATATGTGTATAAATATATATTTAGAATCTTCACATATGTGTAGGATGCATACATCTAGTAATGTATAACTCACTCAGTTTGGTATTTTATAGAGGTATATTTGGTATTAGAGTTTATCTTCAAGTAGCTCTTAGACCTTGATTTTACCATATCATTAAGTGAGCTACAAGGCTTTTTAACTGAGCATGTGATGAAAGTGGCCAGCTTTATATTAATAATATTTATCACTTCTTTTATTCTGTTAATGTATCGTTTGTTTTTCCCATCGAATTTAAATTGTGTGACGGCAAGGATTTTGTTTGTCTTGCACACCATGGTATTCCCACTGCAGCTTTTGGCTCAGTGAATGAATAGACAGATATATAGCTGAGCCAAAAAGCAAGCTTTTAGGATTGTAAGTTCAAATCCCATTTTAGTAGAAATTTGGTCAATATCACTTTTCTGTTTTGTATATCGTGCTTTCCGTTAGATTATTTAATCAGATAATTTAGTGACTTAAAGAAAACGTTAAAAGAACACTGGCTTAAAGTCAGAAGACCTGTTTTTAAATCCCAGTCCCTCCGTGTATTAGCTGTGTGATCTTGGTTTCCTCCTGTATGATGATAATGAATGAGATCAAATGAAAGACCTCTAATATTCAAAGGTTAGGTGATTCTGACTCTTAACAAGGATGTGGTAGTACTGTTTATTAGTAACAGGTTATAAACTGTGATGACCATAGGTTATATAGGAAATACATCATTTTATAGAAATACACTTGGTGCAATAATTATAAAAATTATATAAGCAAGTAGAGAAAGCCATACATTTACATACCATAATATTATTTCTTTAAAGTAAGATAAGCTGTATTTAATTAAGAATACATTCCCTAGATTTTTGAACAAGAACATCTTGTTCTGATATATACTAAAATGACTTATTTTCCTGAAAAATTAAAGCAAATTTTGTCTGTATCTAGAGTGTAATATTGTGTGTGCAGTAACTGGCTTACAGAGACTCAGCTTGAATTCCTGGAGTAAAGATGTTTATATTGGAATAGTCTTGTAGATCACAGAGAATTTAATGACCGGCTTTTTATATATATACTATTTAGTATATATAAGAGGAGGGAGATAATTTAAAAAAAATTTTAAATAGACTTTAAAAATAGTATCATTCCATAAGTAGTAGGATATCTCGAGAGTATAAAGTCTAGTGTCCTTCCAATCAATCAAATTTAATTCCTTCCTCATCAACTATAATGTAAACTTATATGCCTAATTTAGCTTAAATTTTGTGAGGTTTTTAGATGTATTCAGTATTGAACGGTGCACTGAGTGCCTTAAGAAACTGTAGTTCTGACAAACAGGATTTAAATAAAGTGGTTTTGCCATCTTAGAATATGAAGATTTCCTCTCTTTACTCACAGAACTTTGAGAGGTTTTTGCAATTGACAAAAGTCCAAGAAGTTTATGGAAAAGTGAAGAGTTTTTAATTCCATGTTTACTAATTTTTGTAAATCATCTAAATACTCATCACAAATAGTGACAAGCATCTGTAAAAGTCCAAGTTGTAGATTAGGGAAGATATGGAATATACCAGCACTTAAAAGTGTTCCATGCAATGCTGCATTTATATGATTAACGATGTGCATTATATCTCTTCTGCACAATTCCTCCTTCATAGAATTTTTATACTAAGACCAGATATTTTTCTAAAATATAAGGAATGTTCATATAGTGGCCTTGTGACTTTTTCACATGACTTAAGCACCCATGTTAACTTTGTATTACTGGTTTTTTTATAATTTCTAAACTTTATTATGTGTATAGTTTAAGGCATCTGTATTTAAAAATAAATACTAAATAAAATGTATATATACACCTGTTTATTTGTTTTGTGAAGAAAACTAGCCACAAAAATTTCCCCTTCATTCTTGGTAAAAATACCTATTTCAGAGAATTCTATACTATAAAATAACTTTTAATTTTAAAGATATAAAGAAAGAATATATAATTATATTAGCATACCTTGCCTAAATTGTAATGATGGCACCAACAGTTTTATCTTTTTAAACTTCTTTAAGACTTATATACATCATAACTGTCTTGGGATTTTATTTCCCTTAGACCCAACAAAATAATTCCTGACTTCAAAATTACAATTACTTGATTTGAAATAACATACTTAGAAAGCAAGTGTATCGCATAATGTTTTAAAAAAAAAAAAAAGCCTAAATGGCATATGAAATGTAGGTTGTATTTTTAAAATAGCAACAATGTAATGGATGTTCTGCACAATAGTGGGGGACTGCAGAAGGTGGCTTCATTACAACTCTTGCTCAGCAACTAACTGCAGCCATGATTTTAGTGGTGTGGTGTCTTGTAAGGTCAGACTGGAAGCATCAATCCTAAGACCACACAGGTAGACAAAACTTCTCATATACATCTAGTCACTTATATCAGCCAGAAAAGCAGATATGTGTTACTTTTATAATGCTTCATTTTGGGGCTGGTGGGGGGAGTTTTTAGGTCACAACTAATTTAAATTATATAAAAATTCCCCACGGGTTGGGTATATTCATAGTTGGCACAAGTTAAAAGACAAAAAGTCCCTGTATGTCCAGTCTTCTTTTGGTACCCAACTCAAAAAAATATTTTATGTATAAAACAACTATACTCCAATAAAAAAAAGTTTTAAAAATAAAAGAAATATGCCTCCTTCTGTGGTGAAGACAGCCACTGGACATTTTGCTGGCTCCAATATGGGGCCTTTCCATGGGTGATATTCAGAATACTTAACAATAAGCATGGTAACATAAATTAATATATAAATCCAATATTTACATTTTTTCTATTTTCTAAATCAATTAAATGATGTAGCATACAACTCACTAAGCAAAATAAATTGTGCAAATTATTCATCAAAAAAAAATTTATGCAGAAACGACTTATAAGTAGAACTTTATAAGTCCAGGTTTAAATTAAGAATTTTAGAAACAATATCATAAAATATAAATTTTTCTGTCATGTAAAGCCTTATCATGAGTTTCTGTGGTTATACATGTCATGTATGCTAAAGTCAACAGCTCTCTGAGAAGGAGCATTCTTCATTTGTTTTTCGTATTCCTCAGTAATATATGTAACGATATATATTATAGAGATCAAATCTTTGAAAGTAATTTTAATCTTAAAATTTAATGTTTTATATGGACAATGAAAATCCACCTTATTTTGGTGTTTAAAGGAAACCACCAAGTCAAATTTAATCCTTTTTCTGTTTCAAAGAAGCATCTTTAGTTCAATAAAATGTCTTGGGACAAAATATGCCTGAAATCTTAGGGGACAGTTCTGAGCTATTCCTAAATTAAAGTTCAGTGTTCCGGGACATTGTGTTACAGCAGATGTTATCCTCAATGCCTACCTGGTCTAAGTACAAATCAGCAACTAAAACTATTTACATCTTAGCTCAGAACATGGAACACACATTCCCCATTCATCATCTACATGATTGAGTGATCCAAAAATATTTTCTCATTAAAGTATCATTAGTGATCATGTAGGATAGTTTTTAAACAATTATACTTTCAAAAATGTTTAAGCAAAAAATAAAAATAATAAACCTAGGTGCTTCCTTTTCTCTAGGCTTATCATGGAAGTTCCTATAGCCCTTGATTTTGAAAAACTTCTCAATACTTAAATATGGACCTAAGAGGAAAATGGTCCTCATCAATGTTCATTACTTTTATCACTATGTTCTTTGCTCATAGTAAATGTATACCATGTAGTGGTTAGGGGTATGGACCACAGAACCAGACCTGGGTTTGAGTTTCAGCCCTACCACTTACTAGCAGTGTGACTTGGGTTAAATAGATTACTTCACCTCTTTAGGCCACAGTTTCCTTATAATGTTGTGAGTATCAAATAAGTTACCACATATAAAGTGTTTATAACAATGTCCGGCATGTGGTATGCATTCAGTAAATGTTATCACTATTATGTTATTCAGGTTTCTTTTTGTTTTTTTTTAAGTTCGAAACTTACATTAGAGAGAGGGTCCAGGGACTTCCCTGGTGGTCCAGTGGTTAAGACTCCACGCTTCCAATGCGCGGAGTCCAGGGGCGCGGGTTTGATCCCTGGTTGGGGAGCTAAGATCCCACGTGCCCTGTGGTGTGCCATGTGGCCAAAAAAATAAAATAGAGGGTCCATATCAGACTTCTAGTTGACTGTTAATTAAGTATACAATTTCTATTCTTACGTCTCTTTAGTACACTCCCTGGTTCATGCATATGTGTATATAATCTGTACCATATAGTACACATATATGTGTGTAAACTATGTAATGTATATGGTATATATTTGTGTTTATGTATATATGTGCATGCGTGTGCAAAAGAGAGAATATGAAAAACAAAAACATTGAAGGCAAAATATATAATACAGAAAAATAAAATACAGTAAATTGAAAAAACCTTGTCCTTAAATCCAACCTTTCATGACGATAAAAAATACATTTACCCTTTCAGAAGATCACTTTTAAGTAGTTGATAGTTGGAGCTTTGACTGTTTGTTTTGCTATTTGTTCGTTTAGTGTTTCCTTCAACATGTATTCTTCATAATACATTTTGAAATAATCTTGTTTGGAAGTACAGTCTTCATTAAAACCTGGTATCGTATCAGTTCATGTAGTTTGGAGGTTTCTTGATTTCTAGGTCAACATTTTGTAATGTCGGTTTTATGAGGTAGTCAGTCAACAACTTGCCAGAAAATAAAAGTCAAAGGCTTATTTTCTTAAGCATAAGTCATCTTCCCAAGGTAGTTAGCTGGAACATAGCCCTTCTGCCCTTGAACTTCAGCTAACCACCACTCTTTGTTGCCACTTAGGTCACAGAATCTAAGTATATGAACTCTTTGGTATTCCTGAAGGCTGAGTTCATGGTCACTCCGTGCCTGAAAGGCATGAACTGCATAGAAAATCTAGACACAGAAGCAAATGACATTATTAGAAGCAGAGCCTAAAAATTTAGACAAACATAATAAAGACTTCCAAGCTTTTAGAAGAAATGCTGAAGTTTTCTTATTTTTCCAAAGTCACTCCCCAACTCCTTTGTTGGATTTATTTTGCTAAAGTATGGCCCAAGATGAAAATAGAGTGAAATTGCCATTCTTATTGTTCTGTTGGGAGGAGTCTAAACTGTCCATTCTTGAAGGCAATTTGGCACTTTCTATTATATTTTTTAAATGTTAACTCTTTTTGATTCAGAAATAGCTCTAAGAGTCTCTTCTATGAAATAGAAACATTGGCACAGATTATTGCATAATAATGTTACTGCAATACCGACTTACTTATAAGGTGAAAAGTGGGAGGGAAGTTGGAATAACACTAAAGGTTCAGCAAAAATTAAATTCTAGATACTTACATTAAGGAAATTTGTAGTCATAAAAATAGTGTTTTCTGAGACTAATAACACAGGAAAATTCTTATGATAAAGTGCTCAGTGCCCCCCCACAAAAGATACAGAATCAGATGTGCAATATGTGTCTAATATTGTTAGATGGTTTTCTTTGAGTAGTAGAATTAGAGGTGATTTTCATTTTTATTTGTTGACTCATTTTATAAACTTTTATAATGACAATGTATTAAATTTATAATTTTAAATTATTTGAGTGACCTAGAGAGACGAATAAAATATATTTCAGTCAAAAGAATTTTTCTTTAACCTCAAAAGAGTACTTCATAATTATTAGATGTATAGGAAGCCTCTAAATAAGTGATTAGTCCCTCCTCCACTAAAATCATAAGACTGTTAATAAAAATGTTCAGTTATGATATAAAATTTAGCAATCAACTAACAACATTTATTTATTTAATTAGAAGTTATTAAGTATCTATTAATAACCAGATATTACGTTATCAGAGAACTTACAACCCAGCTAGGAAAAAAAAATGCCAATAAAGGAGCACATGCAAAAACAAAAAAACAAAACAAAAAATGCCCTACAAATGCAGGTGATATATATATCAGCTAATTGTGAGCTGTGTTTTGGAAGAAGTAACCTTTTACAGGTGACGAAGTTGATAAAGGGGTGGGTATGTCTTATTCAAAGGTACAGAGATGAATACATGGAAACAGTATATGGGAAAGGCAAGCAGATTAACTTTCTCAAAATTGAAGGTCAATATAAAAAGGAAATTATGAGAAATAAGGTGACTCCATTGAGCAGGAAAGAGACTGGGTAATGTGGAGGGGGGACTACAGTCGACCCCTGGACAACACCCAACTGAATGGGTCCACTTATAAGCAGACTTTTTTCAGTAAATTTTTGGAAAAATTTGGGGAGATTTGCAACTATTTGAAAAAAGTCACAGACGAGCCACATAGTTTAGAAATATCAAAAAAATTAAGAAAAAGTAAGGTATATCATGAATGCTTAAAATATATATAGTAACTAGTCTGCCCTTACTCGCATAGGCATAAGATGAGTGATATTTAACATAAAAAATAATGTGTTCGTTTTCTTACTGTTTTATAACTTTGCTTTCAAAGAATTATATTACTGTTCAGTATGCCTCTTCCTCATAATTGGAGAGACTGCGTATCAGCCTATCATCACAGGTAAGTGGTTTTTTAAAAGTAAACAGTGTTTCCAATATTGTACTATGAATATGGCTGTAATACTGTATGCCATAAAAATTTGATAATGATTCAGTCATTAGTGTATAGACTAGCCTACCAGGGAGCAATCATATTGATTACACTAGGCTACCATAAAGCAATCCTATTGCCTTGTTTTCAATGCATGAATCATTATACCTGTAAATAAATATGAATTGCTTTTTCATATTATTTTTTCATTTCTGATGTCTAGTGTTAGCAATACATTTAACATCTACAGTGTTTTGTATCATATAATACAATATTGAAGTGGGTATTAAATGATTATTTTGTAAACAGATGACATAAACTTATAGTATCAATAAATACAGTACAGTACTGTAAATGTATTCTTTTCCTTATGATTTTAATAACCTTTTTTTCTAGCTTACTTTCTTGTATGTATATATAATACATAAACATACAATATATATGTTAATCAAGAATTTATATTATCAGTAAGGCTTCTGGTCAACAGTAGGCTATTAGTAGTTTGGTTTTGGGGAAGTCAAAATTTTTTGTAGATTTTCAGCTGCCCAGGGGGTCAGCACACCTCACCCCCAAGTTGTTCACTGTATAAGTACAGTGTAAGCTATTGTTTAGATCTTGAACTATTTAGCTTTTGATGGTATTCTGATACCACTGACTTATATATCATCTCATCAACTCTAGCATGAGCTCCACCTCAGAGAGAGGAACCACATTGCAACTTTGTTCCATTGACCACATCTGGTATACAGTAGGAATTCGAATATATGTTGATTTGATTTTAAAGTAAGGCTGAAGGGCTTGGATATCATACAAGAACATTCAAGAGATCATCTTGTGTCATACAAAACAGATTGGTGGACATGGGTTATTTTGTAGTTTTAAAAAGTAAAGAGAGAAAAAAAAAAAAAAAGTAAAGAGAAAACAAAAAGGGAGATGCCATAAATTCTTGAGCAATGGAGTGGTAGCAATAATGACCACCTTTTATAACTCTCATAACAGTTTACATGTCAAATGTGTTTTATCCTCAACAACCCTGTGAGCTGTGACTTAAAGAACTAACAAGCTCATAATCATAGAGCTAGTTGGTACTGCTAGGACCATATCTTCTAACTCCAAATCCTGTGCTTGGTCCATTTCTCATAGTACTTTAGGAACCAAACTCTTGTTCTAGCAAGGATGTGCAGAGTGTATTCTTGTGGAAAGGGACTGGAATCTCTAATATGTTTTGTTGTTTAGAAAGTGAAGACATTGAATATATCCACAAGAACAGAGTGGAGGATATGGTTTGCAAAAGCTTTCAGGAATATCATGTATCATAACACAGCTTCTGAAATAATCTTAAGAGCCCACATTAGCAGTTGCTAGCCATCTTTTGCAATTTTTATACATAATGTATATACTTTATCAGTGCAGCTATAGATTTTTTAGCAGGTCAAATTACCTGCTAATATATGATTCCTAAATATCTGTGGTGGTCTTTCAATTTGGCACATATACTCTCAAGGGCAATATAAAATCTTCCACCTAGATCTATTTGGTATGAAATTATGGCAAAGCTTATGTTTTAAACGCTCAATATAGATTCTCATAAAATTGTAAACTTAAAGTACAAAATTATATACTTTCAATATTTTAGATGATCATAGTCCAAAATTAATTTAGGATGAAGATTTTTCGGGTTTTATATATGTTTGTGCTTCCACTTAAGATAGATACTCAAAATGGAAGTAAGTCTGCTTTTAAAGAGACAGTAGTCAATCACGTTAGACTACAGGTTAGAAGTTTTCAATCTGTTATGGATTTAAGAGCTAAAGGTTTTCTCTCTTTTTTAAAAAAATATTTTAATTGTTCTAGGCTGTTGGACTTTCAGTGTTATTATGTTTTGGTCCAGACACATTAAAATTTTGTAAATTTAAGACATAATCATCTAATCCTTTTTTTCCAAACCTTGGCATTTATGAAAATATATTTTATTAGTTGCTTCTTTGCAATCTGTAAAGCTCTGACGCATTTTATGGACAATATTTTATGACTACAACCCAGTTCTCCACAGCATTTACTCTTTTTAAATAACACTCTGTATTACTGTATTATTGACTCATACCCAATTTATTACCTACTGTTCATAACCACCAGCTCTTTCCTTGTGGTGCCATTGCCAGTTCAGCATTTCCTTATGCTATATTTGTGCATTTAATTATTCTCCCTTAGTGAGCCACATTACCTATCTTCACTGAATTTCATTTTATTGATTTCATCCCAGTTCTCCAGTTAGCAACAACAAAAATCATAATGTATTTTAATCTTTCTTTCCAAAACTAAAAAGCTACAAAACCAGCATTTACAGTATTATATCATATTAGCTCAGGAAGCCAAGATAGTTATATTGCATGAAAAATGCTCATTCTTCTCTCTTACCCACCAGGAGCAAGCTTTCTTGTTCTTTAGTTAACAATTAGGAATTGTTATTACACAAGTAATTTTTGTAAAAAACAATTTTAAATAAAGGTAAACACAAAGAAATTTACTAATTTTTATTAATACCTTGTTTTATCCTTTCTTCCTTTTCTTCTTCCACTTTTCTTTCTATCTACCTACCTACCTAAAGTGGTAATAAACGTGTAATTATTGTACACATAATTTTTGCAACCTGCTTTTTCACTTCAAAATATATTTTAAAACCTTTTCGTGTCAATAAATAGCTCTCTAAAGCATCATTTGATGACTACTTAAATATGTTACAGCCTGCTGACTTTTGAAGCACTTTAAAAATAATGGCACACTAGATATATAGCATTATCGTCATAAGCAGCTGAAAAATGTATAGAGGAGGGACCGGACAATGAATCTAGAATTAGTGCAAAACAACTTTTTTGATGTCAAAAATTATGTTCTCAGTATTATTTATGTGAAAAAAGAAAAGAGCACTGATTCTCAGCCATTACTTCCCTCTAAAACTTGGTTTTAGCCATTATTAAACTTGGTCCTCTTCAAGAAGTACCAAAGATTATCACATTAGTCCAACATCCTGCTTGCCAAACAAGGCATCTTACATACTGTGGTAGGCAGAATTCTAAGGTGAACCCCAAGATTACCACCTCCTGCTGAACTTGTTCTGTATAATCCCCTCTGTGAATATGATGGGATTTCACTCTTGTGATTAGGTTACATTACATGGTAAAGGTAAAGGGATCTTACAACGGTGCCTAATAAGGTCCCTAATAAGTTGACTTTGAGTTAGATGAACACTATCCTGAGTGGGCCTGACATAATCAGGTGAGTCCTTTAAAAGAGAGTCCAGTCACCTCTGAAGGGAAAGATTTGAAATCAGAGAGATGCTCTCCTGCTGGCCTTGAGCAAGCCAACAGCCATGTCGTGAACTGCCTATAGGGACAGCCACGTGGCAAGGATCTGAGCACAGCCTCTGAGTGTTGACAGTGGTCCTTGGTTGATAGCCAGCAAGAAAATGGAGACCTTGTTCCTACTGGAACAAGGAACTAAGTTTTGCCAACTACCGTGAGCTTGGAAGACAACCCTGGTTTTCAAAAAGAGGCACAGCCAAGCAAACGTCTAGATTTCAGTTCTCTGAGATTCCAAGCAGAGCACCCAGCTAAGCTGTTGCCTGTACTTCTGACCATGGAAACGGTGAGATAATAAATTTATGTTGTTTTAAGCTACTTAGTTTGTGACAATTTGTTATGCAGCATAGAAAACTAATACAGATCATGCCATTATTATTTGATCAGAAGAGACCTGCAATTTGGGTTGCATTATTTCAACTCAGAGCAAAGGTATAGGGGATTCTATGTGGCCGCAGATCCAAGCTGCATTTTCTAATCCAGCTATATTTGTAATAATGTTTAGATTTATATTCCTGACACCAGGGTCTGTTTTGAATTGGTTCGAAACTCAGAGGAGAAAGAAAACAAGTAGCACTTTATGGAGAGGTATCATTAATATACTTTCTGTTTTGGGCAAAAGAAAATTATCTCATTACTTTTCCTCTCAGCAATGGAAACTTCTAATGGATCTAATTCTCATTATACATAATAGGTTTACTCAAAGACAATTACTCTGCAGTAGCAGCTAATAGGCACTAGATGCAATTTTAGACTATACAGTTCATGCTGAAAGAGCCTAAGTGAGGTGCTTAATCTAAAAGTCCCTGTAAAGCCAAGTAAAAACTAGAACTCAACATCAAGACAGCTTTAGGTCATCTTCACAAATTTGGTCCTCCAGTGTCTGTCCTAGGTTATTAAGATAACTTAGAAAGTTCTCTTAGTAACCTAGAAGTTATTAAAAGCCAGCCAGGACATTTAATCAAGTATATAGATTTCACTGATAAAAATTCATTTATCAGTTGGTATTATAACATTATATTGTCTTATAGAAACTCTGAATAAACTAAGAGAGTGAATGAGTAATAGAAAAACAGGGTTTTTGAAACTTCAAGACAGAAAAGTGGTAAGAACACATAGTAATGTATAAATGAGTTTAGAATCAGTAGTGACCCGGACAAAGTACTTGCAAATTATATATCTGATAAAGAACTCTATGCAGAGTATATAAAGAATCTGTATAATAAGAAGGGAAATGACCCAATTTTTTAAATGGGCAAATATTTGAAAAGACCTTTCACCAAAGGAGATGCAGGAATGGCCAATAAGAACATGAAAGATACTCAATAGCATTAGTCATTAAGGAAATGTAAATCAAAACTACAATGAGACACCACTTCACTTCCATTAAGATGGCTGTGATAAAAAAGACAGACAATAAGGCAAGGATGTGGAGAAACTGCAATTCACAATCCTCATATGTTGCTGTTGGGTACATACAACGGGCAGTCACTCTGAAAAACAGCTTAGCAGTTTTTTAAAAACTTAATCTTACCAATAAGCAATTCCACTCCTAGGGATCTACTCAAGAAAATGAAATTCACACAAAGACTTGCACACAAATGTTCATAGCAGCATTATTCATAATAGAAATTACCCCAGATGTCCATCAGTTGGTGAATGGATAAACAAAATACGCTATATTCATAGAGTAAAATACCGTTAGGCAATGAAAAGCAGCAAAATACATATACATACTACAACACGGATGAATCTCAAAAAACATGCTAAGTGAAGGAACTTGGCTGTAAAACACCACATATTTTATGATTCCATTAATACAAAAAATACAAAGAAGGCAAATCTATGGAGGAAAAAAGTGATTAAAGATTTCTTGGGGCTAAAAGTGAGAAAGAGGAGGAGCTGCAAATGGGTTCAAAGGATCTTTTAGGGTGAAGGAAATGTTCTAAAGTTGGATTCAGGTAATGGTTGCAAAACCCTGGTAATATACTAAAAGTCAGTGAATTGTATACTTAAATTGCATAAATTGTATGGTATGTAAATAAGGACTTAATAAAACTATTTTTTAATGTATCAGTCATGAATTGGACAGCAATCAATGTATTGTTGAAAGAAGTTGAATAAAAATAGTTTTGAAGAGCAGTATATCAAGACTTTATATATCCTTTGACACTCCAGTATTTTCAGGAACTTGCCCTACAGATATATATATAAGTGTATAAAAATAGATGAACAAGGATCTGGCCTGAAATATTGTTTGAAATTTTAAAAACCTCAAAATATTCTGAATGTCTATTATTATGGTAATAGTTAAATAAATTATGATGTATCCAGATAATGAAATACTATGCAGAATTTTTAAGGAAGAAGGTAGATATTTAGGTACTGTTTTATCTAAGATATATTGTTAACTGAAAAAAATTATGTACCATGTATATGTTCCCACTCGTCTAAGTATAAATTCACTCATGTAAATACAATATCTGAAAAGATATACCTGCATGTTGTCTCTGAAAAGTAGGACTGAGGAGAGAATAAAGACCTTTACTATTAATTTACATATATCTTTCTACTGTTTTAACTTTCCACAAAGAACATGTATTAACCTTATTTTTAAAAAAAGTTAAAATTAATTAATAAAAAGCCACTAGGGGCTTCCCTGGTGGCTCAGTGGTTAAGAATCCGCCTACCAATGCAGGGGACACGGGTTCAAGCCCTGGAAGATCCCACAAGACCATGCACCACAACTACTGAGCCTGTGCTCTAGAGTCTGCGAGCCACAACTACTGAGTCCATGTGCCATAACTACTGAAGCCCACGTGCCTAGAGCCTGTGCTCCACAACAAGCCCCCGCAATAAGAAGCCTGTGCACCACAACGAAGAGTAGCCCCTGCTCGCCACAACTAGAGAAAGCCCACGGGCAGCAACGAAGACCCAATACAGTTTAAAAAAAAGGCCACTAAGGAAAAAAAAGCAAGTTTAAAAAAGGAACCAGTTAGTTCGTCACCACTTGGGGATTAACATTTCTGAGGTAGCAAAAAGGAACCCTATATTATAGTTAACTTACCATTTTGGGAAAGGGTTATGCCAATAGCTTTTGCACTGGTTAAGTGAGAGAAAGGTAGCTTTTAAAAGTTTCAGTATATGTCAATAGTATATGTCATTATGCAAGAGATTAAAAGTGACTGATTCATAGATAGTGCAATGAAGATACTGCTCTCAAAGGAACTACGGTCAGTTTTCCACATGCTGCTGATGGCGGTGATCTGTTCTGTATTGAGCTGTTTTCCTCTCATGGGGGAAGTATAAAGAGACCATCTTCACTCTAAGTAGTAACAGCTACTATTTATTCAGTGCCTACTCTGTGCTGGGTACTTTACATATAAAATTATCTCTAATATCTAATATCTCTAATATCCACACATCAACTCTGCAAAGTAGGAATTATTGTCCTCTTTTCTTCATTTGAGGAAACAGACTCAGAGAATTAAATTCCTTGCAAAAAGGTGCACAGAGAGGAAGTGCTAGAGAGAAGTGCTACAGAGAAGCTGACACTTCCACCAAGTCTCACAGTAAGATAGAACATCTTTCATGATTCCAACAGCCAAGAGTCTTTACATCAGGTTCAAATTCTTACCTGTTCATCTACCTCTTGAAAACTGTCAACATCAGTACCGTTTGTTTCAGACTTCCCACATGTTCCACTAAGAGATGAGCTGCTATCACTTATGCTACCTTCTGGGGTGCCTGTGACACTGTCACTGGCTGGTCGTGAAGACACAAAGAGGCTGATGTTATCAAAATCATCATCACAGAACCTGTTCTCGGCGTCCACCTTCTGCACTTTTGCTGGATTGTAGGGTTTTAGGAAGGAGGAATACACATATCCTTTTATAACTGGATAGGAAATAGAAAGAAGAAACATGGTTATTTATAACTCTTTCCAAACAGTTGCATTTAGAGAAGGACACAGAGGCCCCCTGGGAAAATCTCAACTAGAAGAGAGGTGGAAGTTCTTTGCTTCTTATGAAAAAAACTTACTTCCTGTGTCAACAAGCCACCTGCTGGTACTCCCCAACGGATCCTTCTGTTCCATCACAGCCACCAACTCCCCTTCCAGAAGATTGATGTCATATTCTTGTGTAGCGTTGCACTTGCGCTTAGCTTGGTAGAGTTCCTCTGTACTGTACGTGCATAGAAGTTTGCAGCGGTGAGTGTCATTCTGACGTGGCACTTCTGGCTGGGAGAAGTAAGGAGAGCTTTTGGTTCAGATAGATGTATAATAAAATCCACACAGATAAATATTGGTAGATATTTCTTCTCTGGAGATTTTTTAACTGTTGAAGTCATACATTGATTAAGGATTATTTCAATGTTGAGGCAGAGATCAAGTTATTATGTGAAAGTATTTAGCTGAGTTATGCAGGGAAAGATTTTCTAGTTAGCACATGAGGGCAGTGTTGTAGAGAAAAAAGAAAATTCAGCTGAGAATACGAAGGCAGAGGTTCTAATCCTTCTTTGACGTTGAACAATTTTTTAATTCTTTGCCATGCTGTAGGCAATCACTTGTGTATTAAGCACTTGATAAATAATATTTAATTAAGTAAATTGTACATGTGCATGTATTTTTCCAGGAAATAATATCAGTAAATTAGGCAGGAGTCAAGAGGCCTGGCCCCTGTCCCAGCTCTGCCACTAAGTGACTTTGAGAAAGCCACATCATCTCTGCAAACTGGGATTCCTTATCAAGAAAAATGAAAGGTTCGAACTGTAATGATTTTGCTCTATAAAATTCTGTTCATTCATCCAACAGATATTTATAGAGTGCCTACTTTGTGTCAGGCACGATTTAGGCACTTGTTTTGTACACATCATGTACAAAACAGGTAAAAAATCTATGACCTTATGGAGTTCATAGTATAGAGGCTAGAAATAGACAAGAAATTCTACATATAATAAGTAGGTAAACTATAGGATATTAGAATGACATAAGTGATATGGAAAATAATATATTATGATTTGATCAAGGCAAAAAAGTGATAGTCATCATTGTTACTGAATGCTACCAAACTCACCAGAATTTGCACAGTCTTCTTCCTTTCAAAACTAAGTTTCCTCTCAATAAATGTAGCACAGTTACCCTTCACAAAATTCAGATTTTGAACCTCTTCTAGTACTCGATTCTGAATTTCAGAGATGCTTGAAGCCAACAGTGGTACCTGTAGGTAGAAATACGATGTTCACAGACAAATACTTAACCATATTAGGTATTGAATTTAGTAGATCTGTGATGAACAGTGAAAAATTATACCATATTCCACAGTGAAAAATTAGGGCAACATTAAAACTCCTATATCAAAACCATCTAATTTGTTGTCTCCAGAAATCCCACAAAAATGACAAGGATTTTTTTAAAGTTCAAGCTTAAATAAAAGGAAACAGCAGAGAAAAAATTACAATAGCAATAAAATTTTGGGAAGAAAGACTCAGTAATTGATGGCAGTAGTGCTCTCCAATGTGGTGGGGTGGTACAGTAGGAAGGAGAAAAAGGCTAAAACAAAAAACATTGGTTAAGATCCTGTGGTGGTTAAAACAAATAAGCAAATTCTTTGGTATGTTTCCCATCAAGAGGTGGAGTCAATGTCCCCTTCCCTCAAAATTGGGTAGGACTTTATGATTGCCTCAATGAATAGAATGTTGAAATAAATAGAATAAAGGAAGTGATGCTGTTTGACTTTCAAGATTAGGCTAAAAAAGATCATGCAGTTTCTGCTGGTTTCTCTTGGGACACTCACCTTAGGGAGACTTTAGTTGCTATGGAAGAAGTCCAGTTGCACTGTGTCCACCATATCAGAAGACCATGTTGAAAGATGGAGTGGGGAGTGGTGGTGGTGGTGGTGGTGGGATGGGTGGGTGTCTGTGGGGCCCCAGCTATTCCAGTCCCCAGCTGTTTGAGTCTTCTGTCATCTTCCCACCACCAATCTTAGAGGCCTGAGAAAGTCTTTGTGACCACTTCAGCCCCAGCTATTATCTGACTGAGACACTGAGAATGATTACCTGATCCCAATGAACCCCAGAACTATGAGGAACAATAGTAAGAAATGACTATTGGTTGCTTTGTACCACCATGTTTGGTGTAATTTGTTATGCAGATATAGACAACTGGAATTGTTTTGAAGCAGTTGTATCCCCAGATTCTTTCTCCATTTCAGTAATTCTTGGTGATTGCTTCTTCCCTACCTTAGCAGAAGATGAAGTTTTCTTTTCTGCAAATGGTAAAACAGAGAGTATCTAGACTGGGGACACTAGGCACAAATAATGGTGGGGGACTCATGTTAGAAAGAGGGTAATTAAGTGAGTGGATATAGACTGGACCCAGAGACCCTGCCAACCAGGCCTAGCAGTCAACCATTACCCTTTAGGCAGAAAACTTGAAGGGACATGTCTGGAGACTCTGACCAGCCTAAGAGGAAAGACCTAATGGTGCTATCATCAGGAGTTCCCAAATGAAATTGCAGTCAAATTGCTCTACACAGTAGTGGATGCTTAGAGTTTTCAATGCCTATCTAGGTGCTCAATGCTGCCAATTAGTCCTCAACTCTTTATCAGTGGTGAATGATCAAGTATATCAGACATCTAAGTCATAACTATAACAAGAAAGAGTCTTATAAAAATAAAAGCAGGGGCTTCCCTGGTGGCGCAGTGGTTGGGAGTCCGCCTGCTGATGCGGGGGACACGGGTTCGTGCCCTGGTCCGGGAGGATCCCACATGCCGCGGAGCGGCTGGGCCCGTGAGCCATGGCCGCTGAGCCTGCGCGTCTGGAGCCTGTGCTCCGCAACGGGAGAGGCCACAACAGTGAGAGGCCCGCGTACCGCAAAAAAAATAAATAAATAAATAAAAAAAATAAAAGCAACCTGTTTTCATCTTAAGAAAGCCAAAAACAACTTTCAAAAATTAAAATCATGGGAACAGAAATAAGAATAAATCAAAAGATGGGTTTGAAGATTAAGTAGGAAATTTTCTTAGGAAGTAGAGCAAAGCAATAAAGAGATAGAAAATAAGTGGAGAAAGATACAAGATTAGTGGAACAACCCAGGAATTTCAGAAAGAGAGTAAAGAGAAAGGGTAGAGAGAAAAATCCATGAAATGTTCAAAATTTCTAGAAGTGGAAGACATAAATTTTCAGGTTGAAAGGATCCCACAAAGTATCTGACACACCAAGGTTCATCATCATTAAATTTAAGACTGATGAAGACAATAAGAAAATTCCATAAACTTTTAGAATGGGATAGGGTGGGGAAAGTGCATACAAAGAACCAAGAACCAAAATGCACCCAGAGTTCTCAACAGAAACAGTGGAAGCTAGAAGACAATGGAACAATGGAATGCTTTCAAATTCAGGAAGAACAACTTAAAATTTTACACCCAGCCAAACTATCAATTAAATATGATGATAGTATAAAGACATTTTCTGATATTTGAGGTGTCAAAATATTAACCTCCCAATTTTCCTTTCTTAAGAAACTACTCAAAAATTTGCTCCCCCAAATAAAGACAGAAAGCAAGAAAGAAGGTCAACATGGGATAAGGAAATGTGAGATCCCACACAGAAGAGTGGTAAAGGGATTCCCCAGAATGATGAGGAAGTGTAATCCCAGGATTACAGTTATTATGAGATAAAAAAGATAAGTTCTCTAAGAGATTTCTGCAAAAAGACACAATTAATAGAATATATCATACATCTGAATGTCTTAAGAAGTGATCCAGTCAAACTGGCAGATAAAGTTAGGCAAATGAAAATTAAGCTGATAAAAGACAAACACAATTCTTAACTTTAAGAAAAACAAAAATGCTATACATAAAAGAAAAAGTAATCATAGTGTGGTATTGCTGAACTCTAACCAGCATTCACTTTGTGTGCTGAATATCTTTTGTTTGTTTTTTCAAATTTATTCTTTTCCCATTTCCATCCTGCTCTGTGCTCTGGAAGGCTGACCAGTATAGAGTGTGTCAAGAGCTTCCTTGCACTCTTGTTTCCAGATGGGTTCTTGCAATGAGAAGCACCCACAGGAAATCAGAATAAGGGAGGAAAGTGAGATAAGGAAATTTATTTCCCAATAAATTTCTTTAATATTTATTGCTTTCTGTAGTGTTGACTGATAGTCACAGATCCTGTCAGGTAAACCTTTCCATTTAGCTCTCTCTGCACATTCCTATAGCTACTCCTTCCCCATGTCCCTTTGAAGACTGGGTGTTTTAAGGCTCCTTCTTTTATTTTACTGTATATAATCTTTTAAGTTACACTTCAACTTTAAAAGTTTAAAAATAGGGGACTGATAAGAGAAATGCAAATCAAAACCACATGAGATATCACTTCATACCCACTAAGATAGCCATAGTAAAAAAGACAGATGTGAGGAAATTGGAACCCTCAATCATTGCTGTTGAGAATGTAAAATAGTGCAGCCACTTTGAAAAACAGACTGGCATTTATTCAAAAGGTTAACACAGAGTTACCATATGATCCAGCAATTCCACTCCTAGGTATATACCCAAGAGAAATGGAAACATACATCCACTAAGAACTTGAATGTTCATAGCAGCATTGTTCATAATAGCCAAAAAGTGGAAATAACCTAAATGTTCATCAACTGATGAATGGACAAATAAAATGTGGCATATCCATACAATGTAATATTATTTGGCAATAAAAGGAATTAAGTTCTGAAACACACTGCAACATGGATGGAACTTGAAAACATTGTGTTAAGTGAAAGAAGACACTCACAAAGAACTACATGTTGTATAATTCTGTTTATGCCACATGTCCAGTATAAGCATATATGTAGAGACAGAAAGTAGATTGGTGGTTGTCTGGGACTGGGGAGGTTAGGGGGAAATGTGGAGTCACTGCTAGTGGTACAGAGTTTCTTTTGGGGGTGATGACAATATTCTAAAAATTGATTGTGGTGATGGGTTTCACAACTCTCACGAATATACAAAAACCATTGAGTTGTACATTTTAAATGGGTGGAGTGTATGGTATGTGAATTATATCTCAATAAAGTTGTTACCAAAAAAATAGGAGGCTGATTACACACTATTGTACAACTATGCAGTGGACTAATATACAGCTGTAAAATAAATGAGGAAGCTCTCTATGTACTGACATGGATGTTAAAAGCAAGTTGCAGAATGTACTATAGTTTGCTAGTTTGTGTAGGAAATAAAAATATATATTTGCATTTACTTTTAATGGCACAAAGAAACTCTAAGTATATAAAAATGAACTAATATCAGTTGGGATGAGAGCAGGAGTTGGAGGGGTTTGGACACAGAATGAGTAGGGGACTGCTTACTTATTTTTAAATAGTTCTTCCTTTTGAGCCAAGTAAATGTAGCACCTCTTTATTCAACTTAATTTAATTCAGATGATAAGTTAAAAGTTAATTAAATATACAATAAAAAGTAAAGTAGGGACAATTAATTTTCCTCCAAATGTCCATTAAATATCACACGAGCTGAATGATAAGTAATACACTTGAAATGAAGGGCCAAGAAACGAAGCTGATTTTTTTTTTAATTAATTAATTTATTTATTTTTGGCTGTGCTGAGTCTTCATTTCTGTGCAAGGGCTTTCTCTAGTTGTGGCAAGCGGGGGCCCCTCTTCATAGCGGTGCGCGGGCCTCTCACTGTCACGGCCTCTCTTGCTGCGGAGCACAGGCTCCAGACGCGCAGGCTCAGTAGTTGTGGCTCACGGGCCCAGTTGCTCCGCGGCATGTGGGATCCTCCCGGACCGGGGCACGAACCCGGGTTCCCTGCATCGGCAGGCGGACTCTCAACCACTGCGCCACCAGGGAAGCCCACGAAGCTGATTTTTTAAAAATTGATATTAGGTTGTAAATATCTTTCTTCCTCTTCAGAAAATAATTATAAGGACTTCCCTGGTGGTCCGGTGTAAAGAATCTGCTTTACAATGCAGGGGATGTGGGTTCAATCCCTGGTCAGGGAACTAAAATCCCACATGCTGCAGGGCAACTAAGCCCACGCGCCACAGCTACTGAGCTCTGCGTGCTTCAGCGAGAGAGCCCACGTGCCACGAACTACAGAGCCCACGTGCCACAACTACAGAAGAGAAAACCCGCGTGCCACAAGCTAGAGAGAAGCCCACGCACCACAACAAAGAGCCCGCGCGCTGCAGCAAAAGATCCTATATGCCTCAGAGAAGATCCCGTGTGCTGCAACTAAGACCCAAGGCAGCCAAAAAATAAATAAATCAATCTTTAAAAAAAAGAAAATAGTTCTAAAATCATACCCTAATGGAAAGCTAAGATACATACATATATTTATACATATATATATATATATATATATTTTTTTTTTTTTTTCCACACACACGTCAGGCTTCTCTTCTTTGAAGGAAAACAAAAGCAAAACAAAGACTGGTTTGACTGATATCCTATTTCTGTCATTACGGTGAGATGGTCTTATTTTTGGATCCATGTCTCAGTCATGGTTAACATTTAAAAACGGTTGAATGGGAAGAGAATACAAAATATAAGTTGATAAGCTTCAACATAGCATCAGGCAGATGGAGCTACATTGGTTCCATCAATGAGGGGAGCAAAGCGGAAAGATGTTTGGTGTTTGAAAAGGACTTTCCAAAAAGAGCTCCAAGGGTATAAGTCACAGCAAACCAGCACTAGGAAAATTGATTTTACCGTCCTGTTCAGAAGAGCGATAAGGAGCAGAATATTCTCTGACTGGCGTCAGCTAAAATAGAAGCCACACCATACACTACACTCAGGCACGCTATGAGCAGGCTGCTTTGCATGCTGTGCTTTCTGACAGATTCCGTAGGCCAAGGTAGCCAAGTGCTGATGCTGTGCTTACCGGCACCACCGTGGAATAAACCCTCTGGGCCACAAGCATCAGGTCCCTGAGGAGGGTGATGAAACTGCACAGGCAGTTCAACAGAATCTTCCGCGCGGCCCGGTTGAACACCTGGAGCTCTTCCACAAGCTGGGCATTGAGGGCCTCATATTCCCTTTTGGCCAAGTCTGACTCATCCGCCACCACCCGCTGCAGGTAGCTGTTGTAGTCCAGCAGTTTGTCATAGCGTTTCTGGATTAGCTTCTGGGGCCCTGGGAATAGGGACCGCAGGGCTGACAGGGGCGTCAGGACAAGCTTCTGCAAATGAGCTGCCTGCCAAAAGAGTGAAACAATCCCATCACAGAAGGAGGAACACCCAATACCATGTCTGGAGTTGTTATCAGTAGGCTTACCTCCTCCCTGCAGCAGCACAGAGGAAGGCAGGAAAGTATCTAGACAAGTTGAAAGAGCATGGGATCATTTTTTTTGTCTAGCTAAACCTGTTCAAGGACTTAAAACAGCAACTCTAGACTCTAACGTTGAACCTGAAGAGTGAACAGGAAGAAGAATACAAAAGTTGAAACCTGCACACCCAAACTACGCTCCACCCTTCTCTCTACAGCCATTGGTTTTGTCAGTGGGGTCACCTCCCACAATACTTGCGCCTTCCCCTTCTTTCTAATCCCAGAGCCAACTGGAGCTTCTCCAGAACATGGGCTAGGGGGTAATCTCCACCTTTGACTACCAAGACTGCATAATTTATTCACATATCATTCCCTTTCTTTGCTACTAATAAAAGGAAGACAATTGGTCTTAGGAGAGGTTGTATCTTACTCCTCCCACATCTACCCCAATTCCCTGGCTACCCTGGTGGCTGATTTTGGTAGTGGAATCCTATCCCCTATACAGATAGTCCCCCCTTATTACAGGTATTTTGTTCCTGTTATAGAAATGACCAGAGAGTTATTGCTTCCTCTTTAAAGACTTTGAAGGATTAAGCTGATGCTGATTCTGTGTCCTAAATTGTTATATTTTTAGGTCTGAGTCATTGAAAATGAACATTGTATTAATGCCTAACTCCATGCCAGCAACTGAGAACCCTAGATTTAATTTCTTCTATTTCTCTTTCCTCCCCTCTATTCTGAAGTACACTAGTATCCTATGTTTGCTGACTGCCCAAATTTATCACATATGCTTGGGTGTCATGATTATGTTATGGCAATTTGGAAGTAGTTTTCTCTTTTGTACCCTGAAAGATGTTCTAGGGAATCCACATCTGAGCAGCAGCTTGTATTAATTAAGTGACCTCTAGTAAGTTTGTCTGAACTCATGGGAAATCTAGAAGAGGAGGGAGACCGATCTCTTACTGGCACAAGCTATCGCCAACACAGATTAAATTTGATGTCTAGCTTATAAAATAATCATTATATACCTGCAGACTATTTAATGAGCCCTTCAACTAAGCGAAGAATCTATTTACTGTTCTGGGATAAATTACTGTGTTTGTGACATACTTGAATTCTACAGGTAATCTAATTACAAAATTACAATATAATTACAATATATAAGTCCTATGACCCACAGACATGAACCAGTTCATCTGTACCTGGGAATTATGGTTGGAATGAATAAGAATCAGATTTTATTCTAATATTCTGTGCTATACAAAATATGTAGATAGGTACCTCTCATGATTAGATAAAAACAATTGCTCTGCCTTTAGGTAGATTCGAGCTCTTAATATTTGACTTTTAAAAAGAGTTCAGGGGCTTCCCTGGTGGCGCAGTGGTTGAGAGTCCCCCTGCCGATGCAGGGGATACGGGTTCGTGCCCTGGTCCGAGAAGATCCCACTTGCCGCAGAGCAGCTGGGCCCGTGAGCCATGGCCGCTGACCCTGCGCGTCCGGAGCCTGTGCTCCGCAGCGGGAGAGGCCACAACAGTGAGAGGCCCGAGTACCGCAAAAAAAAAAAGTTCAATATACCTTACCATAAAAAGGTACTTCTATATTGAGCTTTCTGACAATTATTTTAATTGAGCATACTTTATCATCCTGTGATTTTATGCAAGGTAGGGAAGGACACCTTCTTTTTCATTCTGTCAAGTTCTGGGTCATGCTTGATGAAGGAGAAGTTATATACCATGCTCTTCCTGGTGTTCAATAAATAGTTATTACCTTAACTAATGTCAGCATTAAGCTAGAGAGCAAAGCCTTAAGGACTTTTCTAAAATGTGCTTACTGTAATTAAGCCCAGAAAACATATAAAGAACTAGGCACACTTCTTCTATTTAACATGTTGTAGAGACTGACTTTCTCCTTTCTCTCTCTCTCTCTCTCCCTTCCTCTCTCTCATCCATCTAATCTACCATGTTAGTTCAGATGTAATCGTGACTTTCCATTCCCCAGTGCCAGGAAAGCTAGGTGCTTCTGGGTATTTTTCTACTGGAGTTGGTACTGTGGCAGTATCCCTTCCCAGGATTCGGAAATATGAGATGGGGGACGTTACTGGGATTTAGAGCCTGGTAGGAAAGCTAAACATCCTCGAACACAAGGGTAACTCAATGAAGATTTGTCTGACCCCAAATGCCAATAATACCATTGCAAAAATGCCAGTTTCAAGGCTCTTCAAGATGATGGAGTCTATTATATTTTTTATATAATCCTTGAAATACTACTATGAAATAATAATACCTGCGGAACACAAGATACTAAATTAATTTTAGTATTACTCACTGGTTTGCCACCCAAATACTTTCTTGGCTCAAGCATTTTTTTTTTTACATCTTTATTGGAGTATAATTGCTTTACAATGGTGTGTTAGTTTCTGCTTTATAACAAAGTGAATCAGTTATACATATACATATGTTCTCATATCTCTTCCCTCTTGCGTCTCCCTCCCTCCCACACTCCCTATCCCCCCGCTCTAGGTGGTCACAAAGCACCGACCTGATCTCCCTGTGCTATGAGGCTGCTTCCCACTAGCTATCTATTTTACGTTTGGTAGTGTATATATGTCTATGTCACTCTCTCACTTTGTCACAGCTTACCCTTCCCCCTCCCCATATCCTCAAGTCCATTCTCTAGTAGGTCTGTGTCTTTATTCCTGTCCTACCCCTAGGTTCTTCATGACAGTTTTTCTTCCTTAGATTCCATATATATGTGTTAACACATGGCATTTGTCTTTCTCTTTCTGACTTACTTCACTCTGTATGACAGATTCTAGGTCCATCTACCTACTACAAATAGCTCAATTTCGTTTCTTTTTATGGCTGAGTAATATTCCATTGTATATATGTGCCACATCTTCTTTATCCATTCATCTGATGATGGACACTTAGGTTGTTTCCATCTCCGGGCTATTGTAAGTAGAGCTGCAATGAACATTTTGGTACCTGACTCTTTTTGAATTATGGTTTTATCAGGGTATATGCCCAGTAGTGGGATTGCTGGGTCATATGGTAGTTATATTTGTAGTTTTATAAGGAACCTCCATACTGTTCTCCATAGTGGCTCTACCAATTCACATTCCCACCAGCAGTGAAAGAGTGCTCCCTTTTCTCCACACCCTCTCCAGGAATTATTGTTTCTAGATTTTTTGATGAAGGCCATTCTGACCAGTGTGAGATGATATCTCATTGTAGTTTTGATATGCATTTCTCTAATGATTAATGATGTTGAGTATCCTTTCATATGTTTGTTGGCACTCTGTATATCTTCTTTGGAGAAATTTCTATTTAGGTCTTCTGCCCATTTTTGGATTGGGTTGTTTGTTTTTTTGTTACTGAGCTGCATGAGCTGCTTGTAAATTTTGGAGATTAATCCTTTGTCAGTTGCTTCATCTGCAAATATTTTATCCCATTCTGAGGGTTGTCTTTTGGTCTTCTTTATGGTTTCCTTTGCTGTGCAAAAGCTTTGCAGTTTCATTAGGTCCCATTTGTTTATTTTTGTTTTTAATTCCATTTCTCTAAGAGGTGGGTCAAAAAGGATCTTGCTGTGATTTATGTCATAGAGTGTTCTGCCTGTGTTTTCCTCTATGAGTTTGATCGTTTCTGGCCCTACATTTAGGTCTTTAATCCATTTTGAGCTCACTTTTGTGTATGGTGTTAGGGAGTGTTCTAATCTCATTCTTTTACATATACCTGTCCAGTTTTCCCAGGACCACTTACTGAAGAGGCTGTCCTTTCTCCATTGTACATTCCTTCCTCCTTTATCAAAGATAAGGTGACCATATGTGCGTGGGCTTTCTATCCTGTTCCATTGATCTATCTTTCTGTTTTTGTGCCAGTACCATACTGTCTTGATTACTGTAGCTTTGTAGTATAGTCTGAAGTCAGGGAGCCTGATTCCTCCAGCTCCGTTTTTCGTTCTCAAGATTGTTTTGACTATTCGGGGTCCTTTGTGCTTCCATACAAATTGTGAAAATTTTTGTTCCAGTTCTGTGAAAAATGCCAGTGGTAGTTTGACAGGGATTGCATTGAATCTGTAGATTGCTTTGGGTAGTAGAGTCATTTTCACAATGTTGATACTTCCAATCCAAGAACATGGTATATCTCTCCATCTATTTGTATCATCTTTAATTTCTTTCATCAGTGTCTTATAATTTTCTGCATAGAGGTCTTTTGTCTCCTAGGTATTTTATTCTTTTTGTTGCAATGGTAAATGGGAGTGTTTTCTTGATTTCACTTTCAGATTTTTCATCATTAGTGTATAGGAATGCCAGAGATTTCTGTGCATTAATTTTGTATCCTGCTACTTTACCAAATTCATTGATTAGCTCTAGTAGTTTTCTAGTAGCATCTTTAGGATCCTGTATGTATAGTATCATGTCATCTGCAAACAGTGACAGCTTTACTTCTTCTTATCCGATTTGGATTCTTCTATTTCCTTTTCTTCTCTGATTGCTGTGGCTACAACTTCCAAAACTATGTTGAATAAGAGTGGTGAGAGTGGGCAACCTTGTCTTGTTCCTGATCTTAGTGGAAATGCTTTCAGTTTTTCACCATTGAGGACGATGTTGGCTGTGGGTTTGTCATATATGGCCTTTATTATGCTGAGGAAAGTTCCCTCTATGCCTACTTTCTGCAGGGTTTTTTTATCACAAATGGGTGTTGAATTTTGTCGAAAGCTTTCTCTGCATCTATTGAGATGACCATATGGTTTTCCTCCTTCAATTTGTTAATATGGTGTATCACATTGATTGCTTTGTGTATATTGAAGAATCCTTGCATTCCTGAAATAAACCCCACTTGATCATGGTGTATAATCCTCTTAATGTGCTGTTGGATTCTGTTTGCTAGTATTTTGTTGTGGAGTTTTGCATCTGTGTTCATCAGTGATATTGGCCTGTAATTTTCTTTCTTTGTGACATCTTTTTCTGGTTTTGGTATCAGGGTGATGGTGGCCTCGTAGAATGAGTTTCGGAGTGTTACTCCCTCTGCTATATTTTGGAAGAGTTTGAGAAGGATAGGTGTTAGCTCTTCTCTAAATGTTTGATAGAATTCGCCTGTGAAGCCATCTGGTTCTGGGCTTTTTTTGTTGGAAGATTTTTAATCACAGTTTCAATTTCATTACTTGTGATTGGTCTGTTCATATTTTCTGTTTCTTCCTGATTCAGTCTTGGCACGTTGTGCATTTCTAAGAATTTGTCCATTTCTTCCAGGTTGTTCATTTTATTGGCATAGAGTTGCTTGTAGTAATCTCTCATGATCTTTTGTGTTTCTGCAGTGTCAGTTGTTACTTCTCCTTTTTCATTTCTAATTCTATGGATTTGAGTCTTCTCCCTTTTTTTCTTGATGAGTCTGGTTAATGGTTTATCAATTTTGTTTATCTTCTCAAAGAACCAGCTTTTAGTTTTATTGATCTTTGCTATCTCTTCCTTCATTTCTTTTTCATTTATTTCTGATCTGATCTTTATGATTTCTTTCCTTCTGCTAACTTTAGGGTTTTTTTTTTTTCTTCTTTCTCTAATTGCTTTAGGTGCAAGGTTAGGTTGTTTATTCAAGGTGTTTCCTGTTTCTTAAGGTAGGATTGTATTGCTATAAACTTCCCTCTTACAACTGCTTTTGCTGCATCCCATAGGTTTTGGGTTGTCGTGTCTCCATTGTCATTTGTTTCTAGGTATTTTTTTGATTTCCTCTTTGATTTCTTCAGTGATCACTTCGTTATTAAGTAGTGTATTGTTTAGCCTCCATGTGTTTGTATGTTTTACAGATCTTTTCCTGTACTTGATATCTAGTCTCATAACATTGTGTTCGGAAAAGATACTTGATACAATTTCAATTTTCTTAAATTTACCAAGGCTTCATTTGTGACCAAAGGTATGATCTATCCTGGAGAATGTTCCATGAGTACTTGAGAAAAATGTGTATTCTGTTGTCTTTGGATGGAATGTTCTATAAATATCAATTAAGTCCATCTTCTTTAATGTATCATTTAAAGCTTGTGTTTCCTTATTTATTTTCATTTTGGAAAATCTGTCCATTGGTGAAAATGGGGTGTTAAAGTCCCCTACTATGAATGTGTTACTGTCGATTTCCCCTTTTATGGCTGTTCGTATTTGCCTTATGTATTGAGGTGCTCCTATGTTGGGTGCATAAATATTTACAATTGTTATATTTTCTTCTTGGATCGATCCCATGATCATTATGTCATGTCCTTCTTTGTCTCTTCTAATAGTCTTTATTTTAAAGTCTATTTTGTCTGATATGAGAATTGCTACCCCAGCTTTCTTTTGGTTTCCATTTGCATGGAATATCTTTTCCCATCCCCTCACTTTCAGTCTGTATGTATCTCTAGGTCTGAAGTGGGTCTCTTGTAGACAGCATATATATGGGTCTTGTTTTTGTATCCATTCAGCCAGTCTGTGTCTTTTGGTGGGAGCATTTAATCCTTTTACATTTAAGGTAATTATCGATATGTATGTTCCTATTACCATTTTCTGAATTGTTTTGGGTTTGTTATTGTAAGTCTTTTCTTTCTCTTGTGTTTCTTGCCTAGAGAAGATCCTTTAGCATTTGTTGTAAAGCTGGTTTGGTGGTGCTAAACTCTCTCAGCTTTTGCTTGTCTGTAAAGGTTTTAATTTCTCCATCAAATCTGAATTAGATCCTTGCTGGGTAGAGTAATCTTGGTTGTACATTTTTCTCCTTCATCATTTTAAATATGTCTTGCCACTCCCTTCTGGCTTGCAGAGTTTCTGCTGAAAGATCAGCTGCTAACCTTATGGGGATTCCCTTGTGTGTTATTTGTCGTTTTTCCCTTGCTGCTTTTAATATGTTTTCTTTGTATTTAATTTTTGACAGTTTGATTAATATGTGTCTCAGCATGTTTCTCCTTGGATTTATCCTGTATGGGACTCTCTGTGCTTCCTGGACTTGATTAACTATTTCCTTTCCCATATTAGGGAAGTTTTCAAAATAATCTCTTCAAATATTTTCTCAGTCCCTTTTTTTTTGTCTTCTTCTTCTGGAAACCCTATAATTCGTATGTTGGTTCATTTAATGTTGTCCCAGATGTCTCTGAGGCTGTCCTCAGTTCTTTTCATTCTTTTTTCTTTATTCTGCTTTGCAGTAGTTATTTCCACTCTTTTATCTTCCAGGTCACTTATCTGTTCTTCTGCCTCTGTTATTCTGCTATTGACCCCTTCTAGAGTATTTTTAATTTCATTTATTGTGTTGTTCATCATTGCTTTTTTCATCTTTAGTTCTTCTAGGTCCTTGTTAAATGTTTCTTGCTTTTTCTGTGTTCTATTTCCAAGATTTTGGATCACCTTTACTGTCATTATTCTGAATTCTTTTTCAGGGAGACTGCCTATTTCCTCTTCATTTGTTAGGTCTGGTGGGTTTTTATCTTGCTCCTTCATTTGCTGTGTGTTTTTCTGTCTTCTCATTTTGCTTACGTTACTGTGTTTGGGGTCTCCTTTTTGCACACTGCAGGTTTGTAGTTGCCGTTGTTTTTGGTGTCTGTTCCCAGTGGCTAAAGTTGGTTCAGTGGGCTGTGTAGGCTCCCTGGTGGAGAGGACTAGTGCCTGTGTTCTGGTGGATGAGGCTGGATCTTGTCTTTCTGGTGGGCAGGTCCACGTCTGGTGGTGTGTTTTTGGGTGTCTGTGGACTTATTATTATTTTAGGCAGTCTGTCTGCTAATGGGTGGGGTTGTGTTCCTGTCTTGCTAGTTGTTGGGCATAGGGTGCCCCACACTGTAGCTTGCTGATTGCTGAGTGAATTTGGGTGTTGGTGTTGAGATGGTGATCTCTGGGAGATTTTTGCCGTTTGATATTACGTGGAGCTGGGAGGTCTCTTGTGGACCAGTGTCCTGAAGTTGGCTTTCCCACCTCAGAGGCACAGCACTGACTCCTGCCTGCAGCACCAAGAGCCTTTCATCCACACGGCTTCTCAATTTGGGATGATTTGTTTTCTATTCAGGTATTCCACAGATTCAGGGTACATCAAGTTGATTGTGGAGATTTAATCCGCTGCTCCTGAGGCTGCTGGGAGAGATTTCCCTTTCTGTTCTTTGTTTGCACAGTTCCCAGGGCTCAGCTTTGGATTTGAACCTATGTTTCTTCATCTCCCTTGAAAGTCTTGTTTTCTTTTTCCATGGAGAGTGGCCCTTTCTCACATCCTTGTATGTGCAGAATTTTATCTACTGAACAAAAGGAACAGCTCATCCAGAGATCCAGGCAACTTCTGGGAAATAAGACTGCTGTAAATTCCCTCTTTCGGGCATGTCTATTTGTGTGTTAAGAACTTTCAGACTTTGAGCATTTTTTCCCCCTGGTCTGGGTTCTGAAACTGGCCGGAGTTGGAATGCAACCCAAGCATGTTTTTAATGATTCCCAATGTATGTTTTATGATTCTGTATATTTTACAGAACTCTTAGAAAACAAATATTTTACCACAGAACAGAAGATATATGACTCAAATAAAGCACTTTCTGAATAGGAAGGCCTTAATTTCCAGTGAATAATAAGTTAATAAAAGTCACATCCTCAGAAAGTATCTTTGGTCCTCATGTAAAAACTCTAGGCATTTCCAGAGACTCCTCTAAGAAAATCACATCTTTCTAACTTAATAAATCCCTGATACACCACATGCAGACTTAAACTAAATATTGAATTTAAAAGCTGCACAGACACTGACTACCCTAGAAACAGAGTCTGCAGCCCTCTTAAAATTTGATTATAGTAAAAGCCTCACTAATCCACTTCAAAATATTTAATGATAAAAAAATCTCCTGTTTAAATCTACTAATTTTAACATTAGTATTTGCTTTAGTGCATGTTTTATTTTTAACTTCAAAAAAGTAAATGAAAAGCAGCTTTTCTCTTAACCCTACTATTTCATTTGCATTCATCTGCGGGTATAAATAACTTACAAAGTCATCAGAGGGATTTGGGGCATTATTTGGAGCCTCTGAATAGCCCCTCTCATCCTCATCTTTGTTGTGTGAAATCTCTCGGAGCTCCATTACACTCTGCAGAGCTAAAGGCATGGCATCCTGAAACCCAAGAACAAAGTTACCAAAGGGCAAAGTTCTGAAGTCAGTACAATTAAATGTATCCTAAAAGTGTACTTCATCAACATAACTATTACCACTTAGAGAAAAAGAAAAAAAGGAAGGAAAAAATTTTATGCACACTTTGTACAATCAGGTTACCTATAACAATCTATTTCCTTATTTTTCCCCCATGTCACTTTCTCATACTGCTCCGTAGGTATGACACCCTCTTTTTTTTTTTTAACATCTTTATTGGAGTATAATTGCTTTACAGTGGTGTGTTATTTTCTGCTGTATAACAAAGTGAATCAGCTATATGTATACATATATCGCCATATCCCCTCCCGCTTGCGTCTCCTTCCCACCCTCCCTATCCCACCCCTCTAGGTGTTCACAAAACACAGAGCTGATCTCGCCGTGTGATGCAGCTGCTTCCCACTTGCTATCTATTTCACATTTGGTAGTGTATATATGTAAATGATACCCTGTTACTTCCTCCCAGCTTACCCTTCCCCCTCCCCGTGTCCTCAAGTCTATTCTCTACGTCTGCATCTTTATTCCTGTCCTGTCCCTTGACACCCTCTTTTATTACGTGAAGTCCATCTTAAATTCCCTCTTTGGCCATTCTTCATCATTCAATTCTCCCAGATCTCTTATTTTAAAAATCACTCTTGTTTTATGTCTTTAGTTTTCCTTAGTGAATTTAATCTTCTCTTTAAGAGAACATGCTCGTACTTTTTCTGAATCAATTAGTGGAAATGGAAGACTTTTCTGTAGATATTCCCAAGAGGCACTGACTTCTTGAAAAGTATATCAAGGACAGGGTTCTCACTGCCCTCTGGATGTTATAGCTATGTTTTTGTTTTCCTTTCACAGAAGGCAGTGCTTTAAGAAGAGATTAGCAAACCTGACTGCAAAATCAGGCTTTGCATCAGTTAATGAATAAGAAAAGAATGTGGCTTGTTGGTTATGTGACATAGAACCTTGTCTCCAAATCACTATGCCTGTCAACTTAATCTTCTGTTGGTGTGATAGTCTATCAAAGAATGGAAATATCTTCCAAAACAGACATCCAGAAGAAAAACTGGAAAATAGAAAGGAACAATTTTTTAACTAACTTACATGTAATTCTACTAACTTTCTATGTCTCATAGTCATGACCATTGTCAGGATGTTGTTAAAACACTATGTCCCCTTTATGAGATCCATCAGAAGAAACTCCTGACTGGTCTTTCTACTGAATATAATTATACTGTACTCCAGCTGGTTTGTCTAAGTCAGTGATTCTCAACAAGGGCAGGAAAACCTAGGAGACTGGAAATTTGTGGAGGTGTTTTTGTCTTCTACTCTGATTGTGTGGGGATATTTGCATACTGTGTTCATAATATTTTGTTAGAACATGTTTTCCTTTATATTGATTGTCTTTTATGTATACCTACCTACCCAAGGTTAAATTATCTATGAATTTCATTCAGAACTGTAAAGGGGGCATTACAAAACACTGGTTATAAAATAAATAGAGGTGTTTGGTTTGTCTTAGAATTGTGTGATCATATACCCCTTTTTGGGTTGGCTGCTAGGTAGCCTACAGCTAAATTTAAGATGCACATGTGGGTTTTTGTGGGTTTTAGGGCATTTATATTATGTACTTTTTACTTTTTAACTCCTCTAATTTTATGTTATGTCTCCTTTTGATTTTCTTTTTTCCTTCAGTGCTACTCTTAAATTTGTAAATATGTGTTTCAGGTACTGGAAAGAGATATGTTAGTATAATCAAACAAATCACATTTCTGCCTTGTCTGGCATTTTGCGTTAATTAACTCATCTCTTTTATAGAGAAAACATGCTGGTGGTCCAGCTCTACGTGGCAACCATATGAACAAATGTCCCACCATATGGCAATTTGGATTGGGGGAAGGATGGAAGAGGTAAGGGAAAAAAGAGCAAAACCCAAGTCCTTATATTAGCTTCCTTCACCAGCAGCTTGCAGCCTCCCAAATTTGATACAATAAGCGTCATCATATAAATGATGAACAGTCACATTTACTCTTCATAATAGCCAGAGACATCAAGACCTTTCTGTGGAAACATTGAAAACAGTTTTGTCTTACCCACCTGTACGTGTTGAAGACAGAATGAAATGTTCTTCACACAGTGCCTCACAGTCTTTTCTAAAGATCTAAATAGTTTTTCTTCTCTATTAAAGGTATTGTCTTTCACCTAAAATATAGATGAAATTATTTATTTTTATAACTCAAAGGAATCTGGTATTTAAAAATATTACAAACCATATTGGCCCAGCACATTACAAAAAACTCCTTGTTGAGATGAAAACTTTTCATGCTACGCTCTTTTATTTTAACGTCTTTATTGGAGTATAATTGCTTTACAATGGTGTGCTAAGTTTCTGCTTTATAACAAAGTGAATCAGCTATACATATACATATATCCCCATATCTCCTCCCTCTTGAGTCTCCCTCCCCCTCCCTATCCCACCCGTCTAGGTGGTCACAAAGCACCCAGCTGATCTCCCTGTGCTCTGCAGCAGCTTCCCACTAGCTACCTATTTTACATTTGGTAGTGTATATATGTCCATGCCACTCTCTCACTTCATCCCCGCTTCCCCTTCCCCCTCCCCGTGTCCTCAAGTCCATTCTCTACATCTTACGCTAACTGTCTTAACACAGAACTTTCTGTGTCCAGCACGTGGCACAACTGATGTTCAAATAGTGTAACAAAACCGTATGGTGCCGCTTAATTTGCTGTTCAGTTTTCACATTGCTTCACCTGTGTCACGGTAGCTGTGGAATGTAAAATTTTTCTCTGCAGTTTTTAATAGCATGTATTATGTGTGTACTCAAATGACCCTGCATTTGTGGCTCTATAAAATAATAAAATTAAAAATTAAAATAAAAATTTGATCGATTGATTAGAATTTATTGTTTTGCTGATATGACTCATCCCAATTTATTTCACAGTTGTTATTTAGAAAATATTCTTAGGGTCTTGGCTAAAGAAATATGATAATTCTTTAGCAGCTCAAATTTGAAAGATGATGAAAAATCTTAACAAAAACTGTTCTTCTGTTAGGAAAACTCTGCAGAGTTAAGATGGTGATCACATGTGTTCAGTTATTTTTTTGTTATCTTACATGTATACCTACTAGCATTCAGAAAAATATGCTTTTTTATATGCTTGTGGCAATTTCTAGGAAGACACATTATTCTATCAACGATGAGAAGTATTTCTTGGTGTTCAAAAAGGCTACAAGATATCAGAACCAGCTTTGTGTTGGCAAAATCTGTGTGAACACACACCTGTTTTGTGGAATATGTTGTGTATTCTTCAGTTTGGTACTGGCTAATAACCGTAGCTGTTCTCAGTTCCTACATTTGTTAATTTAAGGTGGTTGACCTTAGAACTGAATGCATAGAAAATGGTGACATTTTATTTTAGTAGTTTAAAACCTCTTAATATTATTTATCTAGAAAGCTTTTCATTAAATAGGCAGCATAGTTCTTTGTAATCCACACAAAATTCATCACCCTCTGCCTTAGCATCTCCATGCTCTGACCCAGTTTGAGGCGAGGCATATAGCAGTATGCTGGGCAGAGTTTTTAAAAAGCACTTTTCAAGGACCAGCTATTTTACTTTGTATACCTTGGCCGAGGACCCTCATGATGCTAAAGTAAGAGGTTCAAGGATTACACGATGAAAAATACTGCCTAGTTCTACTTCTTTATTGCCAAGCCTTCTCTTGTTGCTTTATTTTGTTGGAATATGCTGCTGTCCCTTTTCTGCCCTGCAAAATCCTGTTTATTTTTTTTAAGGACTTGCTCAACTGTCACCCCTGCTACAAGTCCTTCCTCTAGTTCCTATTCTTTCCACTCCATAAAAACTAATTGTACCCTCCTATGTGCTCTTACAACACTAATGATTTAAGTAATTTTCTCCACTGATGGACTGCAAACATTGGAGATGAAGTCTTTTTTTCTTAATATAATAATCACTAACATTTATTAAACACTAACTATGTTCTGGACACTTGTGCTAAAGCCTGTCTTCCACTTTCTCATTTTAATTCTTATACAACCCTGTGGGTTAGATGCTATGATAAATCCCATTTTAGAGATAAAGAAACAGAAGTTCCAGGAGATGTGGCAGAGATTGTGAACATTCCTGTTATTGACCTTCTACCAATGGCACCTGCACCTCTAGTTTAAGATGGACGCGGCTGCCCTGCTAGAGACAACACTTTCCAGACTCCCTTGCAGCTGGCTCTGCCTTTGTAACTGGGTTTGGGCAAATAAGTTGTGAGTGAAAGTGATATGTTTCATTTCTGAATCTTGGCCTTAGAACATTTCCCTTGGGACTTTGAATGAAGACATGGCAGTGGACCCAGCTTCAGTGAGGCAGATGAAGACCATATATTTAGGGAACATCGCAGTGCAAAACTGGGGAAAACTGGGTTCCTGAAAGATCCTGAGCAGCACAGCCCATCTGCACTATTTTAAGAGAGAGAAATAAATGACTATCTGACTTAAGCTGCTATGTTTTGGAATCTCTTTGTGACAGAAGCATGGCCTTTACCCTAACTAATACAGAAAGTTAAAGAAACTTACCCATGTTAATAGTTAGGTCCAGGATTCCAACCCAAACCATCTGAATTTAGAAACCTCTCTGCATTTGCAATCTCTAACAGTGTCGAGTAAGAGTTCAATACATGTGTGATGAATGGAATAGAATCTTCCTCTTGGGTAATAGTTTTTATACCCTAACTCCACCAAATATTTCACTTGAGCTGCTGACAAGTGCAAAAATTGACTGATTTGAGATTTATCTTTTCTACAGTCCAGCCTATGCTGCTGATTTTCTGATTAACAGTGAAATGCTTCATTGCTGACAGGACATCCTCTCGAAAGATTAAGGGGAAAAATCTAATTAATATCCCTTCAGGCTACTTTAACTACAATTCACTTTTAGTT